>NW_020838021.1:5237111-5711397 GCF_003676395.1 Aethalodelphis obliquidens | reverse complement strand
ACACACACACACACACACACACACACACACACACACACACACACACACACACACACACACACACTTGCAGAGGTAAATAAGAGCGCAGAACCAAATGGAGTGAAATCTCAGTAATACTCGGTCTTAGATTAAGAAATGAGGATCCAGGGACCCTGAAGCAATGGACAGTCTAAGAAGATACTATAGAAAGCTTCTTAATGGCGATTCTTAAGTGCCTTTCCATCATTACTATCTCTTCAGCAGCTCTGAGAGCCCTTTTCACTTCCCTTGACCTATTTCAAACTACTGCCTGTGCTTAACTTGAGAACCTCCTACTCAATAAATTGCTTCTCCTCCCTCTTCCCTGGCCAATATCAAATCAATTGCTGCCTGACAGACCGCTTGGTTGCCATTTTCTCAAAGGCACAGCGGAAAGAAACACATCTTATTTGTACATACATTAACTTAATTTCAGTCTCACCCACTCAAGCACAGCCACAATCCTTCAAACTCTGACCCTAGCCCATTTGCTACTTGGTGTCCATGGCAACCACCACCAGCTGCTCAGAGAGAGTTGCAAGGAGTGGCGGGAAAGCGCATCTCCCAACAGAGCCATTAACTCTCCTACATTAGTTCCCTTGATAACAGGTAGCAGAAGACCCATCCCTGAATCCTCAGGCATTTGCTTTCATTAGGGAGGGGTAATGTTGTTCATTCTCCTCCCCAGAAGAGTTAGGGGCTGCTTCTCACACCCAACCTGTTGAAGCTAAAACACCAATTATGAAATGTTGAAACTAAGTAGGAGGGCACTTTTTGCCCGAGACAACTTCCCAGTAGTAGTCTTCCCCAGTGATTCGGTACACTGCAGCCTCCACCACAACATCTTGCTTGCTGAATTACAGGCAGTGACCTCAACACCCCAAAAAACAATACACGTGAAATCCTAGCCACTTCCTTTTATGGTCCCTACCACTCAGCGACCTACAACTCATTCTCTTCACTTTCTTAACTCATGTCAAGAATGCATGCATGATAATCTCACCATCAAACTCTATTTTTAAAGAAAAAGAGCAATGTTAATAATGGTCCAGGTACTGGAGGATTTAGGAGCCAAGAGAAAATGGTACGGTTTCTCCACATATAGAGAAAGCTGCTCAGTCTTCAAACTGTTTTCATGAGTTCCATATTACTGGCTTTGCTCAGAGAGCTCAGCTGAAGAGTTGTCAGATGGAGATGAATTTCCCTTTACCATACTCCAGAGGAAGATGGGGATGGTTTCGTTTGCAATCTCACTGCAGCAGAACTCAACACATCTAACAAAGACTTTTTTTGCATAAAGAGGACTAGTACAGACTCGATTCTTTGTGGAAACTGGAAAGGACCCGCTACTCAAATGTCCTCTTCATAGAATCTACATAAATAAGAATAATATTTGAAGTGGCAGAAACAAGTGAATGGTTTTATCTTCTCAACTGCATGAAAAAAGGAAACAGAAGGCTCTTATGCACAATCCTTTCCAGTAGAACTGCTGAAATGTAAAGAGACTGTTTTAAGCTGTCCTTGAAAGTAAGACATTCCTATCCATGCTGTCTGTGTCTGTTGTCCTGGATAAGAGCTAGTAATAAGTTTAAAGAAAAAGTGAAAAACAAATAAGACATTGTTGCAGCCCTCAAGGAGCTCGTGGGTTAGTAGGGAAGCAGGAAGTAAACAGATGATCAGGTCTAAGGGCAATGACAGAGGGGAACACAGATCCTAATGGGAACGCACAAGAAACATGCCTGACTCGGAGACCAGGGAGGCTTTCTCCTGATGATTTGTTGAACTGAGTCTTCAGGGGCCAATAGTTCACCTGGGTTGGTGGAAGGGGGTGGAAATTTATATTTGCATAGGTATGACAAGCTCACTTGTCAGAGTGAATGCTAATAAGCAGTGCCAATTAGGAAACTGAGAATAACTCAGACGTCATAAAGCAGAATGGTTGAAACTTGATACCAGTAAGAAGATAAGCTGGGCTTCCCTCGTGGCGCAGTGGCTGAGAGTCCGCCTGCCGGGTTCGTGCCCCGGTCCAGGAACATCCCACATGCCGCGGAGCGGCTGGGCCCGTGAGCCATGGCCGCTGAGCCTGCGCGTCCGGAGCCTGTGCTCCGCAACGGGAGAGGCCACAACAGTGAGAGGCCCGCGTACCGCAAAAAAAAAAAAAAAAGAAGATAGGCTATATTGACCAGAACACGACTCTACCTTTCATCATGACTTTTGATCCTCAAGAAACAGAATTTTTTCCACTAGGAAATACAGTAACTTGATATCTGAAACGAGAAGGTTCTGCTTAGGAATTAAACTATCCCATCATTTTACAATGAAGAAACTGAGGTGCCGAGAGAGGGACTAATACATAGTGGCCATACAAGTAGTGAGTGAAAAAACACAGATTCGAACCCAGATCTGATTCCAATGTCCATCTTCCTTGTGCCACACCACCCAAGACTATGCCAATACAGGGACCAAATAGATATCTACATATGGGTTCCCCTGAAAAGGCCACCTGCCTTCTCACCCCCATCCCACTTCCCACCCAACTGCCTGGAATTAGTGTTTAGGTTAAGAGTCTGGTAAGAAAACATACTAAACCAGAAAGATAACATTTGAAGTTAATATAAATTCTCATCCTTTTTCCTTGTATTTGGAGTCGTCTTCTTTCTCATCATCCACAAACACTGACTGAACACCTGCCTACAGGGCACCGTGTTGAATGATGTACACACTAATGAGTTTAAACTGGGGCCCTACCCTCGAGGACTTACTGGGATGGCCGGACACATGCCTAGTTTGGGTAAATACTTAGTAGTCTGAGGGAAGGATGAGAGGTAGAAACAATATAGCAATTCACAGGAGGGAGTGATCACCGGACAACCAAACTAGAATATAGGCTTCATGAGGGCAGGGTGCTTTGTGTTTTGTTCGCTGCCATATCCCCAGCACCTAAAACAGTGTGGAACCTAGTAAGTGGTCAATAAATATCTGTTGAATTAAATAAATAGCTTCTTGACATTTTCCAGGGGGAGAAAAGTCCGGACGTTGATCACTTGGAGAATAATTCCCAGTCCTGTGTGCGCTGCATATTGGCGGCTTTTACTCATGGTGCACCACATAAACTCCCCAGGGAGACTTGTAGAAATGACTGCTCAGCCTATGGCTTAAACCTTTGCAAAAGCCTTGCCAATCTGTGCCTTCTGCAGCTCCCATGGATGGGTGTTTCCCAGCGATGAAGGGTAATGTGGAACCAGGGTTTTTTGTGTGTTTATTTGTTCATTATGACCTCAAACTCTTTTCAGCAAAAGGCACAGCCCTTTGATAGCAATGCAATTCTGGGAGACATGACTCCATTATTTGCTTGGCTCATCTAACAAGGCAGAACACAGATTCTGATTTCAAAGCAAGCTCCTTTAACGAGTTTTGGTTAGGCTTAAATGATAAACAGTTGCGATTACTGTCAGTAGGTATAGGTTGTAAATCTCTGTCTTAGATGCTTACATTCCATTAAGGGGGACTCAAGCGGGCTTCACAATACGATTCCCTTTAAAAAGTGGAATCCAGAAAGAAAAGTAGCTTCAAAAGCAGTTATTTGTGCATCCCCAAATGGTCAAGTTCTTGGTCTTCCAAGGCTTTGTACTGGGTTATGATTTTGTCGCTTATTTATCTTTATCATTGTACAAATTCTTATTACCTTTGGCTTCCAGAGCTTGGGAAGATATGTGTAATTGGAATGTATCAGAACAGTGAAGGGAAACCAAGCATTCACATAAAAAAACAAGAGAAGATAAAGCCATCCTGCCCTCACTGTGACTTACACTAACCTCGTGGTACCACAGTGCTGTACCAGCATGTAATTTCAAGTCAAAGATTTATATTAACATGAATGGAGAAGGATCCGATTTTGTAATAAAAAAGAAATGCTAAGTGTGTGTGCTCTCTGACTTCTCCCAAAAGCACACAAAGCTGAAATCATTTTCAGCTCTGCGGGCACACCTCCTAAGAAATGAGAACATCGCGTACCACCACACAGATACGGTGCTGAACATACTGCCTGCTGTGATCCTTTCACCTCTCAAGGGGTGCAGTTCAGAAGGTACTCGGTTTATGGCAGAGTAGAAGGAAAAAATAAAAAGAGAAACACACCTAGAGTAGTATTATACTCTAAAATCAAAAGTCTCTGATTATGAAACTTGCCTGGATTAAAGCAAGAATAAATACAGCCTTGTAGAGCTTTATATATTTTTTTTCAAAGCAGTTTTGCAAAGTATCTCCTTCCATCCTCTGAGATTGGTAGGGTTAATAGTGTTTTCTCCATTACATAGATGAGAAACAGACATAAGAAGGTTAAATAGCTTGCCTGAGATCACATCATTAAGAGAGCTGAATTCTAGTTCTTGTTTCCAAAACAGCTACACCCATTTTACGTCTAGAAGGATGCATTTGGAAAGCAGCAATGGAAGTCTTGCTATACCGTAGTAACTATGCCCTAACCCAGTCAGCTCCCCTGCTTTTGAAAGATATGGCAAATAACGTCTACTTGGGGCTTGGGCATTTCTCTTTCCCCCTTCCTCACTCTGTTTCCTGAAAGAACAATTAAGATCCATCTGGGACTAATTATAGCAATTCTCGAATTTGAACTTGCAGCCATTACCCAATTGAGGTCACTTATTTTAAATTAACTTGCCTGGTCAGAACACAGTTTGGTTATCTTCAGAGCCCAGTGCAGAGAGGCACCAGCTCATTCAGACTTTTAATTAACTAGCTAAATAACCTGCACTGTGACAAACTGCCTATGATTTGATGGAGTCATTCATTTGCATTAAGACAAGGATCAAAATGCATTGTCAGAGCTTCAGGGACTGAGTCTTAGAAACCTTCACACAGTCTCTTGTTCAAGGCTGTGAGCCTCTTCCCTTTGGTTCCCTCTAATTATTTTTCCTGTGCTTTTGTTCTGATTATCCAACATTTATCACAAGTGCAGCTTGTGATTAAACAATGACAACTCATGTCATATGCTGATAGGGAATCGAAAATGGGAGTCATAATCATATGAACCAAGCCCAAGGCTTTGAGAAATACTTAGGGGAAACCAAAGGGGAATTTCCCAGGATGCTCCACAATAAAGGAGAATTTCTGAACATTGAGGCTATAACTGCTCCGTACTTAGGTAATAATACATAATAAATGTAGGTACTCAGTCTTTATTGAATCCATGGTGGGAGCTGATCATTCCACAGAAACAATGATAGTTCTTATGATTCGTAACTATCATTATAGCCGCTAACACTTAGTGACTGGGCTTGGAGTCAGACACATATGATTTTGACTCCAGGCTCCATCATGTTCTGCCTGTAAGGCCTCAGGCAAGTTGCCCAACTTCTCTGTGCTTCAATTTCCTAACATGGAAGATGAAATTAATTGTAGTGCCTAACTTGCAGGGTTGTGTAAGGATTTGATGAAATAAAGCATGTACAAAAATCACTTTACACAGTGCCTTGTACACAGTAAGTGCTCAATAAATGTTAGCTTATGTTTGTCTCTGTCCCAACACCAGGCCTTTGTCCAGGGCATCTTCCCACCTGGGCTCCTCCTTCCCTTCTCTCTGCCAAAAACAGTTCCCCTGCATCATTCAAAATCTAGTCTAAAAGACATCTTCCTCTCCAGGGCGGAAGCCTTCCTTGCATCTGAGCTTGTTCAATGCCCATCCCCGCAGTACATTTTTCTAGATTTTATATTATTTTAAATGGCACCTTCAGTCTACTGCCTCATAAGCAATGTGGACTTTTCTTCAGGGTGTACTGAAGCCTTCCGTGTTAGAAACATTTATTAAGCACCACCTTGGCGCCATACACTGGGGCTGTGTGCTGTGGGGAAAAAGATGAGTAAAGAGAGAGAGGGGTGGAAGAAAGGGAAGGAATATTGGTTGAATCCCCTAATATCATGGGCATTCTGTTGGGAATTCTGCATTTCTGCATCTAGGCCTTACAATAACCTTAAGAAATAGCTGCCATTATGATCCCTACTTTATAGATGTGGAAAGTGAGCATCAGCGAGGGAAAATGACTTGTCCAAGGTCACTCAGCTAGAAAGAGGAAGAACTAGGTCAGTTCTAGGTCGGTCTGACTCCAGAGGCCACTCCCACCACCATCATGTTTTACTACCCACCTCATTTTTTTTTTATCAATTGCAGTGACGCATATCAAAGCAATACGTAAACGATAAAGTACAATATATGTGACATAAAGCCACTGCAGTTATAGCAGATGCTGTTGGTGCCCTACCCATGTTTGGCACTAGCCGTTTCCATACATGCCAATGGCATCCTATTGTAAACACATGCGATTCTCCACTTGAAGACTTTCTCTCAGCCTGAGAGTCAGACAAGTCAGAAGTGTTGGGGAGGAATTAATCCTCCTGACAGAAGCTACCAGCCAGTGGTGAATGGCAATTGAAAGACTCAGACCTCAGCTTCCTGGCCCTTCAGGTGGGCGTGCGGCACGCCACTCCCAGAGGGCTCAGACCCACCCTGCTTATTCATGCACCTGTGCTGGTTTCTTTCCCTTTGCTGTCCCATGTCCTCATTCCCCTGCCAGCACATCCTGGAATCAACTCCCAATTAAACCACTGACCCTCAAATCTCTGTCTCAGGGTTTACCGAGAAATTCCTCCTTTGGCACCTTTCCCAGGAGTCTGGGTGGGTGTTCTCAGGCTGCCCCCTGCCTGCCCACGGCTTCCCATGGGAGGTCCCCAAGGGAGCACCCCCGTAAGCTCAATATCTCCCTTCCTACCCGCTTTCATGAGAATCCATCATTGACAGTCCTGCTGTTAGCTTTTCAAAGTGCATTTATTATCATATGGAAAGGCAGTTCTTTGAGTTCAGTGTGCAGCAGAATCATCTGAGTGTTAACATGCAGCCTCCGTGGCCCTCACCTAGACTTTGTGAATCAGAACCTCTAGAGAGTGGTGCCCAGGTGCTTGCATCTTCACAGATTCTCCAGCTGACCCACACAGCATCCACTCTGAGAAACACTGTCCTAAGACATTCCCGAGGCTGAGCCACCAGGAATGTGAATGGTGTTCCTTAGTGTTCTCTCTACAGCCAAGGCCTCTGCGGATTCAAGTGAGAAAGCCTGGAATAGCTATGCCTCCTTGCTCCTGAAATGAAGCGTAGATGAGCCAAGTCCAGTTGTTACTGTCAGAGTGGGGCGGCCCGAGACTCCTGAGCAACGGCGTATAATGCAGAGGAGAGATCCACCTTCCTGACCCTGCCGAATTTCTGCTCTCACGCCTCTCGCCACCCGGCCCCAGCCCCTGTTCTCTCCTGTGGTAGAAACACTGTGATGACTACACGTGAAAAATTAGGTTATGGCCTGTGCTCCTTTGTCTCTGGGCAGAACAATCCCCTACCTCCCCACACACATCTTCAGAGCAACGGTTTCTGTGTGGTTTGAATTCATGGTTTTGATCAATGATGCAGGCAGGAGAGGAAGGGGCGGTGGAGGGTAGCAATGTGAGTTACTTTGTTGTTGGTTAACCCCCAGTTCAGCTTACCCGCCTGAACTCCAACTGCAAACCTCAGCTCCTTTCCTGTGCCTCCAACCCAGTGCTATCCTAACCAGTGTCCTCAATACCCCTCTGCAACAAGCTCTGATACCTCTCCAAATCCCTCACCCCATAGTGGCAGGAAACTATTTCTCTACATTTTAAGAGTGAGGACATAAAATCAGGGAAGGCTTCATGGAAGAGGCTGCATATAAGCTGGGCCTTGAAGGATAGATGTGATTGCCACAGGGGAGGATAGAGGGAGGGAGCATTGCAATAGGAATAAGGCAGGGAAAACCTAACTAATATAGGTAGGATAAGCATCGGGCACTGTGTTAAGAGCTTTAGATACATTATTTCATTTATTCCTCACTGCAAGTCTGTAAAGTAGGTGCTAATGATAGACCCATTTGACAAATGAGGACATTGAAACAGAGAGTTTAAGTTAACTGTCCAAAGTCACACAGCTATAAAAGGGCAAAGTAGGGACCCAAACCCAGGCAGTCTAGCCTATACTCTTGACCACCCTACTTCGCTGCCTCTCAACTACTATATTCCCTGTTTTACAGATGGAAAACTGACACTGAGAGTTTAAGTAACTTGCCTAAGGTTACGTAGCTTGTAATTGGCAAAGCTGGGATGCATTGGCCTTAGCGGATCGCCTTTTATTTACTGTACAACCATTGATACCCCTTCTAACTTAGTTTTTCCAGTGAATCATTTCAGTCACAATTTCTTATAGAGCCAGCCCTGGCTTACCATCACAACAAATGCCTATAGTTGGTCCAAATAAAAATCTTCCCTCTAGTGTGTAAGCACTGTGAAACAACAAGGCTCTCCTGAAATCAAGAGAAATAGCCCTCTGAAATACATCTCTCTTTGTTTTCAAAATAGCGTTCTCTTTAAGTCACCTGTTTGTCAGGCTCCCACTTATAAAAACCACAGGGAAAAAATTCTTTAGGTCTTTAGTTGGAGACAAAGTACTTTCTATCTCTAACAGGTTATGAGTTAACCATTCTCTCCTCAGTCTGCTGTACATATTTCTGTTCTCACACTTCTGCTGGGTTATAGTGGTCTGTGAACTTGGCAGTCTTTCCTACCCTAATGGTGAGACCCTCCAGGCTAGGGACCAGGTTTTGGTGACCTCTGTCTCCCCTGTGTCTGGCCCCAGGATTGGTACAGAGCAGGCATTCAACAAATGTTCACTGAAAGAAGAAACGAATGGAATGTGGTTAAGAGAAACAACGCTTCCATCCACTAGGGACTTCAGTCTATATTCCTTCTGAATCCAGTGGTATGCAGGTAAACTGGCTCTCAAGGTGAGGGGAAAAGCCCTGATTTGTAGTGTTGGCTGATTTCTGTGGTGTAAATACTTCCACCATGGCTGACTTCAAGCTACCAATAGTTTATCGTGTCAGTGTGATCACAAAGGTGGATGAGCTATCAGATGAAGAAGAGAATGGAAATTCAAATAGCCAGAGTGAAAGACCAGCCCAAACATTTGTGAATTAGGAGAATTCTGTGTTTTACCTCCCAGGAACTAAGCCTCTATCATTTGTCATCCATTTGCAAGTTGAGATAAACTTAAATGACATGGCTCCCAGAAGAGAGAGAAACCTGCCAAGTAAGCAACTATCCTGAAAACCAAAGGCCCGAGAAACACACTGCGTTTCTGAGAGATATTTACTTTTACTTGAAAATAAAAACACATTCACTTGCTTCCTTCAGCCAACAGAAAATTTCACAGATTAGGGTATCAAATGTTGGAAGCATCGCACGGACAGAAAGTGCATTCACAGAGGCAAAATCAGGGAGTTCTAAGGAGAACATCTCATTCGACACATCCCCACACCATGTTTGTTCCTCTCCCTTCCTGACTTGAAGGCCTCAACATCCTGGGCTGAACCTGGGTCGCTAAAACTCTACCCAACCGTCCATGGTTCAGTTTTGCACACAGTAACGGAGCTAGTAAGTAACTGGCAGGATTTGAATCTGACTTCAATGTTCATGGCTCTTTCTAGTACATCACCTTTAATAAATACCTATTTGTTCTAAGCTTTAAGGGTGATTCAGATCACATCTATAAAGAGTTTTAGACTCTTACAAGTTTCAATTCTATAAGGTGTCATTTCAGGTGAGATACTAGAGTTGTTGATCCTGATAAATATCTAAAGATGGAAAACTGTGACTCCTGGGCCAATGAAGAAGTCCCGCGTTATCCCACCCATCCTCTAGTGGCTGTGGCTGGGAAAGACACCTGTTGGAGTGACTGCTCAGCCTTATGCCAGATGTTGCCTTTCCTTTTTTTCTTTTTTAAATACAAATAATGAGTCTAGTGGCACTGCCAAGCCTTCTACTTACCACTCATACAGTCCTTCAAGTAGATCTTGAAATTCAGGATTATAGTGCTTTGGGCCCAAACAATTTTGTAAGATCTACAGAGAAAAGAAAAAAGATACAACTTGATATTTAGAATAAGGTTGTAAATACTAAAACAAAAGTTGCTGTAAGTGTGAACATAAAATAGGTGACAGTAAATTTCATAAAAGTATGCATAAAGAACACTGTTATTTTAAATGTATTGTTTAAAATAAATTATCGCTGATTTGGGGGGATAGCCAATGCAAAATGCAGAGACTACAAAAGTCATACATATGGCTACGTTGAAGAGAAACTAATATTCTTTTTGCTCTATTATTCTAGGTTGAATACTAGTTAAAATCACCCCTACCTCACCTCCCGGAGAAAACATCTAGAGTTATTTCCAAATAAAAATAGGGTGCTGTGAAAGGCCTTCTAGATGAGATACTCCAAGAAAAGACAGTGTTTGGAAATGCATCACATTACAGGAAGTTAGCTGATGGAAAGGTCCAGATGTTTTAAGTATTTATTATTGGCCCTATGACCAAGGACTCTAGCTGATCAAAGCTGCTGGGCTTCCTAGGTGGGGCAGTACATGGAAATTGCCTTAGGAAAGGCTTTGTAAGCTTCCACATTTGTCATTTGTATGCAGTCCCAGGCATTATCTGCTACCTCCCAGACTGCCCATCATTTTGCTCCCTTATAAGACTCGTGAACCTTTGAAAGTAGATGGGGATACTCTTTTAAGATTTGAACCATAAGGCAAATTAACCGTATTTTATCTGGACAGGAAGACATGATCTTTATTCTCTTCCCTAAAGACACGACTGCGTTCAGGCAATATTACCCACCACTCCTGATGGTACACCAGAGGATTTTCAGTGACATCTGGATGAATAGATTCTATTTTCACACAGTTGTATTTATTTTCTTGTATGTAGTTTCATGGATATTATTGCTTTGGACACCGCTACCTTTAAGTAAATGAGTAGCTATAAAGATAAATATTAAGAAAATAATAGTATTGTGGTATGTGGATAGATCACAGATTGTTAAGGAAGTTTGTAAGGAAATGAAATTCGAGAAATGATGTTTAAGGGCTAATACAATGAGGTGTTCCCACCAAGATCAACATGCATTGAAATGGTCCCTTATTCGTACGAGCAGGAATAATCTGTTGCTCCTTTAACTTACTTGTGGCCATTTACTGCCTCTTATTTGTATGTTCTCTTTGCCTCTCCCACTGTTTACATCTTCCGCATACTCCATTCGTCTTAGTGAATGCCATATTGAAGTCTGGGAAGTGAAACTTCCCAAAGACATGTTCTCTGGTGAAATCCTTGTCCTCTAATCTTCACATCCTAGCATTTTAGTTGACGATTTTAGATTTGATAAAATAGATTTTATTTTCTATTCAGTTGCCTTCTCTCTGCATAAGCTTCCCCTGAAGACAGTATACACAGTGATGAGATTTCTCAGTTATACTCCCGTTTTCCTTCTTTATGAAAAGCTTCAACCTTTCGTTTTCCATCTGTGCCACCCCCACTACTGGGCTGGCTTTGGGTGATTGTCTCTTCTCGGCCTCACTCATCCAGCACATTTATTCAAGTGAGATGACCGCAATGTGAAGCACTGTCATTCGGTTGGAGAGCGTGTGTGTGCAGATTGAGATTATTAGAAAAATAATTCTAAAGGAATGGACTTCTGATATATTTTTCCTAAGACCAAAGCAATTTAGTAGCTCGGGGTTTTCACTCAAGAAAATGAACGGCTTTTATCATATCTGATGGAAGACTTCTTTTGGGAAGTCTGGCATATTCTGAGGCTGATTTCTGTAGCTTACCACCACTTAACTCCCAACACAGCTGAAATCAGATAGGTTGCCGTAGGACAGCAGTATCTTTTTGTAACTGAGGAAGTAGAAAAGGGAAGGGGGGGGCGCTGAAGAAATGTCTTCTCTTTGAACACACACCAAAAAATGTGGTCTAATAGCTTTTTCTTAAAGAGAAAATACCTATAAACAGGTAAATCTGGTGAATTAAAACCAGAAACCTCCCTCATTTCTCCCCCCAGCCCACCACATGTTCTCAGGGTACCTAAATCAAAGAGAAACAGATTAAGGTGAACGGCAAGGAATGTTCTGTACTCAAAGCAAGATCAATCATTACACATAGATCCTTTTTTGGCACCGATGTAGAAAATCCAAACATGGAGATACTTAGGTCTGCAAATAACCTAATCTGCATACCAGATGGATCTAAGGGAAAAAACATAGACACTTTTCCACACACATATTTTTTTTAAATATGAGCATAGAAAAACAGATGCTTTTGCCCCCAAAGGGTCTGTGGGCCTCTCTCGAGTAGTCTCATGGAGGAATTTAACTTCAGATTTCTAAAATTACGAAAATGTCTAGATTAAGCATTAAATTGGAAGAGAAAGGGCCTCTGGAAAACCAGCTGAACATCTTCTGAATTATTTTTAACTGCTCAGTGATACCCAGCCCCCAATTTCACAGAGAAGTGGATGGAGGAGTCAGTAAAGGGAGGTCTCCCCCAAATGGGTAGACTATGATTCACTGACCTTCAACAAATAATTTAATGCTCTGCCACCTGCATGGTTCAGTGAATGAATCTGCTGTTTAAGTTTCAGTGAATGAGGATTGTGGCATTATTTCTTTACGCCCTATTTGTGGGCGTAAAACTAAATCTCCTTAAAACAATGAATTTTGTCTACATTTCACACATATTCCCTTATTGCCTTTATCATATCTACCATCGTATCAAGCTATCCATCTTCTCCAACAAGTCTGACAAAGGCACAGTGAACACACAACATGGATCTGGGAGCTTGATATTTCCTCCTTAAATTTCACACAGTAGACGGTAAAACGGCTTTTATACTTGAAGTTCTGAAACTAGTTCAGAAAGAGCGATTATAATTACTGTAAAAGCAAAGTTGAATATTCTCTTGGTTACCAAAGTCATTAAAGAACTGAGGGTACAATTTATGCCTTGTTCATCTGTAACAGATGGAAAGAAAAAAGATTTAAGACTAACTGAACAAGAAGCGCTCCCATTAACTTGTTCCTTTGTGCACCGTGTTACGCACAAGCCTCCCAGCCCACCCCTACTCTGATAAGCCCTGCACCAAAAATTCAAAGAAAGGAAAGATCAGGAGCAAAGCATGACACTTTTGGCAGTGAGGCCTCACTTAGCGCACATCAGTAGAATCATTGCTGCCCTACGTGAGTAACATTTCAAGATAATTGAGATGTACTCTCTTAAGTATCGGGAATTTGAGCATTTCTGATGGAAACCTTCCCTCGGATGTATTATAATTTCCCTAGGTTTTTCAGCAGAAATTACTGAACGCAATAAGCCATACCCTGATGACTCAGGCACTCAGGATGAACATCCATGATTACACTGTGCCGTAGTACAGTGCTGTCTGCTTTTGGGGGGGACTCCTCCTTCCCCTTTAAGTCAGTTTGTCACTTCCTCTGCTGCTAATGTGCCTCTGTCTAATATCACCACCCCCCTCCATACACACCCCTTCTAATGTGTAGCTTTTCACTTACTGTGAACTAGAAAACCAAAATTGGTAAGAACTGTATGTTAAATAAGAGTTAAGAAGGCACTGAAAGTGAGGATGAGGAAATAACTACGGCTTTTAACACAACAGCTTTGTGACACCCAGAGGCTCCTCCCTTTAGATAACTTTCCCACCTCTTCCAGTTTAAACTAAATTTTGAAAGGGTAGTGCTGTGAGAGAGCTACCTTCAAATAAGTGAGTTTGCTTTGCACAGACCATCTGGGCATGGATTAAAGGGGATATTCTAATAGCTTCAAGTTTTTCTGAACCTGAAAAACACTATCTTAGTGAATGACCTCTCTCCACGGTTATTTAACCCCACGCAATTACATAACGCACATCCCAAACACTTCTGTAGATGTTATTCAGTTTAATTCTGACAACAGTGCTGAGATAGGAAAGGCCAGGCTCATGGTCCCAGATTACAGGTAAGGAAATGGAGGCTGGAGAAAGTTGAGTGATTTGCCCACAATCAAACTGAGTATGTGACAAGGCTGGGCTCCTGGGTTCTCTTTCGGGGGTCGTCTAACACTTATGTTTTCTGTGGCTCCCTGTTGCCTTTCTTATGCTCAGAAGAACACTAAACCCTGCCTCTGGTGAGACAGACTTACTCTGTTTCCTTTGGGCTTGCTTCTTTATTTCTCTCCAAGCTCTGCCAGATGTCCTTAGGAATCATGCTCATTTTTCTAACAGAACTCAAAACCCTCTGATTATATTATGTTGAAGGTTCTCAGGGAATTAAAAATTCAACAAATGTATGGTCCCAACTTGCCATCAAAGTTAACAAACATCACCAGGAAGGATGTTTCTCACAAGCGGACACTGAAGAATACATCCCACAGATACCTAACAGCTCATTTTGTGTCACAGTGGTGTGAGAAATCACCTCCTCAAGACATTCATTAACCTTTCATTTCCTCCGTAAATAATCAGTCAGATACGTGGCTCATATTTTAAATTAATCAAAAATAGCGCTCGCTCGCTCTCTCTCTCTCTCTCTCTCTCTCTCTCTCTCTCTCTCGCAGTACTTAAAATGAATTGAAATAAGCGTGATATTTAAATATGTGGTTCCACACCTCTGGGCCAGCTTAAACCTCATCTCCTCCAGGGAGCCTTCCCTATCCATCCCAGCAGGCCTGAGACATCTCTTCTTCCTCTTCTCCGAGAACCTAGAGTAATTCTTGATATTTGACATTTAGCACATACTAAGAAACCATGTAATGTACTGCCAAGAGCGTGGGTTCTAGAGGTACACAGACCTAGGTTCTAATTCCAGCTTTGCATTTCTTAGCTGTGTGGCCTTGGGTAAATTACTTAAATTCTCTTTGGTTGAGATACCTCATCTGTAAAATGAAACTTATGATACTTAATCTGTTTAATTGTTCTAGGGATTAAATACAGCACCTAGCGCAGTGCCTGGCATATACTAGGAACTCAATTAAGGGCAATTGTTTTTAATATTATCATTATGACCTTTTATATATAGTTCTGGTTTGATATGTGTACATTGTTTTCTCAAACTGTTTTTAGACCCTTGACAGCTGTGTCCATAGAGGAATATATGACGAAGTTTAATGGCCCCTTACTTGCACAGGTTCTCTCTGAGGTCTTATTCCAAATACTGTATTCATAATTTTGTATTATTTTTCTTAAAGAAGGCTCTTAAAGTGATAATAGCTTCAGGCCTGCACAAAACCTGGTTGTGCCTCTGGTTGTGTCTTTAACCTCTATCATATCCCCCTCCTCACTCCCACTCCTGCATACAGTCAGTACTGTACAGTCAGTACTCAAAACAATGACATTTTATAAAATCTTCAATTAACCAGAATTTTTGCTGTGCTTAACTATAAGGAAATAAGCTTATGTCAGGTATTCTGTGAAAACCTTTCAACTGCCAACCAATATATTTAGTTGGAAAATATTCAATCCACTTACATATTTTGAGATAATAAAAATGCGCTTTGTAAACTGTAAAGCTTAGTATTAATACAGTGCTACTCATGAAAATTATGAGAAGAGTGATGACCCTAAAGCAGGGTTTCTCAATCTCGGCACTACTGACACTCTTGGCTGGATAGTTCTTTGCTGTGGGGACTGCCCTGTGCATTATAGGACATTTAGCAGCATCTCTGGCCTCTACTCACTAGATACCAGTCACCCCTCCTAGATGGGACAATCAAGATGTCTCCAGGCATTGCCAAATAACCCCTAGGGGAAAAATCCCTTCCCCCACTACCTTAAGGCACATTCAGCACCAAAAGATGTACAGATGTTCACAAGTCTTTCATATTAAGGTAAGAAAAGGAAGGCAAGCATTTTAGAAAAGTTTTTTTTTTCTCAACTGCTTCTGCTAGAAAAGTTTTCAATAAGCAAAAGCAACCTTGATTAACCTGAAAAATCACATTAACCCCATTCCTTGAGTGTTCTATTCCCTAAGCATTCCAGATAAAGAAAGAAAAATGTACCATACATTCTATTTTCTAATTTGTATGCAAAGTTCAGCCCATTTTCCAGCTCAACAGCTGAGTACAGAAATCCAGTTCATGGGTGAGGGATCATCAGTTTCATCACTTTTGCCATCTATTTTAAGTGATAATGATGCCACCGACCTGGAAGTTTAGAGAGCTTTCTTCCCTTGCTGTTGACATTTTTAACTTTCGTATTAGCAATTCTCCCTGTATCCTATGCCTGAAAGTAAAACGCAACAAAAAGAAATCTGGCCCAACTAACTATGATTTACTATATATAAATGACCTAACACTTTGTCGATTATTTAAAAGTAATTTGCTCTAGCCATCCCAATGACTGTGCAATTGAAAATGTCCTTGAATAAGCAATATTTCTTATTTTTTATTTCTGCAGGTTGTGATCCTGGGGAAGCATTCAAGGGGTTACCACTACATGCTTGCTAACCTGGTAAGAACAAGCAGAGCTTAAGTTTCCAGGGCATTATATTCTATTTAGTTTGTGTCACCTGTAATTACCCCTAAAAGAAATACAAGAAGAACCTAATGTGTTCTCCAGACACTTCGAGAAATGGGTCAGTAAATACTAAAACCTGAATGCAATAGCCTTGTTTTCAATTATGCTGTGTCTGTTTTAGCTGTGAAGCTTATATCCTCTCCTCGTTGAAAAACTAATAATTTGATATGATTCTTCACTGATTATTCTTAGATTTAATTTGGAGTTGAAACGTCAACCATTTTAATCAGGTTTCAAATGTAAAACAAAGGACAGGGGACACAAGAAACCGACTCTTTCCCCAATTAATCCAAGTGTATGTGCACATTAGTATTGGATTTGTCTTTCTAGAAACAGGCCACTACCAAATCTTTTCAAACCAGATGTGAGCAGTAGGTTTGAACACAGAACAATTAAGTAGTCCTGTCAAAGTGTATAGCCATCTTTCTACGTATACCAAAACACGACTTGAATCTTCAACTTCAAACTCCCCATGCCTTTAAAATTTGTGACATTCTAGAAATTACTTTTTACTACGGTTGGTTTATAGGTCTTCTTTCTCTAAAAGGACAATTGGTTTAGGAATTAACAAAGTGGCTTCTAAATCCGTAATATATGTTTCTGAATAATACGATCTCCCTGTAATGAAAGAGGAACGGTAAATTATCACTATGATACTAAGAATCTGTTAAATTATTACATGACATGAGTTCTAGCCCCAACTTTATTTCATTAGCACAAGAGAATCAGAATCATTATAGAGCTCTTAAACCAAAAGAATAGCAACAAAGGTGAAAGATTATCGTAATTATATTCTTAGAATTCTTAAATCAAAGAAAAAAATCTTATTTTAATAATGAATATTTTTAAATGAGAAAGGAAATGTTACTTAAACCTCCTTAAGAAGTGTGTGCACTCAAACACTTTATAAGATGAAGATTAGAGCTACTGCTTTGAAATGTTGTGTGCATCTTGTCCAATAAATTGCTCAAAGTGGAGCGCTTCAGTCCATTGTAGGGACAAATGAATCGACTCTTTTAGGAGAAGAAATCTTGATTCTTAATTTACATCTGAGTACGTCCAATTTGTTTTTAGACAACTGATAGGTAAAGGATGTTTGTTGACTCGCTGGGGGTTAGGCCAGGCTTTGGCAGGAAACATGGAGGTTATAGCAAGGTATCTGAGGCGGGTATTGATGGATTTTTACCATTTCTTTCTCACCCAAAAGTATTTTGTTCTCCTTCCTTCCTTCCTCTCTTCCTTCCTTCTTCCCTCTCCCTTCCTCTTCTCCTCTGCCTAGGGTTCACTCAGCACTGATGGTACATGAGACAACTTTAGGCAGTGCACACACGAACTTTTTTTTATTACAATGGTAAATGTATTTATTTACTATGTACTAGAAAAACATAAAACTAGCACATCAAAACCCAAATTTTATGGATGTTATTACTTCATACAGGGCTAGAGATTTAACAACAAATGAAATAATTGTTTATGTCAAATGTGTCAAGTAAACAATAGCATGTTGCTATAAACAGATACAGCAAAATCTGTTTGGGGTATATGCAGTTGTGGTGCTACATGGATGACTGAAGTTTGGGAAAGAGCATTGAACTAGGGGTCAGAGACTTTGGGTTGTCCTACTGACTTTGCTACTCACTAGCTATGGGATGTTGGATAAGTCACCTCACCTTTGAGGACCTCAGTTTCCATACTGTAAAACTCAGATGGGAGTGGGGAGTTCATTGATGTATTGGTTGGATCCTTTAGAAGCAGATGCTGAGATATAAATAGAAGTGCAAGACATTTATTGGGAGTAATGCCTGTGAAAAATAAAAGGGAGAGGGACACAAGTAGCAAGGGAGCCCTTCAGACCACAATTCAGGTCTGATATCAGCGAAGGAGGGGAAAAGGAAGGAAGTTTGAGGGATAGTTAGGGAGTTTGGGATTGACACGTACACACTGCTATATTTAAAATGTTTAACCAACAAGGACCTACTGTACAGCATAGGGAACTCTGCTCAATATTTATGTAACAACCTAAATGGGAGAAGAATAGATACATGTATGTATATAACTGAATCACTTTGCTGTACACCTGAAACTAACACAACGTTGTTAATCAACTATGCTCCAATATAAAATTAAAAGTTAAAAAAAAAGATCTTCAGACCATGGGCTAGCACACCTGGGAGCTACAGTGCAACAACTCCACGTGGAGGAGGCCCATGCTGCCCCCAAATGGCAAGCCACTGTACCCCGACCTTGCGCAGCCACTGGCTGGCAACTGCCTGGGAAGCACCCACCTCCCGCTTGCGAGCTGGGGTAAATCCTGAAGGCGTCTGAAGCTGGAGACTGTCGGCTAACTCATGTCCTGGAGGCAGGTTCTATGTTAAAAGATCTAAGTCTGAGCCCTGCACATCAATGGCTGTCTCAGTTGACGTAAGGTGACCAGATGATCTATAAAGACCTTTCCCATTCTGGATTTCTAACTGGGCCTCTCTAATCCTACTGACAATCCTTCAGAACTTTGGTTTCAATTTTGAGACCCAGACCTGACAGAAGTGAAAGCATGTAGAGTGACAGAACTGCAAGAGAAAATCACTAGGACAAGGTTGGGGAAAAGAATGGTAAACTGGATGCCTAACACAGAACTCAGAATTATGAAACCTTGGAAAGATGCCTACTACAAGAATAAGCAAAGTCTGTTCCCTCAGAAAGAATGTAATATATAGTGTCATGTCAGTCTGGATAATGAAAACATGAATTCATTTACCATGCTTTGAGCTGCCACCCCTTCTCTTCCTCTAGTGACCTTCTTTCCATTTGAACACAGCCACGTGTCTCCATAAGTCCCTGTTCTCTATATCAAATTGCATATGGGCAATACAGATAGGAACCGTTACTAACCTCTGATAAAACAATGAGCCACATTATGCCTTCCGTGGTTACCAGATTTTTTTAAGCAGCTAAAAATACCCCCAAAACACATATACATATATACACACAGCAAACTAAAACTATTTAGAAGTCATTTAGATGATCAAAAACGGGTAAGTGGAGCTAAGAAGATGTTTCCTTTCAAGATGAGCCAGCTGGATGAAAGCTGAGGACACATGCACAAGGGAAGAAGTTCTCATCTGAATCTTGGTGTAACAACAGCACAGAACCACTGCCTTCTTATACCGATGCAAAATCAAAAACACTCACACTGCCTACCTAAGCTTTCTGGAACCACCTGCACCAGAGCCCCAAGTGTCCCCTTTGCTACTAAGTCCCATCTATCCAGCAATGACTTCTATGTGCTTTTGCATGGACCTTCCCTGGTAGCAATCCTAAAGTGACAAGACCTGGATATTCTGTAAATGCTTCAACAAAGACCTTTCATAGGTCAAGGTGTACATTTCAGAATGGACAACAAGCTGCAGAAAGCTCCAACTTGTTGAAACCCCTGGAAGAAACAAAAGATTTCATCGGGAGCACAGGCCAGAGATGTGATCTGCTCAGGCCAGAAGTGGACATGCCAATAATCAAAGAGTTAGTAAGTCTCTTACAAATTCTGTATCAGTCAGTGGTGTCATTTCTTTTTAGGGGTTGTTCCACAATTGATTGTTATTTCCTCTTCCAGAACTCTCCCTAAGGTGGTAATGTGTCTCTACTTTAGTACCAGAGGTAACCAGCAGGTATACAATTTGTCAGTCAAGCAACCTCTCTCTCTTTCATGGTAAGGTCCTGGATCAGGATCCTTTCCACTGCATTCCCAGGCATGTTGTGTATTGTGATTTGTTTCATATATGTCAATAACAGTGTGCATTGGGCTTCCCTGAGGGCGCAGTGGTTGAGAGTCCGCCTGCCGATGCAGGGGACACGGGTTCGTGCCCCGGTCCGGGAAGATCCCACATGCCACGGAGCGGCTGGGCCCATGAGCCATGGCCGCTGAGCCTGCGCGTCTGGAGCCTGTGCTCCGGAACGGGAGAGGCCACAACAGTGAGAGGCCCGCGGACCGCAAAAAACAAAAACAAAAAAAATAATAATAGTGTGCAGACCCCTAGACTAACCCTAGGCATAATAAAGAAAAAAAGCACTAGACCAGGAGCTAGGAGATAGGTTCGAATCCCAAGAATTGATCTAACTAGCCTGTGACAAACCAAACCTCTCTGAACCTGTTTCTTAATCTGTAAAATGAAGAGATAGACCAGATCAGGGTTTCCCAAAGTGTGCTATTTGCACATGAGATGATTTGAGGTAGTATATGGCAAAACTTCTTAGACTGATTAGTTTTGAATTTATATTAAATGTGTATTCAAAAAAGATAACTCTCCCGTCAATTCTATGAAGCTAAATTAGATATTTAGATTAAAAAGCTTAGTCGATGTAAAGAAAATATATGAGGTAAAGACTAGTTCAGATGATCCACCCATGTGGCAAAAAAACCCTGTAAAGGGGGTATATTAGAGGCTAAAATTTGAAAAACACTCCAAGGTGACTTCCAGCTCTACATTTCTTCCCTCGTGGAGGGTCAGTTTGGACAAGGGAAGGCCAGGAGTGAGAGTGTAGGCGCAGCAGCTGGGTGAATATAGAGGACATAAGTGGCGGAGCACAGGCAGAGCCCTGTTAGCCTTGGGGTATTGTCATAGAGCAGACTTCAAATCAGTCCAGGGGGGCAAAAGCCAAGCAAGGTGTTGAGTGCCCTTAGCTACATTCTAAACAGAGCTGCAGCTCTAAAAGATCAATCAAAGCCATTTAATAGTTGACACAGAACAAACTGGATCCGGGTTGAGATGATCCAACAACAGATGTTCAGTACCCAGCCCCCCAAATAAACCAAAAATCCCCAAACATTTGAGGCGCCAGGGGAAACCGTAAGCCACGGTAGGACTCATTCAGTGCTGCGCCAGTTAACCTCTGCCTTAGAAGACCCGACGGTTTCCTTGCCTAGGCTGAGGCTGGTCCCAGGGTTGGGGACAGTTGTGGACCCTACAAGTGGAAGTTAGGTAATGTCAGCTGCCAGCGAGAGGGCCGTAGGACCGGTGATCAAGTTAGCCATTGTGCCAGGAGACAAAGGGGAAGAGAGCTGACTAGCTGAGACTCCTCCCTGCTGGGCTAGCTGGAGACAAAGGGGGAGGAGAGCTGCCTAGCTGAGACTCCTCCCTGCTGGGCTAGCTGGAGACAAAGGGGGAGGAGAGCTGCCTAGCTGAGACTCCTCCCTGCTGGGCTAGCTGGAGACAAAGGGGGAGGAGAGCTGACTAGCTGAGACTCCTCCCTGCTGGGCTAGCTGTTCTCTTTAGGCTTTTCCTTTAATGTCTCCAGTGAGGAGAGACTTCCTACCCACCCATTTCCCCCAAGCTTTTTAGAGATCAGGAAACAGACTCAGAAA
This sequence comes from Aethalodelphis obliquidens, assembly GCF_003676395.1. Lineage (NCBI taxonomy): Eukaryota > Metazoa > Chordata > Mammalia > Artiodactyla > Delphinidae > Aethalodelphis > Aethalodelphis obliquidens. Next base: position 5,689,550 of record NW_020838021.1, on the reverse strand, counting down.
AAATACATGCCTTGTCTGAAGTCTCACAGCTAATCCACTGCCAAGCTAGGCTTCCAGTCCAGGCTGGTCAGACACTTTACCAAGAGCACCTCGCTCCTCTCATTTTACCCACCCAAGCATCTCAGGGAGACAGAAGGCCAGCCCCACAAAGGTCACATAAGAACATCTGCAAAGACGTAAATGTATATGAATGACGTATAAACTATAAATTTATGAGGGTGAAGTAATCAGAGAGAAAAAGACTTAAAAACACAAGGACAGCTTTGTGAATCTGGGTTTGAAACGCGTCCAATGGGCCAATATGAAATGTATCTTAGCAGGCACCAGTTACATCTCCATCACTGTCTTCTCCCCTGCTACATTCATATTCATCCTGTCTCTCTCTCTCCCTCACACACACACACACACACACACACACACACACACACACACACACACATTCCTCTCCCCTGCTCCCTCATCCCTCTTCTTTCTCTTGCTCTCTCTTCTCTCCTTCCCTCACCATCTGCCCCATTCATATGATTAGTATGCCAGAAAATAACGATGGGGAGTACTAGATTATATCTAATTTTTCTAAAATTTTACTAAAACAAAAGCATTAGTCAAAAAATAGAACTCCAAAGCAGCATCCAGGAGTAACTGGAGCTTGGAGAAGTGAACTCTGCAGCTTCCCAGATCTAGGGATGTACCTGAAACAGAGAGGGGCCCACTTTGTTTAAAGAGAAAACAAGTTTGAATGACATTGAATCCTGCTGTTTTGCTTGCCAATAACAACTGTTCCCTTCTGCTCCCTTCCCCTCCCAGGTCTTCTTGTTCTGTTCTCTACTCTTTCCCTTTCTTTGTACTTCCATTTTTAATGTTCTAAATAAAAATTCAAATGCTCAAAGTCACGTGTTGTGATCACTGACACCTCAGCAGATAGCATGTAAACACAGAGCTCACTGGGCTGGAGCCCAGCCTTACAGGCAAAGGAAGTGAGCTTGAAGGGAAAAATCCCCCCTGGTCCCCAGTGCCAGGAGCCCAGTCACCTCCCCTGGGTACACAGCTTCTCTGGTGGTTCAGGATTCACTTTCTTCTCCAAATGAAGACAGGATACAGCAGAGTATCAAGGGAATGAGGAGTGGGGACTGGGCAGGGGTCCAACGCCCTACCATGCATTTAGAAAGACACAGGCAATTGTCAGCTTAAAGTAGCCAACTTTGAGACTCTCATTCCCCCTCTCCAAAAATGCCTCCATTATAGTCAACCATCCCTGCCTCCCCCCCACACACCCCCCACCTGAAATTAACAAGGAAAGATCACTTCCTACTCAATGTTCTAGCAAGATGCATTGAAAAAATTCTGTTTTCTCCCCCGGGCCCCTCCCACATCATATCTGCTAAAACAGTGCTTCTCAAATTATCTGTGAAGAAGGGCCAGATTTTCCCCAAAATATTCACACAATAAAAGCACAACAATAAATTACTAAAAAACATGAAATAAACAAAACAAGACATATAAAATACAAGCCCAAGATTTTTTAGTATTAGATTCAACAGCCATATTACTCTGTCAACTTGCTTATAAACTAAAGGCTTATATTCAGTTTCTCTCCTTCTATCATCTCTGACTGGTAACAAACAGCAGACCAGCACCAGTCCACACATACTTCGGTTAGTATTACTCTAAAGATTTTTATAACAAGTTCGTTTTTCTATATACCACGTATATGCCCAATACCTTGCTCACTCTACTACAAGGAAGACAGAAGGTGGTCTCTTTAAGAACCGTATAAACATATTGAACAGACCAAACTGGCACAACTTAGGATCACTGGCATGGAGGTAGAACAGGTGCTGGGACCTGTGCTGGGAATGAAGAGAAGACAGAGGGTGGGGAGTCAAAACTCTGCATAGTATGGCCAGAGAAGGGCTTTCAGAGAAGGTGACTTTGAAACAATGATCTGAACGGTGAGAAAGGTCTAATTATATGAAGAATCAGGGAAAGTTCATGTAATGCATAGGGAACAACATGTGCCAAGGTCCTAAGGCAGAAAAGAGTGTGATACCTCTCTGAACTGTTAGAAGGCAATTTTGGCTACAGCAGAGTGAGCCTCAAGATCTGGATTATCTAAGGCTACTGCCGGGTTAAGTGTTAGCTCTTTTCAACAGCATCAGAAAGCCACTGAAGAATTTCAAGCAGGGGAGAGACATGATCTGATTTTTGCTTTAAAAAAAAAATCAGTGTCAAATGGATGGATCTTATGGTATTTAAATTATACCTCAATATAACTGTTAATAAAAAAGAGATCAGTGCCTATTTTTCCCACTAATAGCATTTATGTCAACTTGTAATTATTTGTATATTCATACAGATAACTCCCACTGGACTAAAGTGTTGTGAGGTTAGGGACCAAGTTGGATATGGCTCGCCACTGTACCAACAGATAGCACTTAGAAGGTTTCGAAGTATGTTTGTTAATTGGATTAGAGAATAAAACAGTGAGTGAACAATACAAGCAACCTGTAATCGAGTGCTAATTTATATGGTGTAATCTTTAACTCTAGGCATTACGTCCTCCCAGGAGGATGGATCTCCTTCTAGAAAAAGACTTGTGTCTCTCATTAGCAATCTGATAACTCGAGTCACCACAATTACCATGCATTTCCCCATCAAAGCATCACCCAGATGAACAATTCAGATGGCACTAAAGGCAGAGCCAGCCTTCATCCAAATTGAGACAGATACTCCTCCTTGGCAGCCTTCCACCCCTCATTCTATTGCTTTTATCTTCCATATAGGCAAGCCACCTTTCTCATTTCTCACCCATAATCTACCATCAACTCAATGAAAGTCACCCAACTCATCTTGTCTCTGTTTTCCTCTCTGTACAAAATGTACCCTAACAATAGTATTATACGAAGGAAATCGCCACATAATATCTTAAAAATAAGTGCCCTAAAAGTAAGCCTTGAATATATCTATTTCCAAACCTCAATTATCTTACCAGAAGGAAACTGAATTGCGGTACTATATGTATGAATCAAGGGAGACAGGATGATACCAAAGTCATCTGGATCCTTGGAAGACTGAGTTGTCTGGCTATTCTCAAATCAAGGACAATCTCTCTTCGGATGCCAGTTGTGTAATTAGTGTCTGTGTAAAAGATGGCCTTGGAGAATTGGAGAATTGATCAAAGGCGGCTTACAAGGCCGTGCATTAGGCACAGAGGTCATGGTTGGTTTCATACTGCTGGGTTCAGATGTGGGCAACAGTCACTGGCTCAAACAGATGTGATGTGACTGAGAAGCAATGCAATTGATGAACTATAGCAGAGCTTACAAATCTAAATGAGTAGTTTCCTTCTCAGAGGAATAACTTCCGGAGATTATATTCATATTTCCAACAAATGTTGCCATTGTTGCACAGAGGCAAATAGTCAAGTGTACAGATCCTTAGAACATAGAAAGTGAGGAAGTAGAGTTTCAACTCGCCCTATCTGTGAGCACTAGGATTGCCTCCAACCTTTCTCTGCCTTCTCTCATCTCCTTTAATCTCTCCCTCTGCATACAGTTTACTGGACCAACCAAAGGAAAGGAGACCATCATGGCAGTGAGCAAAAAACAAAACAAACAAAACACAATTTCAAGCAAACCAAATTGGTGAAATGTAAGGAGCACTAGAATTTGATATCTAATCTAAACACACAAAAATCATTGAGTATCTGATCATCATTTCTAGTTATTAAAATCCCTATGAAATAATAAAATGGGCTCAACAGAAATTCCACTCAGTACAGCCGGGGATTTGGAAACTCGGAGTCACTTAGCAATAATAGTGTGGAGTTTACACATAAACGTATTAGATGGAAAGCATGGGAAGGCATGCGACAATGAAGGAGGACAAGAGCCCATAAGCAATCAACAATGTGCAAGAGCCTATGTAATAACTGGCAAAAGGGGACACAACTGGCCTTATTACTATCTGGTAGAGAATACAGAGACAAATTTAATATAGATGTTTCTTAGTCATTATTTTACTAATTGAAATGGCCCTTGAAGAATGAAATTTCAGTAGACACCCAGAGCTATTAGTGATGAAGTGAGGGCCCTTACAGAACAAAGGTACCAAGGATTAAAGGGGAGCGATGTGGCTAGAGCATGAGGTCTCTTGAAGGAAAAGGTGTGGATAAGGCCAAGAGAACAAAAGATAACAGATAATGGAAATCCTTGAAGGTCAAGTCAAGATATTCAGCTGTCAGTATGTCTGTAGAAAGCAGGGAATCATTGCAGTGATTTGAGGAAAGGAGTATTATGCTCTAACAGATATTTTAGGAAGATAAATTTATTATGCAAAAAATAAACTGGAAAGGTAAAGAACTGGAAGTTGGAGCACCACCTAGGAAGCCAGGATGATAAACTAGGCTGGTGGTCCTCAAACCCACTTGTGCTTCAAAGTCACCTGTTGAATTTATTTAAAAAAAAAAAAGGTGCTTGGGCCCCATACCCAGTGACCCAATAGGCTTAAAGTGCCATTAATTGAAAGAAGGAATACAGTAAGAGGCAGAGATTTTAAGGGAATATAACAACTTTGCTTTGGGGCACATTCTTTTTAAGACACACATGGAATAAGGAAGTCAATTTAGTTGGTAGACAGAAAAGGGGGTTCTAGGGTATAAGAGAGGTTCTAATTGGAAACTCATTGGTGGCTCATTCAAAGTGAATTCAAGGGGGCTTCCGGAGCTTCCCTGGTGGTGCAGTGGTTGAGAGTCCGCCTGCCGATGCAGGGGACACGTGTTCGTGCCCCAGTCCAGGAAGATCCCACATGCCGCGGAGCGGCTGGGCCCATGAGCCATGGCCGCTGAGCCTGCGCATCCGGAGCCTGTGCTCCGCAACGGGAGAGGCCACAACAGTGAGAGACCCGCGTACCGCAAAAAAAAAAAAAAAAGTGAATTCGAGTTGAAAATTCCAAAAGAAAACAAGAAATTAATTTGTTTTATAGACTCTAAGCCTTAAAATGTAACAAATTCATTGGCTGAGGTATTTTATGTATCATAAATGTTATTTACCATAACCGAGTAACATTTATGTTAAAAACGTCGATTCTCAGAGCCCAGCTATGTGAGAATCATGATTATCTACTGCCCTCCAACATACACACACACTCAAAATTTTAAATGGAAAAAGGTGAAGAGAAAGAAAATGAAGAAATTCTAATATCTTTGGTTAGATGGGAGATGCCAGAAGAAGAAACTGATTTTTAAGCAACAAATGAACTGCTATGATTCAGTGAAGCAATAGAGCAATTGCTATAAAACAGCAACCTGCTGAAAAAAAATGAGCCATCCTTTCCCACGAAAATATCAAAGAAATCTACTGGAATGCATTTTGTCTTCGGTCAAACTATATTATTTTAAAGTATATAATTTTTAATAGTAGATGAAGCTCAGCGAGGAAACAGAATTCATGATACAGAAATTTCCTTTGAAGTCAGACATGTTTAAATGCATGTATTAAATAAAAGGATATGGGTTTTCTGTCCTTTTTTAAGCAGTTACTATTGGAAGAAGTGCTTGCGCCAGGCACTTAAACCCTGAAACAAAAATGAGAACGAACTAAAAAGACTTAAAGAACTTTAAATATTACTTTTGTTCTGAGCCAAGGATATGAGTTAAAAAGTAAAAACTTGTAAACTTTCTTATCACATATTTAGATTGGTAGTCAAACTTATACTTTTTCTAAAGACAAGGATTTTGTGATAATAATAAAAAAATCCATCTGTATTCACATGTGTTACTGTCTGGTCACTGCACTACTTCTGTTCACCGACCTTCCTCCCTTTATTTTCCCCTTTATCACCCACATGTTTAACGTTCATTCTGGTTGTGCTAGTGTCTAACAGAGATTTTGGAGAGACTCAGTGCCAGTGTTCTCAACTTGAGGCCCTTCTGTGACCAAGTCATAAAGAGAACACTAGCAAGAGTTGTGAACAAATGCAATGCCTTAAAATAATGAGATAAGAGGTGACCATGGACCAAGGGCCAGCCAATTCCTGCTCCATAGCTAGAACTTGTATCCCAACTTCAAATTTCTATAACTGTCTTTCATCTTCTGTTTTCCCCTTTATCATCCAGATGGTTGAAGGTCATTTCTGTTGCATTAGTTCCTGCTCAGAGTTCTTAGACAGACATCTTCCCACCTCAGGGTCTCTACTGTAGCCAACTCAAGCCGTGAATTCTGGCAAGAGGTATGGACAAGTGGGATGTCTTAAAATAATCACAAAGGTAGAGAAAGTGAACCAGGAGACAGCCAACTTCTCCCCTGAATCAAGACATTTCTCCTAACTTCCATCATCCTACCAGAATACTCCCTGCCACAGTCATTTTATTTCCTTTTCTATACACTCTGCATGGTTTATTTTCTTGTTCTGCTTCAGTGTCTTTACATGGGTTTCAGGGATACATGAGGGGGTGTGACCAGCACAACAACAAAAATCTAGCAACATATTCTAGAAAAGTGCAGTGTCATAAATTTAGATATCAGAGGAGGAGGACCAGTACCCTGGCACCTCTTACTTTTCGGCCAGAATCCATCTCACTCCCCTTCCTTTTTTCCTGCCTACCTGTCGTGTGTTTGCTGGTCAGCTTTGTTGTGTTGGTTATTTCAATGAAGCTATGGGTATACTTAGGCCCCAATTTACAACTTTCCCAATTATGGTTGTACATGATCATAGATTCTAGCAACTTCTTCTAGAAAAAAATAGCAACTTCTTCTAGAAATAAAAAACAATGAGATAGATATAGGAGGTGGACCAGGAACCAGCAAAATCTCCCTTCTTAACCATCTCCACTCTCCTAACCTCCATCTTTCTACCACTGACCTCTCCCCTTTTATTCTCCCCTTATACCATCCATATGTTTGGTGATCATCGCTTTTGTGTCAATGTCTTTTGAGAGGTTTTAAGAGACTCAGCCTCAATTTTACCACTTTGAAGACTGTGGTTCACCAGCCTAAGGAGGAGATCTAACCAGAGGCTATGAATGGATGAAATGCTTTAAAATTATGGGATAATCTGTTGAATCAAAATGTATTATTATAATCTTCCCATTTCTGTGTCTTTGTTTTCTATTTGCTTTGTCAATAATTGAGGAAGGTATGTTAAATCTCCATTTTGATTTTTTTTAATATCTTTTCTAATATCTCTTTCCACGCAGTGCAGCATGTGGAATCTTAGTTCCCCGACCAGGGACTGAGCCCGAGACCCTGCAGTGGAAGCGCAAAGTCTTAACCACTGGACCACCAGGGAAGTCCCTCCATTTTGATTTTTAAAAATAAATTTAGTACTGGGAATTCCCTGGTGGTGCAGTGGTTAGGACTCTGGGCTTCCACTGCCAAGGGCCCGGGTTCAATCCCTGGTCAGGGAACTAGGATCCCAGAATGCTGCATGGGATGGCCAAAAAAAAATTGTTTTTAATAAATTTAGTACCAAAATAATAATAATAATAATGGGATAGGAGGAGGAGTAGCCCATACTTCTCTCCTAACCTCCATCTTCCTACCACTTACCCCCTGCTCTTTACACAAGTTTGGGGGGGGGTCTTTGGCCTGCTTTTAGGGTTATAGATGTCATAACGATAAAAATCCATCAAAGGTTATTATGGGATGGTGTAATGCCTTAAAATGGTGGGATAGGAGGAGAAGACTAGAGTCCACCCAAACCTGCCCGTAAGCAGAACGTTTCTCTGAACTGTCATCATCCTTCTCTCTCTCTTTCCTCCTTTCCTCTCCTACCTGTTGGATGTCAGCTCTGCCGCATTAGTGTCTCTGAAGAGGCTGTAGAAAGAATCGAGCTTTAAGTTTTACAATCTTGTAGACTGTCAGTGCCACTTGAACCATGGAATTTAGCAATATTTGATACAAAAAGATAATTCTTTTTGAAGAAAAGGTATCAGAAATAGGACAATCAAGAGTCAACCAACTCCTGCCTTTCAGTCAGACAGTTTTCCTTACATCCCCTTCTCTGCCATTCACCTCTTTTCTCCTTTTCCCTTCTGTGTCCTTGATAATTGTTGGTTAGCTGTGTCATATTAGTGCTTTTGCAGAGGGATTAGGGAGAATGCAGCCTTGATTATCTCAACCTTGAGAACTGTGACTTGCTGCATCTAAATGCTGGGCACCAGGGCAACATTCAAGCCATAGAATCCGATTAGAGATTACAAACAAGCAAAACGTACACAAATAGGCCAGAGGGAGAATTAGGACCAATAGCCAGCCAACTCTTGCCCTTTAGCAACAAGATCTCTCCTTTCATCTCCATAAAAGCCTATTACAAAACACAGGCAGAACTATAGGCAGACAAAAATCACAGCAAGATCCTTTCTGACCCACCTCCTAGAGATATGGAAATAAAAACAAAAATAAACAAATGGGACCTAATGAAACTTCAAAGCTTCTGCACAGCAAAGGAAACCATAAATAAGATGAAAAGACAACCCTCAGAATGGGAGAAAGTATTTGCAAATGAAGCAACTGACAAAGGATTAATCTCCAAAATTTACAAGCAGCTCATGCAGCTCAATAACAAAAAAACAAACAACCCAATCCAAAAATGGGCAGAAGACCTAAATGCACATTTCTCCAAAGAAGATATACAGATCGCCAACAAACACATGAAAGAATGCTCAACATCATTAATCATTAGAGAAATGCAAATCAAAACTACAGTGAGATATCATCTCACACCAGTCAGAATGGCCATCATCAAAAAATCTAGAAACAATAAATGCTGGAGAGGGTGTAGAGAAAAGGGAACCCTCTTGCACTGCTGGTGGGAATGTGAATTGGTACAGCCACTATGGAGAACAGTATGGAGGTGCCTTAAAAAACTAAAAATAGAACTACCATACGACCCAGCAATCCCACTACTGGGCATATACCCTGAGAAAGCCATAATTCAAGAAGAGTCATATGTCACGATAGCCAGGGCATGGAAGCAACCTAAGTGTGCATCGACAGATGAATGGATAAAGAAGATGTGGCACATATATACAATGGAATATTACTCAGCCATAAAAAGAAACGAAACTGAGTTATTTGTAGTGAGGTGGATGGACCTAGAGTCTGTCATACAGAGTGAAGTAAGTCAGAAAGAGAAAAACAAATACCGTATGCTAACACATATATATGGAATCTAAAAAAAAAAAAAAAAGGTTCTAAAGAACCTAGGGGCAGGACAGGAATAAAGACATAGACATAGAAAATGGACCTGAGGACACGGGGAGGGGGAAGGGTAAGCTGGGACGAAGTGAGAGAGTGGCATGGACATATATACACTACCAAATGTAAAACAGATAGATAGTGGGAAGCAGCCGCATAGCACAGGGAGATCAGCTAGGTGCTTTGTGACCACCTAGAGGGGTGGGATAGGGAGGGTGGGAGGGAGGGAGATGCAAGAGGGAAGTGATATGGGAACATATGTATATGTATAGCTGATTCACTTTGTTATAAAGCAGAAACTAACACATCATTGTAAAGCAATTATACTCCAATAAAGATGTTAAAAAAATAAATAAAAAGTACAATTTTATTGGAAAAACTACTTTTCATCAGACTTCTTACTAAAATAGAAGGGGTTCCTCATCAGCATTATTCCCATTTTACAATTATTGTTGTTACAGTTATTGTAAGCACTGTGAAACCTTTGTCATGAAAATAAATATACGAGAATGAAAGGAAAACAAAAAAAGCCTATTACAGTGTCTCCTTTCTTTTTCTACCACACTTCTGCTCTCTCCATTTTGTCCACGGGGCTGTGTTAGGCATTCTGCACATGTGGACGGGTAAATCTTCAGGGCAGTTAGTAGGAGCTAGTGTTGCGCAGGTCTTGCTAGACAGAAGAGCCATTTGAGGTGACCTTCCCCTGGCTTGATCTGTGCTGCCGTGGACGCATTTAATCTCACGAGGACAGCCAGGCTGGTTCCAGTCTGAGGGGTGCCAGAACTTAATCCCAGATACAGCTGTCATAAAACACGGGTTGACTGAGAAACTCCTAGGTCCTCAGTGGTATGGTATGCTACTGGAGAGAAAGACAGCCAAATGGGAATACACGGGGCCTGTGTGGCAGAGTGAAGCCTCCTGGAAGTAAGCAGAGGTGACTGGTGAGGTAAATTTGAGTTGGACCCCTCTAGTGTCTCTTGTAAGAAAAAGGTAGTGAGATAAAATGTTTCTGGAAGGGAGTGGTACGGTGAGTAACCAGACTGAAGTGCTGGCTCTTATGCCTTAAGGCAGACGTGAGATTTCTGGGATCCTTTCTCTCGCCCTCCTTTTCATTAATCCTGTGTTGCCATTTTAACATGCTAAGGTATGAGGTAAACAGGGGTGTGATGCTTATCAAAGTATAAAAGACACAAGAAATACTACTTCCTAGTGCAGACTGTGGCCATTGACCCTGGGAACCAACATGGTGGCAGAAGCATTCTCAACCCCTTTCTTTCAAGGAAGGGGGCTCCACCTCGCAGGCCAGGCTTTTAGGACACAGGAGAGCCCCAGAGAGCCCACTCTTCACCCCTACCAGCAGACAGATGGGTAGTTGCTCAATGCTCTTGTGTAATACTTGTTAACTGGCAAGTATGGTTTGGCACAGTAAACGACTTAAAGCCATTTGTTAAAGTTTTGCCCTCAGCTCTTTATTTGTGTATTTGTTTAGGGGGTGAGAGTTGGGAGTTGGATAACAGTTAGGCTTAAGCCCCATCTGGAGCCTCTGCTAGGCTTTACACACAGGCAAGCCTCTCTGCTGATTGCAGTGCAGAGGGGAGCGAATGGGAGAAAACACTGAGTCTTAGTTTCTTTCAGGAAGGAGGCCTTTAGGAGAAAACTCATCCTAACAAGTTAATGTTAATTTTAAAAAGTACTTTGGGGTCACTGGAAAGGAGGAATGGTTCTCAGTGATGCAAACTATTTGTCCCTTTGTCCAGTCTCCATTGGCTCATATCCCACTTATGAAAGGAAGAGGAATGGGGCTGAGAGTAATAACTGAAAAAGCTGCTTCACTAAAATATTTTCTATGACTGCCTTGTTGACCATGTTAAAGAAATGCAGAATTAAAAGAAGCAGTTGTAGGGATGGTGACTAGAGAGAGAGGTGTACAGGATATTGGTTACATTCATGTGTTCAGGTTGTGAAAATTCATCAGGCTGTATTTAAAGATGTGTGCACTGGGACTTCCCTGGTGGTGCAGTGGTTAAGAATCCACCTGTCAATGCTGGGGACACGGGTTCGAGCCCTGGTCCGGGAAGATCCTACATGCTGCAGAGCAACTAAGCCCATGCGCCACAGCTACTGAGCCTGTGCTCTAGAGCCCGCAAGCCACAACTACTGAGCCCGCCCGCATAGAGCCTGTGCTCTGCAACAAGAGAAGCCACTGCAATGAGAAGCCTGTGCACCACAACGAAGAGTAGCCCTTGCTCGCTGCAACTAGAGAAAGCCCACGCGCAGCAACGAAGACCCAAAGCAGCCAAAAAGAAAAAAAAGAAAGAAAAACCTTATCATTCTAAAAAAAGAAAAAAATAAACATGTATACCCTTTTCTATATGATTATTATACTTCAATGAAAACTTAGAATGTAAAAAAAAGAAAACTTTAGAGAAATAGTAGGGATTTGAGTAATATAGTGTATGCATTTATCAACTCATCGAGTGGTACATTTAAGATTTGTGCATTTTACTGGACGTAAATTTTACCGAAAGATAGAAGGAAAGGAAGGAAGGAAGGATGGATGGAAACTGCAAACACTGAACTCTAGTTAATGGCCTGCGTGCTGAAGTCTTTTGGTATGAAGTATACTAATATCTGCAACTTACTTTGAAAGGTATCTAAAAAATGAAATGGATTGATGAATGGATAGAAAAATATTAATTGTAAAATCTGAAGTGACTGTACAATTCTTTCAACTTTTCTGTATATTTGAAAATTTTTACATGTAAATGTTGGGGGGAGAATCTAAAGGAAAGAGGAAGAATTCTTCCCGTTTCTTTATGAATATAAATTGGCTCGAGCCCATTGAAGACCCAAGTGCATCAGCAGCAATTGGCAAGAGACAAAAGAAGAAGAAAATGGTGGATGCTATGAAGTAGATGTCAAAACACGTTCAGGGACACATGTGAGACATACCCCGGGGTTTGTACCATCATATACAACCAAGCTGTCAGTTTCGCTTTTTGGCATTTCTGTAAATTACAAATGTCGAAAGTATTCATTATTAGAGTCTGAAGCAATCTGCTGCATTCGGCATGTTAAGCTGAAGAAGAGTTTTTGATACCTCTAGCTAGGGTCAACGTTTTCAACATTTTCCAGTTATATGAATCATTGTATTTGTACTCAATGAAGAAAAACTAAAACTACAGGTAAATGAAAGAAATAAAAACATTTGAAGTTGACACCTATGTTTGTCGTTGCAGCAGCTACACTAAAGACATAGGCACTAAAATGGAAGGATGTATATTTTCTCCACCATGCCTGTAGTTTCAGAGCCAGAGTGTCCTAAGAATTAGTCCATATCAGGGTTGTTTGTTTGTTGTGGTTTTGGTTTTTATTGAGATATAATTGACATATAACAATCTGTCCAGGTTTTCCTTGATTGCTAAAGAAGAATCCTGGGGAAGGAACTTTCATTTCCTCCTTAGCGCTCTAACCAACAGATACAGTGAGTACGAATGCATGACCTCCCACAATCATTATTCTCTTTCAATCTCTTTCTAGGGTTTTACTGATATTTTGCTAGAAAGAGTCATGCACGGGGGAGCCAACATTACAGGATTCCAGATTGTCAACAACGAAAACCCTATGGTTCAGCAGTTCATACAGCGCTGGGTGAGGCTGGATGAAAGGGAATTCCCTGAAGCCAAGAATGCACCTCTAAAGGTAATGTTCCACGACATGTAGAAACCTTAGGCCAGCTTTTCAGAGCATCTCAGTATGGCCTTTATATATTTCCGGCCATCCAGTGATCAAGTGGTCGCCCCTCAGAAGTGTTTCAAGGATGCTAAAACACAACTGCAGATACTACTGCTGCACTTGAAAACTAAATTCCCAAATAAAGAAGCTATTGAGAAGGAGGTCTTTTAAAACCCAGCGTTTGGGAAGGTTAACTTAATTTTTTAATGAATTTCATTTTTAATATGCTCATAATTTACAATATTACAAGAACCTGAATCAGGCAAAGAGTGGGGGCAGTGGGAATAGGTAAGGAAAATTGATAGTCTGAAACAGAAAATTAGATTTTACATTATTTATGTGATTACTTTGTGTTAATAAGTTTCATGAATCTCAGTACACCCAAGTGAATTAGGCTCTAATACAGAGTGCATGTTGCCTATACGTATATTGAATGGAAATACTTTCCTGCCTGCAGAAGTATCTTTAAATAATTAGATTACCTAAGTTGCTCATTTTCATGAAATCAAGATAAGAACACTGAAAGCAGAAAGTCATGCTTAAAGTACACATTTTTCATGTGTTCCCCTATGGCTAGAAATCCTATTATTTAAAAATCAGGAATTAAAACAGATAAATGGGGGGAAAGTTATTCATGTTACACAAAGGATCCTTCCAATGTATCTTTTTTAAGTAACCCATTCCCTCAGTGCATTGATCCAAGTATGAAACAGACTTTAAATTCTTTCTTCCTGATATGTACGTGAAAGTACGTATATACCATGGCTGTGGGATCCTTGTGATCAAGATGAGGGATCAAAGCAGAGTCAAGGCTCAAGGCCCCTCCCTAAAAAAGGAAAGGGGAGGGGACATTTCCTTTCTCATGGTTTCAAGATACCCATCCTCATATCCTTCCTCCCTGGCAAGAACAGAAGAAGGAGGAACGATGGGACATAGAAAAGAGACACATTCTGAATCACCTACGCAGGTCCACCCTGAATGGGTCACATCAACACAATACAAGTGGGACCTTACTTTATGCAATTGGTATGTTCTAGAAAAGTCGTAAGTTAAACATCTTTTTGTATTAATTTAAGCCACTCACTAGCTAAGTGGTCCTCTGTAGTTGCAGTGATTACATTACACATGCCAGCTTTTTCCAGGTGTCCTCATATGTTTCAGTAAATATGGCCACAATTCCTATGAGGAATCCTTTGTAGTCAAATCATTTTTTTAAGATGATGATTTTATTTTTTATTGAGATATGATTGACATTGTATTACTCTTAAGTATACCACATACTGATTTGATGTATGTATGTATTGCAAAATGATCACCACAATAAGTTCAGTTAACATCTATCACCACCACAGCTACAAATTTTTTCTTATGATGAGAACTTTTAAGATCTACTCTCTTCACAACTTTCAAAAACTACAGTGCAGGATTGTTAACTATAATCACGATGCTATACATTACATTCCCAGAACTTATAACTGGAAGATTATACCTTTTGACCACCTTCATTCATTTTCCCTATTCCCCAGCCTTGACCTCTGACAGCCATCATTCTGTTCTCTGTTTCTATGAGTTTTTTTTTTTTGGATTCCATGTATGAGTGAGATCATACAGTATTTGTCTTTCTCTGTCTGACTTATCTCACTTAGCATAATGCCCTCAAGGTCCATCTGTGTGTCACAAATGGCAGGATTTCTTTTTATGGCTGAATAATATTCCATTGTATGTGTGTCTGTGTGTGCATATATATTTTTGTTGAAATATAATTGACATGACTTTATATATGTATATATGTGTGGGTGTATATCACTTTCTTTACCCATTCATCATTTGATGATTTGATGAACACGGGTTTGTTCCACGTGTTCACTATTGTAAATAATGCTGCAATGAACATGGGGGTGCAGATATCTCTTTGAGACAGTGATTTTATTTCCTTCAGATAGATACCCAGGAGTGGAATTGCTGGATCATATGGTAGTTCTATTCTTAATTTTTTCAGGAACCTCCCTATTGTTTTCCACAGTGACTGCGCCAATTTACATTCCTATCAACAGTGCACGAGGGTTCCCTTTTCTCCACATCTTCATCAATGCTTGTTGTTTCATGTCTTTTTGATAATAGCATTTTTTTTTTTTTCCCGTTACGTGGGCCTCTCACTGTTGTGGCCTCTCCCGTTGCGGAGCACAGGCTCCGGACGCGCAGGCTCAGCGGCCATGGCCCATGGGCCCAGCCGCTCCAAGGCATGTGTGATCCTCCCAGACCGGGGCATGAACCCGTGTCCCCTGCATCGGCAGGTGGACTCTCAACCACTGCGCCACCAGGGAAGCCCCAGATAATAGCCATTTTGACAGGTGTGAGGTACTATCTCATTGTGGGGTTTTTTTTAAATTTATTCATCTTATTTATTTATTTATTTTTGGCTGCGTTGGGTCTTTGTTGCTGCGTGCGGGCTTTCTCTAGTTGCGGCGAGCGGGGGCTACTCTTCATTGCAGTGCACAGGCTTCTCATTGCAGTGGCTTCTCTTGTTGCAGGGCAAGGGCTCTAGGCATGCGGGCTTCAGTAGCTGCGGCTCCCAGGCTCAGTAGTTGTGGCTCGCGGGCTCTAGAGCACAGGCTCAGTGGTTGTGGCGCATGGGCTTCGTTGCTCTGCGGCATGTGGGATCTTCCCGGACCAGGGCTCGAACCCGTGTCCCCTGCGTTGGCAGGTGGATTCTTAACCACTGTGCCACCTGGGAAGTCCCTCACTTGGGTTTTGATTTGCATTTCTTTGATGATTCAAATCTTTTTTTTTATGGACTAAATCTGCCCACTACATTTAGGTGAGCTTATATTAATTTATATTTTCATACAACTGCCTATCCGCTGTTTTGCCATCCTTAGATTTAGCAGGCAATAGGTAGAGGGAAAAAACTCATTTATTCAATATTTTATGGGTTACCTACACAATGTCAGGCACTATGCTAGGCACAAAAAATGGACAAGAGTAAAAGTATGAAAAGGGTGCTACAGAGTCATTTATGCCTGTTCAGAAGTTGTAGAGGTGTACAAAAGAGAAGGAAGACAATCTCAGCTCTGGATTATTCATTGGTAACTCATGATATGTGTAATGTAAAGTTCTTAGAACTTACTGAGAAGAATTGTTCAGGCTTATAAGCAAAACCCTTCAAATAACTTAAGAAAACGAAATACTTAAATAGGTGGTTACAACTTTCTGATTACTTTGACTTGTACTAGTCATTATGGAACCTGTCTCTATGTCAAACAGACAAAAAGCCCATGTTAAAAAATTATGTACAATATTTTTGATTAGGAAATAAAAGTGTCTAGAGATTAAAATCCTGATGCTTAATTTATTCTATATTTTATGAACATTTCCTTTGGGGTCTTTTTTTTTTTAGATGGTCACACATTGGTCCGTAGAAGCTGAAAAAGTAGAAAATTAAATAGCCATTTGGGCATGGCTTGGAAAGGACTACATTAAGATCGCTGACAGTTTATGCAGTCAGCTGGAAAAAAAGCACCACCACGTTGGCTTTATGTAGTGCTAGCACGGGCAGACACAGATATTTTTTTTTCATGAAAGAACATATGCCCCCTGTTACAGTCATACTTGATGACTTGGCCCTGAAAGAAAAGTAACATGAGAAAAGTCAGAAAAGTAAATTGATAGTTGTAAAGATGACAATGCATTCACTCACAATTGTATTGGGACATACTATGTAGACAGAAAATTCCCCCCAGGGCATTTTGCTTCATTTTTTTTTTAGAAATCAACAGAATTCTGTATTCTACCAGTATTTGTCACCCCTGCAAAACAGGGGCCAGCTAATTTTAATCACACTTTGTTGATTCATTAATGAAAAGGCATCCACCATGTCAAATTGCAGATAATCAAATCCCTTGTGTTAAATGACTGGCCTCATCCTTAGCAGTGTATCAGTACAGTATATCCAAGAAATAGAAAGTAAGTGTTCTGGCCTGGAAAAGGTAGCATCACGAAGTATTGCCTATGCATTGTCAATGTTATCAGATTTAAAACTCAATAACAATTGTAATTTTCTACAGTCAAAAACCAGCTTTGGATTTTGCTCTCCCAAGGAAACAAAAACTGATTTATTGCTGGCCAGAGGTCCTAGTTCACCAGAAACGTGGTCCAGACAGAAATGATTAATGTTTCCCTCCAAATTAATTTCAAGCTGTCTAACTTAGTTATTTCCATTTTCCCCTAAGTAAACACCAGATCTGAATTTTCTATTACAAACAGCGATAACTCAGTCTTGTTTTAGGATATGCCGTTTCCTCTCCAACCTACATACGCCATCCTTTAACTTCCCACATATTTCGCTCTCTATAAAGGAGCTGGCCTTTTGGCAGTCACTCACTCAATACGAAACACAGTATTGAGAGTAAGAGAGAGATTCCCTTGAGCCATTTGATCTTAATAATCTTAACATGTGCACACATGAGGTAAGATGCATCATTCTAGAATGGATCAAAGTCAAGCTTGCCCAGAGAGATCTCTTGATTCAAGTAATTAAGGGGGTGACTTCATAGAACAAGAGTTGGAGATGAATGAAAATTATAAGAAACGAGGCACGTTTTGGGGGCATCGTATGTCATGATATCTTGTTTTCCATACATCTATTTCAGTACACATCTGCATTGACGCACGATGCAATACTGGTCATAGCAGAAGCTTTCCGCTATCTGAGGAGGCAGCGAGTGGATGTGTCCCGGAGAGGCAGTGCTGGAGACTGCTTAGCAAACCCTGCTGTGCCCTGGAGTCAAGGAATTGATATCGAGAGAGCTCTGAAAATGGTAATGACCACAGTGGGTTATTTGGTTGGGGGCACCTTATAAAGACACAAAAAGAGTAAGACCTCAATCTTGAGAAAAGATAACCTAAAGGGAATAGGATCAGAGTCTGTAGAATGTTCAAAGTGTACAGAAAGATAAGCATCGATATTTATTCACCAAAATCTAGAAATCTAAAACTAGAAGATTCTTCCTTGAAGCTTGAGAAATGGTAAATTTAGGGCAAATGAATATTTAGCTCTGTACTAAAGTGGGGATGGTAAATCAAACTCAGTACCCTTGAAAGTTATGGATTGAACATGTAAATGGCTTCAAAAAATTCAGACTTTCCAGAAAATTGTGTTGCTTAGGGGGACTGGGATATTCTCCAGGAAACTCCTAACTTCAGCGTAGACATTACCAGCATCCTCTGGCTCATCAGACAAATTATTAGCCTGGATGGACTGTGGAACTGAGCCAGTGTGATAGTATTTCTATTTGTCAAAAAGAACCTTTATACTATTCTACATGGTGAAATGCAGGAACACAGTCCATTCTAGGCCTACTTAAGAGTTATTTCCCCAATGCCCTAGAGAAAAAGCCTGAAGGAAAGTACAAGGAATCAATGGGCAGAGAGTCAAACAGGTCACTTGTTTTTAGTATTTACTGGGTGGGAGAGCATTTAAGGCTTTGAGCAGTATCCTTTGAACAGATTCCATTATTTACACTAGGAGTAGCATCGCCCATTCAGTGTAGCTTTCCAAGCAAGAGCTCTTTCCTGAATATTTTGCATTAAGCTACACACGCCTGCATGCATTAAAATAAGCCTTGGAGAGTACAAGACTCTCTTATTTCTACTTCTTTAATTATCCTGATGTTTAGAACATCCAAATCAACAAAGAGATAGGCAATGATAAGATAATTCTGTGCACAACCCAGCAACCAGGAATCTGTAATGGCCTCGTAATGTACATCATTTTGTGTAGCTGGCTCTCTTACTGCTGCCTTAAATTTGCCAAGTTGGAAGCATTCAGTAGAAAGGGGTTAGTAGCCACTGTGTCTCTCTCCAAGAAAGAGATATGACTCATTCTCCCATCATGCAGATTTTTATGTCATTATGTCAGTTCCCTAACAAATGCCCTAAGTGTAGTTTTATGGAGGTAGCACTGCACAATTTTTGAAGAACAGTTAATTAGATTCAACCTTCATAGCTGTTACAAGATTTGTATTGTCAGGTGAAACATAATGATGAGTGAAATATAAAACTCCCTCAGAGTGAACCAAAAGGAGTTTTCATCAAAACCTCAAGGGGCAAGTACCAGCGTCTTCGACTGACTCCCCATCCATGACACAAATGACTCTCTTCCCCAAATACAAAACTGGCTGCCAGAGTGAAGGACAAGAAAGAATTTGGCAAGAAAAACATTAGATTGATCATATCATTGCACAAAGTTTCCACATGTCTAACTCACTGACATAGCTCAAGCTGTAAGCCAGGTAGGTAACCTTCCTCCCCAGGCCCTCATGATCAAACACTCAACAGAAAGGATGCTTTCCCTCTTTCCATAGGCCAGCCTCTTTCTAAGGCTTCCGAGAGGCTGGAAAGTATCAGCCTCTGCCAAAGGGACATGTTGCCTTGTGACAAATGATCAGTGAAACTCCACTTTTCAGAGGACTGCAAGAGAGGGTGGTCTGAAGTACTAAAGGTTTCTACCATATAAAAGAAATCCCATTTTATTTAAGTTAACTAAAAGTGAGGATACATGATGTAAAAGCATCCCTCATTGTGACTAGCACATAATTGCTGCTCAGTCAATCATTCTCTTCCTTCAAAGAAATCTGGCAAACAAAATCATTACCTGAAAGAGTCTCCTAAGGGGCCTGTTTTAATGAATAAATAATCACACCATTCATTAAACAAATATTTGTTGAGCACCAAGGACTATGTATCAGGCTCCAAGTTAAAATGCAAACATGAAATAAGATGAGGGGAGCTCAAATTTAAATTGTTAATATGTAAACAAGTGCTTTTAAAAACCTTAAAGCTACTTGCAGATTGGGTAATCATCATCCTTACAATCTATCGATGGTGCAAAGATTAGCCTCAACCTGGTCTACTGAAATATGTCACAATTCTAAGTCATCGAAACTTGTCAACTTGTTCAGTAAACACTTATTGAACACCTGCTCTATCCCAGGCTCTGGATTAGTTGCTGAGAACACAGAAAAAAAAATGTCTTTCATCTTGAGGTGCTCCCAATCTAGCAGGGGAGCTAGAAATACATAGATTAAAATGTTATGGTGAAGCTCCACACGGAATGCTATGGGAACCCAGAGGAGAAGCACCTAATATAGACTGAGGTGCGGGGTGGAGAGGATTAAAGAAGGGATCCCAGATGGGATGGTGGGAAACTGTCACTGACATTCACATCCTTAAAAATAGACTTGTCTCTGAATGGTAGTCCAATTCGACTTCTGCTCACCAAAAGTTCTAATCAGCTTAGGCTGCTGTCCAGTTTGCAGATCATGCTCAGATAGGCTGAATCTTTAGAAATATACAATTCTTAATGAGACTGAAGACTTTGCTATTTTCACTCACAAAAGATTTCCTTAATAATTTCCTCTGCCAGTGTCTCTACCCTGCCTATCTCCTCTCCTAGAATTCAGTGCCCAAAATAGAGTGTAAAGAACCCTTCATGCATCACAGACCCATCCTGCTGGATAAGCAACTTCTCTCTCAACAAAGGACCTTTTCTTTAGCCAGAAGCATGACGTCACCTTGTCTGCAAGCCTAAGCTGACAGTAGTGCTTAGGTTTGTTCATTTAGTAGGACAATCATCTTGTCTTCAGGGAGTCACATTGGAGCATTTCTCCTTCAACAGATATTCCATGGTCTCCTACTGGTGGCGAACAAGCCCTGTTCCTTTAAAAAGATGCTCCCTACTATTTGCCATCAATTTTCTCTTCTGCAGCACAAGCCCGTTACCGCTTCTCACTTGCTTAACAAACAGCTTGTCACTTTTCTATAAGAGATGAAAAAGTATTCCATTCTTTCATCTTGGGAGAATGACAGATTCTTTTTCTTTGAAGCAAATTCCTTGACCCATACTCACCAGATAAGTAATTCAAGTGGGTAACAATAATGACATATTTATAGAAGGTCTTTCATCCAGTGTCCTTGAACTGTAAAACAGGTAAGGAAATCTCTCCACCCAGTAGAGATGGCCTCATATGAATTCATAATACGGGGCCCAGACCCAGGAAAAATTGTGGCATACATGCATCTGCATTTGGCCTCCCAACTAGGTGTCTGGGCTATTCTAGTACCTCTATCTGTTCTATATAGTATTCAATACTCCTGATTCCCTAGACTTAACAAATTTCATCAGTCTACGGATTATCCCTCCATGGCCTAGCTCTCCACTACCTGTCTGGAACTGGGCATAGGTTAAATAAGAGGAAAAACTCATCCCTGTTACTATGGTAGCTGATAAATGTGTAAACCCCTCAAGAAACAGAACTAAATTCATTTTGATTAATAATTATTATTATTAATAGAGCTAGCATGTATTGCAATGCTCACTACATGCCAGACACTGATCTAAACACTACATATGTATAACTCATTTAATCCTCCTAACAACTCCATGGGACAGGTACTACTAGGATTTCCCATTTTACAGATTAGGACACTGAGGTATAAAAGCATTAAGGAACATCCCCAAGGTCATACAGTTAGTAAGTGATGAAGTTAGAGTATGAATCCAGGAGCTCCAGAGCCCACGTTACTGAAGCTGGTTTATGTTTGGATGTTGGCAATAGTGGAACTCACAGTTCAGAAGAACGCATTATCCTAGTTAAGAATACTCTTCAGGCAACTCCCTTCAGAAAAGACGAATGGTAGAAATTTCAGGTTCCTTGGAATCTAGAAAAATGGTATAGGTGATCTTATTTGCAAAGCAGAAATAGAGACACAGATGTAGAGAACAAATGTATGGATACCAAGGGGGAAAGGAGTGGGGTGGGAGGAACTGGGAGACTGGGATTGACACATATGCATTATTGATACTATGTATAAAATAGACAACTGATGAGAACACACTGTATAGCACAGGGAACTCTACCTAATGCACTGTGGTGACCTAAATGGGAAGGAAATCCAAAAGGGAGGGGATATCTGTATGTGTATGGCTGATTCATTTTGTTGTGCAGTGGAGACTAACACAACATTCTAAAGCAACCATACTGCAATAAAAATTAATTGTAAAAAATCAGTTTAAAAAAAGGGATTGAAATACACAAAATACATTTAAATCTATGAGTTGATAATAATACTAAAAACATGGGTTACCTTTAGACAATTCTATGAAAGATTTTTATTCTGAAAACCAGTAAATAAAGAGAAAGTTAAGTATTTAAAAAAAAAAAAAAGAAATTTCAGGTCCTTGAAAAAGTAGTGGTAGGGCCCTCACTGTATCATCTAAGAAACTGCCTGTCACACCCACTCAAAGCTTCATTAACTGAAAGACATACTTAGAAAATAGTGCAGAGGAAATGAAGATCTGTATAGACTGATCTGGTGGCTGTAGCTCAATGGCTCAACAGAAACATTCTCCAAGATTCCAAGATCTGTCAGCGGACCTCGTCGCAAAAACCGAACAGGCAATAATGTGGCGCTATTTTTAAATTTTACATTTTTCCCTTTCTACCAGGTGCAAGTACAAGGAATGACTGGAAACATCCAATTTGACACTTACGGACGTAGGACCAATTATACCATCGACGTGTATGAAATGAAAGTCACTGGCTCTCGGAAGGTAAGTAACCCAAACAGATATCCAAATAAAAAACCTCTCAGAAAGTGACAGCCCTCAGATGCAAGGAAACAGGTGTTAGGAAACACACCCAAAGCAAATTCCCACACATCATGTTTGCCTTTCCGTTTGGTGAATAGTGTAGATACGATGCAGAGCTGTTTTGGAATCAAAGTGTTCCATCTACACATTTTAAAAGTTATCTCCCTCTGAGGCTGGTCCTTTAAAAGTGGTAGACTCAAGATTAATTAACAGCTTCCTACAATACAGGGAAGGAGTTACAAATTTTATAGCATGTTATTTAAACAGAAGCTGCCGAGATACACATGATTTTAGCAAAAGAATTGGAAAGTAGGATATCTCTCCATTTGGCCAACTCACCCACCAAAACGCCTCTGGACAAAGTACCTTTCCCTACAGCTAAATTTCATAATAACCACTGGGCGTCTATCATACTAATAGTGAGTTAGTCAGGAAGTGGGAACTTAGTAGTTACTTAATAAAACCTTAGAACGTAAAATATCTTGTACCATTTCTACAGGATACTCAACTGATTGCCCACCCAGCTTTCCTACAGTTTTAAGCAAAGAATTTTTCTGCTATCTGAGTTTAAAGAATCAGAAAGGCTGATCATTCTACAGTGGGCTAACTTATTCTCACCAAATATCAGTAAAAGCAAGGTGGGGATGGGAACCCCCAGGGTGAAGGAACAGCACATCTGTTGCTCAAGCAGCTACAAAAAGGTTTCATTCTACTACAGCACTTGAATTTCGTGCAGCACTTTTTGAGTGAAAAATAGGCAACCAGGTCAAATGTCTGCTCTTTCTAGGCTGGCTACTGGAATGAGTATGAAAGATTTGTGCCTTTCTCAGATCAGCAAATCAGCAATGACAGTGCATCTGCAGAGAACCGGACCATAGTAGTAACCACCATTCTGGTAAGTATGGATGGAAGGTAGGTGGGCTTTCTGTACAGCAAGACTTCTGTCTTCTGAAAAGCATTATTCAGCCAGTAAGAAAGACCTCAAGTTCAAACAGTGGAAACTTCCAACAGGTCAGCTTAGGAGTCTTTCGAAATGTCTTGCCACAATGAGGAACAGAATGTCATTTAAATAAAGAAAAAGAACAGGAATTCGCAATAGCTTTAGATCCTGTTATCCTCCTTGTTAACCTCATGGACTGATGCTTCATCTGGACTTGAAATGTAATTCTTCATTGTGGGGGAGATAGCGTTATATGGAGGAAAGAGTAGGTCAGGGTTCTAATATTAGGTCTACCACTAACCTGAGTTTAACGGTGCAAATCACAACTTCTCTGAGCCTCAGGTTGTGTTATTTTTTAACTTATGGAATGGTCATCATAATAATCTCCTATCCATGTCATAAGACGTTTCAAGGCAATATTCACCATGTAAAGCTTTTCTGAAAAACCAAAAGCACTATTGGGATGTGAAATAGTATTTTCACTTATTTTCAAATGCTTTTCTAAAACCTGGTATGTTTCATTACTGAACGAAGTACAAACCCGGGTTAAAAATGAATATGCCTGAAAATGATTAGGTCTGAAATTGTGATTAATTAAGTGGAGATTCAGCTGAAGTTTCTCTTTCATTTAAACATGCCTATCAAACACTCACTTTGTCCTAGGTACTGTACTAGGCCCTGAGGATATAAAAATGAATAAGCCACAGACTCTGACCTCACAAAGATCACAGTGCTTCCCTAGGGCTTGCCAAGGCTGGCTATGGTTCTTACATAGTAAATCCCAAGAAATCAAAGGCAGTTAACCTTCATGTAACTAAAAGAAATACCTCTGCCCAACTTGACTAAATCAAAGACTACAGGTGGAAACTGGTTCTTTCAAACTCTCAAAAAGAACTTAAATTCTTCTCTATTTCCTTAAATCATCAATTAAGGACTCCAAGGAATATGTGCCCCCATGAATAGTCGATTGAGGCTCTTCTGCTTAGTAAGCAAACATTTTTAAAGGCTCTCTTAACACACCAAACCTCAATAGCCACAGGGGAACAAAACTTCATTATTACATTTATTATCTCTTAGAAAAATGTATAGGAGTAATCCTTTGATCTTGTTTCTGGTCTCAAAGGAATCACCATATGTAATGTATAAGAAGAATCACGAGCAACTGGAAGGAAATGAGCGATATGAAGGCTATTGTGTAGACTTAGCCTATGAAATAGCCAAACATGTAAGGATCAAATACAAATTGTCCATTGTCGGTGATGGGAAATACGGTGCAAGGGATCCGGAGACTAAAATATGGAACGGCATGGTTGGGGAACTTGTCTATGGGGTAAGTTTTTTTCGACTCTGTTTTCATTTATTTCTATGCCTTCCAACTAATAAAGATAGAGGAATTTAATTTTCAAGTGCAGTATTTATCCAATTGTATAGTTTTCATATGATCTGTATGAAAAACGTTTTATTCTACAGTTGAATTCTGTAAAGGTAGCTTGTCAATAGCATCCTTTGGGCAACAGGATTATTTTACTAAAAGGAAAGTAGAATTGGAGAACTTTATCTGGCAACATTAAGTACAGCCTGCCCTCTACTGAAAATCTGTTCCTTCTGTGTTCCCTGTCTCAGGCAGCAGAATCACCACCCACCTAGTTGCCTAAGCAACCAGGTCATCTTTCCTCATCGCTCCCCTCATATCCAGTCAGTCACCATATCCTATCAATTCTACTTTTCTGTCTCTCAAATCCAGATACACTCTTCATTCCCACCATCATCATCTTAGTTACGGTTCAAGCAACTATTTGACAGTCTTTACTGTATGGTTTCCCTGCCTCTGCTCTTACCCTGGCAAATCAAATCCACATTATCGTAGTTTCTCACTTTAGAAATCAGGATAAAATTCAAATTCCTTAGCATGGCAAAGAAGGCACTTTGTCACCTGGCCCCCACCTACCTCTCTAGTTTCATCGGGTCCTCTTCCTCCTTCACACTCAATGTTCCAGCTATAGCAAAGTATGCACTGTTCCCTGAAGACAGGCCTGGAAGGACCTTCACCTCTCTTCAGCTGGCTAACACCACCTACGAGTCCTTCAGAACTCAGAGGTGTCACCTCTTTCAGGAAGCCTTCCCTAATCCCATTTACCCACCTGCAATCTGGTTAGCTGCCCCTGCTTTTTGCTTCCTTATAGTATTTTTTTTGCTTTCTCATAGTACTTTTTTTGTTTGTTTGTTCTTTTTGCGGTACGTGGGCCTCTCACTGTTGTGGCCTCTCCCGTTGCGGAGCACAGGCTCCGGACGCGCAGGCTCAGCGGCCATGGCTCACGGGCCCAGCTGCTCCGCGGCATGTGGGATCTTCCCGGACCGGGGCACGAACCCGTGTCCCCTGCATCGGCAGGCGGACTCTCAACCACTGCGCCACCAGGAAAGCCCTCTCATAGTACTTTTGAACCTTTATTATAACGATCTGTTTTCAAGTTTAGCTGTCCCAACTAGTCTATGAACTCCTTGAAAACAGAAGCCATATCTGATTCATTTCAGTATGCCATGGCCTGACACATAATGGAAGTCCAATAAATAGATCTTGAATGAATTAATGAATGAACAGAATGTCTCTGCCAAGGGCTTGCCCATGGGCGAAGTACAAAAGAATTATACTAATAGTTAGGGCTTTTTAAAAGGGGTACAGTAGTATCTTCAGAGCTCCTCAGGGGCTTAGCTTTAAAAGGTTTTGGCCTCTGATTGGGAAGGTCAGATCTTGGGCCACCCAATGAGGCATATGGAAATAAACAAAACTGGACATAAGAACCACCCATTGGGTGAACCAGTCCTTAGAAAACTAACCCAAGTGCAGGTGGCAGTGGCAGAGGTTTAGTTCTAACAGACAAAGGTTACTTGCAACCACCAGTCCCTGTCTAAACAACAGGTTAGGGGAAGGAGAGGAATTTAGGGGGTGGATATATTGAGAAGAGTCTGGCAAGAAGCAAATGTCCACAAGTTAGCTATTGGACTGAGGTTTAGGATAAGGACTCTAGCGCTTGAGACAGGAATTAACAAGAATAAGGTATAGCTCTCCAATCGTAAGATAGTCCTGGGGTCGCTAAATAAGTTTTTGGAACAGGTCCTAAAGAACAAGCACAAAGGCAGAAGCTCATTTCTAAAAATAAGGGCACACAAAGGGAATTAAGGCTTAAAATGAGACTGGACCTCAAGTATCAAAACCAAGGCACCATCTTCCAGTCACACAAGCTGCAAGGCGATTTGAACCTCAGCCCCCAGCTGTGGGGCTGGACCCTGTCTTGGGTCAAGGCTGGTCCTGGGAACTGGGGCAGGGCTGAATTGCAGATAAGATGCAAGTGAACCCAGTTATGAGAAAGAAGAACTTCTAAGGCCAGAGAGAGGGGCTGAAGAAGGGACAGAGCACCCATCATGCTTTCTGAGAAACCTGAGAAGCTTAGAACCATCCTGACACAGCTGTAACCTCTTTACAAGTTGGTGATCAAGTCTTCTTCTACTTCCTGTCCCTAATCTGCCCAACACTCAGGCTCTAAGATGTCCCGTCTTGCTCACAGCTCTCCCCTGCTCTTAGCACATTACCTGGGACATAAGAGATACTCACTTTTTGCTTTAATGAATGAATGCCTGGTGGCACATAATAATGCCCAGCCAATACCCATTAAATTGAGTCCATGGTGAGAGGTAATCCTATAATGTTTTTATTATTATTAGCTACCATTTGTTGCATATTTACTGGTCGCCAGGCATTGTGCCAAGTGCTTTACAAGCACTATGTAACCTAATCCTCAAAACACCATTAACATCATTCTACAGATGAGAAAATTGAAGCCTAGAGAGGTGAAGTCTCATATCAAGGCCAAACAGCTTGTTCTGACACAGTGATCTGAACCCAGGTCTCTGACTATGAAGCGTGTGTTCTTTAACCATTGCCGCATACCGCCTAACAGCCAAGTGTTGCAGACCCATCCCATCCTGAAAGATAGTTGAAACATACTGCAAAGGCCCCTGGTGCCTTAGCCATTCTGGGGGGAAGAGTATTTGGCCACATAAACCTGACAAGGAATTTAGGGGCTGTTTTCACTAGGGCAGAGTAACTGGCATGGGCTCTACCAGCCCATTATGTCTCAATTGCCATAGCGTTCTACTGTCTCAAGAGAAAGCCTGTCACGCTGTGTGAATAGCTCAGTGCCCTCCTGTCACTGCACAGGACATTAAACACAGTGCTGAAGAGCAAAGCAGATTTCTTGACATCGTTCAGACGAAGACCAGCTTTCTCAGTGGATTTTGGTTTCTCCTCTGGCATGTCCTCTGTACTGCAACCATTTAATCTCCACATTCTCTTCCTCTTTCCAGTTTGTGTATGTGTGAGTGAGGGAGCTTGAGAATTAGCAGGTCCCATATTTGTTTAGTAATTTAGAAACCAACTCTCTACTGCTGAATAGGTACAAATTCTCCTGGAGGAGCCTACCCATCTTTTTCACCCAGTTCTTTCTACTAAAGATAAAAGCAATAGCCAGGGAAGGCTCTTACAGAAATGTCCTCCTCCCTCCCCTGACCTAGAACAAGTGTCTGGTGCTTTCTGAGATTGTAACACAAGGTGATTCCCAGGAACCGAGAACAAACCAACCTATTTGAGTGGACTGCCAAGTTCCACTTTCCTCTAAGACGTGCGGCTATGAAAAATGGACGTTCTTCTCATGCTTAGAGTGAGAGCTGTCTGTAAGGGAGGATGATCTAAGCTAAGTGAGTCTTCCTCTTCATTTAGAAGATTTCATCTTTCGGCATTGGGAAGTTTGCAACTTCTCTGTCATTGATAGAAATGGAGAAAAGTGAAAACAGGCATTCATTTCTGGCAGGCCTGGTCTCCTATGGTTTGCAAGCTGCTTAAGAAAAAGAGGGCAAACCCCCACCCCCAGTGACTTCCCTAAGTGCTTAATAAGCAAAAGGATGGAGAACATGGAAGTATTTCTTGCAATAACACGAAAACTACACAGATAGACACAGCTTTATCTTTAGGGCATTTTCTCTTACACTTTTAGTATGTACAACAGATCAGAGTAGGAAAAAAAATGAAGAAAGGCAGAGATGAAAAAAGCTTCGCAAAGGAGATTTCAGTATCTGCCATAAAGTCTCAAGAAAGAGTCAAAATAAATTAAACTTCTTAAAGAAGAAAGAAGCCAATCAGCCTCTTTTCAGATGAGTCCTAAATGTTTTTTTCCTCCTCTAAAGAAAATCAAATCAAGGTTGATGTTTGGGCCACCTTGTATCGCTAAGAAGGCTATTTTTGAAACAAATGTCAGTAGGACACAATGTGCCCCCGTTATATAAGCTCTTCAGAACATTATGGACTTGAAACTGTCCACCTGCTTTCAGAAGTTTTGATTTTGAGCTTAATGTCTGTAACATCGCCACATGGCAGTTGTCCTCAGACCACAAGTTTTTACGGTTCCCAAATAGCATGTGTTTTAAGAGGACATTTAAAAACATTTTGTTGCTAGCAGGGCTCTTAGATATTCTTTAGCCTACCTTTTCATTCATTTTACACATAAATGTGGAGACTGGCCAGGACTGAACATTAGAACTGCCCATTGGGTAAACCAGGAAACCAAGTCCTGCTGTAGGATGGGGATGACAGTAATGGTGGCAGGTACTGTGACAAAGTCACAAAATCACACAGCTTGGCAGAGCTTAGACTATAACTCAGGTTTCATGATTCCTGGTCCAGTGCTCTGTCCACTGAGTCATTGGTTCAGTTTACTAAGCGTGTCCAATTATGGGAAGATAATCCTACCTGCCTTCAAGGGGCTTACAATCTAGTTGGATTATGAGCTTTTCCATCTGAGATACCCATCCTGTTTATCTGTGGCCTCCAGGATAATGTAATACACATCTCTAGTTATTACTTGAAATATTTGAAAACCCAGATAGGCAGCTGAGGGTTTCTGCCCTTTGAGAGGAGATATGATCTAACAGAAAAAGAGAGTCAGGACAAGGGCTGGAAGGAAATTGAGGTCCTAATTGACAAAAGGACACCTCCCGGTGGGCAGCTGCCATGTTCCTTATGTTCCTAGCACTTAGAACTAAGGATAGAAAAGGACAGACAAAATACTACCCAGATTGGTACCTCTGGCTTACAAGAGAGCAGAGAGCTTGGGGATGGAGATGAGGCTGGAGGACAATTGATTCCAGGTCACATCCCCTGGGCATCCTCAGACTCCTTCACACTCCTGGGACAAATGGCAATTTTACAGATGCTATTCACACTGACATTTCTCTACCTAGAAGAAATTGTCTCTTAAGTTGTCACTATCCTAAAATAGATTCGTTTTCCATTAAGAAAGACAGAAAGTCGATCTGTCCTTCCAGCTAAAAGGCAGAGAAGCAAGGGTGAAATAACAGATGCCAAATATTCTCTTCTGTTCTTCAGGTGATTACACTGGGCTTTGGCAGGAGGGCTGATGGCTTGATAAAAGCACCCCTCTCTTTCAAATGAGGCATATGAATTCCAGGAAGGAGCATTAATGATGCATGGAAGTCTGCCATTCTGAGCAGACACGGTGGGGAAATATTTCCAACCAAATTTAGTCTCACGAGGCCTTTACCCAGCTCCAGGGACACTCCTTTATCTTCACTTTGTCTTTAACTCTCTCAGCTCCCCAAGGACAGGGAGCCCTAACCAAGAGATCCAGACTGGGACATCTGTTCTGTGTAAAGAAACGAGGAGATCCTGTTGTGACACTGCTTGTTGTTGCAGAGATTTAAATAGACCTCATCCCTTTCTCCAGATCCAAACAATTGCAGACATTAAACATCCCATAGAGTACAGCCAATAACGCAGTTTAAGTCCAGGCCCCCAACAGGTAGCAATTATATTCCTATCGTCTAACTTGATTCTGTCCCACTCCTTTCTCCAACACATTTAAACTTTCCAAACAACATGTCTGCCAAAGGCTACTAGAACCTTATGGTTGATACAGGGATGAGGGGTCAGGTCACGTCTGCCTCTTCTCTCAGATGACGTATAATATCTTATGCACTACACGCCAATGCATTGCCTACCCACTCTCTCTCATCCTCTCCCTTGCTTTCAACAAGTGCTTTAAAATTGTAGCTGACAAGCTCCTGCTCACGCACAGCCTCCAGGTGGGTTACATTTTGCATCAGATCATCGGATGATTAAGCTATAACATAAGTCTTTCAGCTCAAAAAAAAGTTTTAAATGACATTTAAACTAAGCGTCATGGCATCAGAGGTCAGATCCCAGGGAGAGGACTGGGGTCGGTTGTGTGAGCATGGCCTGAAAGGTGCTAGTGTGCCACAGCTAGCCGGGAGGGAGTCCGGGAAAAAAGTCTGGACCTGCCTAAGAGTCAAGAGGCCATTGTTTCGCGGTACCCGAGGAAAGGAGATTCACAACACCGCCTAAACGAGCTCCAGAGATGGGCACAAGCCGCAGCTATCAGTGTGGACACCACAGATGAGCATGAAACGCTAAGGCTGCTGCTGCGCCACCAAGAAGCCTGTGTGCGAGCATAGGTCACTCTCCACACCTCCCTCCCAGGAGCCTGTGCAGCCCGCCACTGCCAGGGTCTCGTGATCCAGGGACAACTTCCCCGGGAGAACACACAGCTTGTCTCAGGCTGGTGCGACGTCACGCCAGCCTCTGCCGCTGCAGGCTCGCCGCGCATCCGTGCCCCTCCCTCCCCCCGGCCTGAGTGAGCCAGAGCCCCCGAATCAGCTGCTCCTTTAACCCCGTCCTGTCCAGGCAGGAACAGACGCCCTCAGGCAACCTACACGCAGAGGCGGGTCCAAATCCAAAGCTGAACCCCAGGAGCTGTGCAACAGAGAAGAGAAAGGGAAATCTCTCCCAGCAGCCTCAGGAGCAGCGGATTAAAACTCCACAATCAACTTGATGTACCCTGCATCTGTGGAATACATGAACAGACAACGAATCATCCCCAATTGAGGAGGTGGACTTTGGGAGCAACTATAGTCTTGGGATTTGCTGTATGAGACTGAATAGTTTCTGATTTATATGTTTATCATAGTTTAGTTTTTAGCACTTGTTATCATTGGTGGATTTGTTTATTGGTTTGGTTGTTCTCTTCTTTCTTTTTTAATTACATTTTAATTTTTTTTATTTTAATATTTTTAATTCTTTATTTTAATAACTTTATTTTATTTTATTTTATTTTTCTTTCTTTCTTTTTTTTCTACTATTCTTCTGAGCCGTGTGGCTGACAGGGTCTTGGTGCTCCAGCCGGGAATCAGGCCTGAGCCTCTGAGGTGGGAGAGCCGAGTTCAGGACATTGGTCCACCAGAGACCTCCAAGCTCCACGTAATATCAAACAGTGAAAATCTCCCAGAGATCTCCATCTCAACGCTAAGACCCAGCTCCACTCAACGACCAGCAAGCTACAGTGCTGGACACCCTATGCCAAACAACTAGCAAGACAGGAACACAACCCCACCCATTAGCAGAGAGGCTGCCTAAAATCATAATAAGGCCACAGACACCCCAAAACACACCACCGGACATGGTCCTGCCCACCAGAAAGACAAGATCCAGCCTCATACACCAGAACACAGGCACTAGTCCCCTCCACCAGGAAGCCTACACAACCCACTGAACCAACCTTAGCCACTGGGGACAGACACCAAAAACAACGGGAACTACGAACCTCCAGCCTGTGAAAAGGAGACCCCAAACACAGTAAGTTAAACAAAATGAGAAGACACAGAAACACACAGCAGATGAAGGAGCAAGGTAAAAACCCACCAGACCAAACAAATAGGCAAGAGGAAATAGGCAGTCTACCTGAAAAAGAACTCAGAGTAATGAGAGTAAAGATGATGCAAAATCTTGGAAATAGAATGGAGAAAATACAAGAAACATTTAACAAGGACCTAGAAGAACTAAAGAGGAAACAAGCAACGATGAACAACACAATAAATGAAACTAAAAGCTCTCTAGAAGGAATCAATAGCAGAATAACTGAGGCCGAAAAACGGATAAGTGACCTGGAAGATAAAATAGTGGAAATAACTACTGCAGAGCAGAACAAAGAATAAAGAATGAAAAGAATTGAGGACAGTCTCAGAGACCTCTGGGACATTAAACTCACCAACACTTGAATTATAGGGGTCCCAGAAGAAGAGAAAAAGAAAGGGACTGAGAAAATATTTGAAGAGATTATAGTTGAAAACTTCCCTAATATGGGAAAGGAAAGAGTTAACCAAGTCCAGAAAGCACAGAGAGTCCCATACAGGATAAATCCAAGGAGAAACACACCAAGACACATATTAATCAAACTATCAAAAATTAAATACAAAGAAAACATAATAAAAGCAGCAAGGGAAAAACAACAAATAACACACAAGGGAATCCCCATAAGGTCAACAGCTGATCTTTCAGCAAAAACTCTGCAAGCCAGAAGGGACTGGCAGGACATATTTAAAGTGATGAAAGGGAAAAACCTACAACCAAGATTACCCGGCAAGGATCTCGTTCAGATTCGACGGAGAAATTAAAACCTTTACAGACAAGCAAAGCTAAGAGAATTCAGCACCACCAAACCAGCTTTACAACAAATGCTATAGGCGGGGAAAAAAATGGTTCTAAAGAACCTAGGGGCAGGACAGGAATAAAGACACAGACGTAGAGAATGGACTTGAGGCCACGGGGAGGGGGAAGGGTAAACTGGGACGAAGTGAGAGAGTGGCGTGGACATATATACACTACCAAATGTAAAGCCGATAGCTAGTGGGAAGCAGCCGCATGGTACAGGGAGATTAGGTCGGTGCTTTGTGTCCACCTAGAGGGGTGGGATAGGGAGAGTGGGAGGGGGATGCAAGAGGGAGGAGACATGGGGATATATGTATAACTGATTCACTTTGTTATACAGCAGAAACTAACACACCATTGTAGAGCAATTATACCCCAATAAAGATGTTACAAAAAAATAAAACAAGCATCATTTCTGTCTTCAACCTGTCATACTCTTAAGCGCATCGTCCCTATACATATGAGTTTGTTGGGTTTTAAGTTTTATGAAATTTACGACTTTGGCAACCCACCTATGAAAAGGATTATATATCCCCTCAAGCTAAATCCCCTGCAATAGTGCAGTTACTCCGGGTTTGCCACTGGTGAGTGGAAAAATCAAACCTAATTCTGTGTGTTTACTGAGCCCACACAGCCACTCTTAAGCCGCTTAATGAAAATCCTTTAAGTAGTCAAGATGCAAGCAAAAGCGCTAGCGAACTCTTACCCTGAGCTCTTTCCATTTGCTGGGTTTTGTCCATCACCCAGAGCACCGTCACACCACCTACTTCCCCACCAAGGTTTCTGAAAATGGCCTGCTGATTTCTGTTACTAGCACAGGCAGAGGCTTGAGGACAAAA
The DNA here is from genome assembly GCF_003676395.1 of Aethalodelphis obliquidens. NCBI lineage: Eukaryota > Metazoa > Chordata > Mammalia > Artiodactyla > Delphinidae > Aethalodelphis > Aethalodelphis obliquidens. Next base: position 5,655,622 of record NW_020838021.1, on the reverse strand, counting down.
GGCCGCTGGACTGACTCAGGATGCCACAAGTGAGACAGTTCACTACTGCGTCCGAATTTCAGCTGCTCCCTAGCCCTATGGAGAATTCTTAGCGCTCGATCCCAGACACAGCTGGCTTTCATAAGGAGCCGAGACCAGGAAAGCAATGCCATTTGGGGAGTTGCCTTTTTCACTTTTTCATCAGTGTTGGCACCTGAAATCTTTAACTTGACCTGAAAATGACCTTCCCGCTCATCTGCATGCTACAGCTGTCCCAGGAGAGCTAAATGGGTCTTTTCTGACACTCGTTAGTTACCTGCTACTCCCCATTTCCTCTAATAAGTATGTTGATTGCATCACAGACATTATGCCAAGCAGGCCTTGAGCTCTGAAATAAGAGACCATGACAAGAGCCTTTTCATATGGAGGAAGGGATAGTGGTGGCAGAGGGCAAGGGTTTCTCCAAGGCTGGCTATGAGCTGATATGACCGTTCTGCTGCGTTGGCTTCACGAAGCATGCAAGAGGTGGGAGGGTTTGCTCCCTTCTCTGCCAGTTGAGCCTTCTCCTACCTGCTCTTTGCTATCCCTTTGTCTATTTCTGTCTGTATAGGTCTTTTTTCAGGTTCAGCCTGGTAATTCTCATTTTGGAGGCAGGTCCACATCAATGAAGCTTAATTGCACACAGATTTAACACTGTTCTCTCATTGAAGAAGCACCCTCCAGGAAAACAAACTGCCGTCTCTGAAAAAGCTCCTTAGAAAGAAACAATTCAGTCAAGGTAGAAAAGCCCGGGCTGAAGAGCAAGTGCCTGAGGGGAGCAGCTTCTTCCTGTTGTCTTGTGTGACTTCAAAAGTACTTCAAACTAAAAATGGCTTTCTTTTTCGCTGCGTTGGGTCTCCGTTGCTGCGCACGGGGGCTACTCTTCATTGCGGTGCGCAGGCTTCTCACTGCGATGCATTCTCTTCTTGCAGAGCACGGGCTCTAGGCGCACAGGCTTCAGTAGTTATACCTCAGTAAAAAAAAAAAAAAAAAAATACAGATGCTCAGGCAGGCAAAAAATAAATAAAATTTAAAAAAATAAAAATGGCTTTCTTTGGGAATCTGTTCTTTTGCTGCACGTTCCTGGGAACCAGACAAGAAGCACCGCTTTGTCTATCTAGCCACATCTTGTTAGCATTTAGCTGTGCTCATCATCTGGTGACTGTTTCAGTTACTGAGTTAGGTTTTTTTCTCTTAAAGGGTGTCAAGATTCTCAAAATCCTTTCCTGACGTGCTTGAAAAAGAACCTAATTCCCCTAAACTCAATCCAAAGTGATTTTCTCACACAAGTGTCCCTTAGTTCTTCCTTCCAAAACAAAGAAGTGGCAATTTCTTTTAGAACTATCTAGTATTTTGACTTTAAAGATAAAAAAACTAGTTAAATGAAGTAATTAAATCAAATGAGATCAAATGGGAAATGCTGCTAGCAGGGCATTTGCACGTTCTAAGCAGGAGGTAGAAATACGTTGGCAGGGATAGAAGGTGGCTTTATCTGTGAATTCTCTTGGCACGACAAGGTTCTTTCTAGCTGATTCAGACTCTCTGTGCCAAAAAACCCCACTAGCTTTTGGGCCAATTCCATTCTCCTCAGTTGCTTTTGTTTCTACCACCTGGTCTGGCCCCAGGCAAAAGAGTAAAATAGATAAAATCTGTGTTTGTCTCCCCTCCAGTTAGAAATGTGGAACTGGTGATTCAGGAGTTAGCTCAATGAGGGAAGAGTTGAAGCCAGAGGTAATAATACTGAGGGGAGAAAGGAAGAACAGAACCTTAAAGAGACTTGCTTATTCCACAAACCTTCATAAATTACCTACCAAACCAGGGCCCGTGAATAGACTCTGGAGGTACAAACGTACATCTTCACTGAGAGAGCAGAGCTAGGAAGCAAAGACAGAAAAGGAACATTCAGAAAGGTAGGAGAAGAACCCATAGTCTTCAGCATCAGAGAGCTAAGGAAAGAGGATATACATAGTGCTAAGGGCCAGTGGTATCATATGAGCGGTCTGCGGAAAGGTCTTTGAATTTGGTAACCAAGCATATAGTTCAAGAAGCAATTTCACTAAATTGGAGGGGAATGGAAGTTACAGCACAGGTGTATAAAGGAAACATTGTATTAAAATCAAGAGATAGTAAAGACGAATTTTTCAAGAAGATTGGTGATGATAGGGAGTGATGCTGTATGGTTAAGAGGGTAGTAGGATCAAAAAAAGAAGGAAGAAGTGTTTTTTTCTTTCATTTTTCTTTGTCAGTAAACGGAATTACCTGAGTATGAGGTAATTATTAAGTGAATAAGATCTGTCAGTGGTTTCAAATTACAGCAAGAATGAGAATCACCTGGAGGGCTACCTGGGTTTTTTCCCTCCCAGTTTCTTATTTAATAAACATGGCGTGGGGCCTGAGAATTGGCATTTCTAACAAGTTCCCAGGTGACTCTGTTGCTGCTAAGTCTGGGGAATCACACACTGAGAACCACTGGAATAGATTGAGAAGGAAAAAATAGTAAAAGAGAATAAACAGCTGAATTTTAAGGAGACAGAAGAGTATGAGATGCAAGGAATACGTAGATTAAATCTCAGAAAGAAAGAGTTCATTTTCTAAGCGATGGGAATGACAGCAGGGATAAAGATACAGCAATATATTGAGGAAGAGAAGAAAGGCACTGAGGTGGTAGAGCTCATATCAGGTGGCTTCCATCTTCTCAGTAAAGGAAGAGGCAAGATCATCTGCAGAGAGGGTACGTAGGATTAGGGAAACGTTTGGAATAAGCATCATTCATAGACTTAAAGAAGAATCAACCTCACGGTGATAGATGATGGGTTTAATTTTAGAAATGGTGAGTTTGAGATGGTAGTCAGCCTTCAAGGTAGATTTGGTCAGCAGGCTGTTGGCTTCAATAAATGCATACATTCTGCAGCAGATTTTTGTCTGCTTGTCTTACTCACTGCTACACCCCTAGCACCAAGAACAGTGCTTGGCACAGAATAGGCACTCAGATACACACTGGAATGAACCCGAGAGGCGTTGGCTGAGGTTGATCATTGTACATAAGGTAATATATAGTAGAAACGTGCAAGTATCTCTGGAGTTAGAATATTATCGTGGTCAAGAGAGTGAGTTCTGGAATCTGAAGACCAGGGTTCTAATCCCAGCCTCTCAGTACCTCACTTCCTCCTTCTCTAACATGAGAATGATCATGGACCAACCTCAAGGTTGCCTTGAGAATTAAATATATATAAGGGGCTTAGCACAACACCTCACACAGAGTAAGCACTGAATCGATGTTAGCTGGCTGTTTATTACTGCATTTCCCCTTCAATTAATTAAGGAGTGTTTCTTAACCAGTTTGAGTCACCATGTGTAAATCAAAGTACTAAAACATTAAAAAAAAAAAAAACCCTGTCTCAGATTTCATCATTCTTCCCCTACTGGTAGGGATATTGAGGCATAACTATTTAACAAAGAAAAAACGATCATCAAAATTGGTGTTTTCACTTTATACCTGATATACCATCCAAAGCCTTTCCTTATGAGCATTTCTCTAAGTATGCATTTTAAGGCCTGGCTCCAGACTGAAACCTACCACTGACATAAGGGAACTAGTGTGGAAGACAAAAGAAATAAGTGTAGAAGTTCCAGTGCCTATTTTCATGGGACTAATATAAAAACATCGTCTGCCTTTGCCTGAACTAATTATGCAGTGCACTACTGACACGTTTATTTTATTGATCCAATACATGTGAGTGCTACACTGATATTTATCACTAGAAATGATGGCTTACTATATAAATTAATATGTATTGTAATAACTGCTTTGCCCTTATTGCCCATGCAGAATTCTTTCATGTTTGCATATTTCATATTCAATAGTCAAGAGCTTATTTTTTAGGCATCTACAGTTTCTTTAGTTTAGGATCTTTTGCAGTGATAGATACAAAAATAGGAAATTGAACCCCTGCCTTCAAAGAACTTATGTTTTTAATAGACATACTCTCAAAGAAATAAGTCAAGAATAATGGCAAACACTCAAGTGTTAAACTGAGTACTGTAGTCCTGTGTTGCACCTCATGGTGGGGAGGGAGGCACATATCAAAAGTATAGACTATTATGCTTTTCCCACAAGAATTTCCGGTCAGGTAAGGGAGATATGACATAAGTGAATGAAAATTAAAATAAGAATATAAGAATTAAACAGTGGTATGTCACAGGAGAGTAGCAGTTGAGTTGCAAGGTAGCAAAACAATTTTAGGACAAAAAATTGAATCAGGTGCCCTAAGCCAATATGCCTCAGAGGACGAAGTGTCTTTTCCTTAACTTACCATCAAGTTAGAGTATTTTAGGACCCACTGAATGCTACTACTTGTCTAACCAAAGCATTGACAAATCAGCTGGCTATAGTGACTTAAGACTTTATATTTCTACCAAAGAGGTATATTAAGTGGCAAATGACTAATGGAAATACTGTCTCTAAAAGTCAAAAAATGTTTTTTTCCAGAGGGCTGATATAGCTGTTGCTCCACTCACTATAACGCTGGTCCGTGAAGAAGTCATAGATTTCTCAAAGCCGTTTATGAGCCTGGGCATCTCCATCATGATAAAGAAGCCTCAGAAATCAAAACCAGGAGTGTTCTCGTTTCTGGATCCCTTGGCTTACGAAATCTGGATGTGCATCGTCTTCGCTTACATTGGAGTCAGTGTAGTTCTTTTCCTAGTCAGCAGATTCAGCCCTTACGAATGGCACTTGGAAGACAACAATGAAGAACCTCGTGACCCGCAAAGCCCTCCTGATCCTCCAAATGAATTTGGAATATTTAACAGTCTTTGGTTTTCCTTGGGCGCCTTTATGCAGCAAGGATGTGATATTTCTCCAAGGTTTGTTTCCATGTCATACCCAATGCCTCCTTGCATGTTATGGCCATGATCCATTCATGCACATCTGATATTCACCCATCTCAAGTCCAGATTTCTTTCATTTAACATTCCATCCAGTGACAAATTATCATCAAGCCATTTTTGTTTGCTTGCGTCCATGAAGTGAGTGTGTTATTGGTGTTGCTTTGAATGTCTTTCATGCATTTCTATGGTATCATCAATTTATACACATTATAGCAAACATTTGAACTCAGATAAAGGCAACATTGCCAGCTAATATTGATATTATTCAGATAAAGCTAACACTAAATCTTGATCCGAACAAACAGGCATGGTTTCCTCATTAACTGAGCTAGAACATTCTCTCATTTGTCCAGAGACTGGATCTAGAAAATATTTAAAAGACAGAACTCTTCTTTAAAACCCTCCTACCTTCCCCTTTCTCCTCCATTTTTCATTTTTTCTCTCTGACTGCCTAGAACTATTTCACTGTAGTATCTTGCCCAAGCTTTATCACTAAAACAGTAAAACTTCTAGAAGAAAATATGGGAGGAAGTCTGTGTGACCTTGGATTGGACAAAGAGTTTCCAGAACGCAAAAAGCACAATCCACTGTAAAAATTGATAAACTGGACTTCACCAAAATTCAAAAATTTTGCATTTCAAAAGACATCATTAAGAAAATGAAAAGACAAGCCACAGTGGGAGAAAATATTAGGAAATCATACATGTGATAAAGGACTTGTATCCAGAATATATAAAGATCTCTTGCAACTTAATAAAAAGAAGATAAACAACCCAATTCTAAAAATGGATGAAAGATTTGAATAGATATTTCCCCAAAGAAGGTATACAAATGGTTAATAATCACATGAAAAGATGCTCAACATCATTAGTCATTAGGGAAATGCAAATTAAAATCACAGTGAGACAGCTCTACACATCCTCTAGAATGGCTATAATCAAAAAGACAGATAATACCAAGTGGTGACAAGGATGTGGAATAACTATAGCTCTCATCCATTAGTAGCATGAATGCAAAATGCTACACCCAAATTGGAAAGTGGTTTGGCAGTCTCTTATAATTAGACATACACTTAAAATATGGCACAGCAATTCCACTCTTATTTACCTAAAAGAAAACATATATCCACACAAAGACTTATACACAAATGTTCATAGGAGCTTTATTTACTATAGCCAAAAGTGGAAACAACCCAAATGTCCATCAACAGACGAATGGATAAACAAAATGTGGCATATCCGTACCACATTTGGAATGGGAAACTATTGAGCAACTAAAAAAAGGACAACTGATACATGCTACTAAATTAACTTTGATAACATGATGCTAAATGAAAGAAGCCAGATGCAAAAGGCCACTTACCATATGATTCCATTACTTGAATTCCATTTATTGACTATCCCATATTGTATTATTCCATTTGTCCAGAATAGGCAAATCAATAGAGACAGAAAGCACGTTGTTGGTCTCCGGGGCCTTGGAGGGAGCAGAGAGGGGATCAAGATTAGGGTGAGGCAAGTGAAGCTGAGTAGAGCAAGTACAGGGGTCAGATCCAATCTTTATTTTAAAATTTGCTATTTTGTTAATCATGGATTTTCTTGAATTAATCTTGATTTTTTTTAAAAAATATACTAAAATTCTCTTTATTTTGATTAATGAGATTTTGGCACTCCCTTAAATTTTGTGTGGGGGGCAAATGCCTCACTTGCCTCACCCTAGTCCCATTCCTATCAGGATTAACCACAAAAGGGCACAAGGCAACGTTTCAGAGTATTGGAAATTTTCCAAAACTGGGTTGTGGCAATGGTTGCACAACTCTAACTTTACTAAAATCATTAATTGTACACTTGTGTTGGTGAATTGTATGGTATGCACATTTTACCTCAGTGAAGCTATTGAAGATATTGAATGTGAATATCCTAGATCTTACCCACTTAAAGTGTCGACTCACCTAAACAAAAATGGTGGCAAATGCATAATTATAAAATACTGTAAGCAAATGTAACATCTTTATAATCAGAAAAAAATGAAATAAAAAGTTGTAGCTTTGGTAAAATTGAACATTAATTCACATACTGACCAGAGTCAATTATACAAACATATAGGGATTTTCATTTAGACTAGAAGGACTCAGAAGGTCACCTACCATGCTTTTATAGCATATTTCATTTGAGGTTATCCACTTGGAGCGCAAAACATTTAAAATGGAGTTTTGCAGTATACATCGCTGGTAACTATCTTCAGCAGCTTTTTAGTATAACACGTGTGGGGTAAGCCTCATTTATCTGTCATTCTTTTTTGCCACCCTCAATCTGCTTGGTCAGATTCTCCAAATTATTTCACTCCCTATTCCTTTTGTGCTTGGGATGTGTGTCATTTTGTGATATCATCTGGGAGTTAATTGTGCTAGTTTCTTTCTTTCCTGATTTTTTAAAATGTTCACTTCAAGAGATGAGGGTTTCTGAATGATCCTGTAATTGAATGATTTTAACGTGGCTGGTAATCTGTGTTGAGACAATGCTAAAGACTTATTAAGCCTGGAGATTTTATTGGTTTCTGTAAGTGCATTTTCAAAACTAAATTTGTGATATCCCCACTGGAGTGCTACATGCTGCTGTGCATACTCAAACAGGACTCTTAAAAGGCCATTTGTTTTTAGAAGTATTTATGCATATTACCTCATTAAGTAATAACTTAAAAATGATGGCCTGAAAATGACAAGCTGGAAAGATTCATTTTCATTTTTTGTAGCAGAATTTAAGCTGTGGCTCTTCTGTGGCGCTGAAATATATCAAGTGCTTTTTTCAAGGTAGAGATTTTATTATTCTGCACTAGACACTGTCCTAGAGAGTGATGGCTTTCAAATGTTTTGAGCACAACCCTCGGTCAGAGATAAATTTTCCATCACAACTCAGTACACATATATGTACGTAACAAAATTTCACCAGAAATTACCCTTACAGTGTGCCATGCACTCTGATATTATCTATTCTCTTTTTTTTTTTTCTAAATGCTGGTCACAACTCAACCCAGCAATGGGGCACACAGCCCCACTTCTGTTCAATGGCCATCCTTGGAATGCAAACTCTCCAGAAAGCCCAGAATGTGAGCATGCATTGTACACTCTGACTTTTCTCAAAATTGGAGCAATTCAAGGCATCATAAGAGACCACATTTTAAAGTAGAATTATCAAATATCATAGCAGGAGGAGATGTCAGAGATAAATTAATCCAGTTGCATCCGTTTACTGAGGGCCCAGGAACAATTTTCTCTGAGTTCCCACTGCATCTGGGCACTTTACCTGTATTATCATATGAATTCTAATCCTCAAAACACTACCACAAGGTGGGCATCGTACTTATTTTTTAGGTGAAGGTGATGCTCAGGTGAAGTAATTTGCCCAGTCACACAGCTAATGACAAAGCCAGTATTCATACCCAACTCCAATTCCAGAACCTGTGCTCGTTCCACTTCATACTGCTTTTCTCATATCATAGAGAAAGGAATAGTACCCTGAGAGATAATGTCATGGAACCCGAGGGCACGGAGGCTCTAAGAGCCAGCAGTACAATTATTTCCACTACCACACACAGCCTCCCACTACCGACCTAAAGGTGCACTGTTTGTTCCATTCTTTTCCTCGTGCTCATGCCCAAGAGATGTTTTCCAGTCTCCCAACCTCTGATGAAACAGTACCTTTGCCCTGGCTGTTTAAGAAAATAGGCAGTGAGCATTTAAGAATGCTGCTGAACATGTGTTCACTCAAAGTTAAAGACTGGGAAATCAGCAACAAGACATCATGAGGAAAACTGAGCATGATTCCACTGCCATCAAATAAAGCTATGAACAGTAACCTAGAAGCCTAAAGAGTCTATGTCAATATTAGGTTTGATATTTTCAACTACCCCAATTGTTCAGGGTGACCAATTCAAGTGGAGACTGAGTAATCAATGAATAAGCTGAGGTTATATTCATACACGAACTAATTTGTTGGGGGGAGTCAGGAGAAGAAAGTATGAGGAGATTGCATTCAATCCTCTTCCCCCTGATTGGGGGATGGGGAGATAGCCAGTGGGTGTAGCCAGATGGACGGAGCACAGTGATTAGGTATGCGGGTCCTGGAGTTCATCTCACTAGATTCACAATCCGCTTAGCTGTTGTGTAACGTGGGGCGAGGTACTAAAACTTGCTAAGGCTCAGTTCCTCATCTATAAAATGTAAAGCACAGTGCCTGACACATAGTAAGTTCTCAATACACGTTACCTATTATCATTTTTAAACTAGCTGCTGTTAACCATCCTGGCTTCACAAATACTAATCGTTCATATTGCACTTGCATTTTAGTTCCTAAATACGGTTAAAATTTTAGTCAGTGCCAAATAGCTGCTTTCTGATGAGAAATAACCAACAACATTCCTTCTTGAACCCATAAAGTGCTTTCCTTAAGGATTACACAACTTGCAAACATTTTGATTGTATTATTCCACAATGTCTTGCTGATATTGACAGGTGGCTGGAATTTTTTTTAATCTGAAATTTATTTCGTTTGTAAAACGTTGACAGAACTGCTAAGCAGGCCAGAGTCCAAGTCCTTCCAGACAAATGCTCCCCCTGCTGACTTTCTCTAAAGCTGCAGGGACATCTGAGGGCTAGCCAAGTTGAAGATACAAGGTTCCAGGGAATTGCAGCAGAGAAAATGGAAAGAGCACACTAACTTGAACCCGGTTACTGTGTATAGATTATTCCATGGGCATTATTCTCCTGTTAAGTTTTCCAGATAGCAAACACTTTGGAGAAGCAGGCAGGGGATCTGTCCAGGTTAGCTGACACATAGATCCTCCTTTTTTAAATGGAAAGTATGTGCAGAATAATAAAATATACGAAGGGTAAAAAATGAATGGGATCAAAGACAATAGGAGAGTTTGGGGCTCCGTTTAAAGCAACAATAGCCTTTCCTTTACTGATGTATGACCAGTGTCTTCATCCTACTGCAACTGCAAATTCACTTCAAAGCAGTAGTGGTGTGGTAATAAATTAATTGTAGTAGCAGGATTTTTATTACAACTATTTCATGACTTTTCTGGCTGAAAGCCGTAGTTTTCAGTCTTTGGGAGATGGTTAGTTATTCCCATCAGAGAAGACTATAAGAACCAAAGATTGACTCTGCACATTTTTTTAAAAATCTGTCATAGACACAGCATTGAATGCAGTGTAGAAATGATGCCTACTGTGGAAGAAAGAAGAGGGAGAAAAGGAATGATAGAGTTTGTGCAAAGGAGAGAGGCAGTTTGCAGTTCCGGGTCTGCATCTTGTGAAGCTAGTAAAGTGCCGATTTCAAAATTTACTTACAGGATGAAGGTTCCAGCACACAGCTCACTTTTATTATCATTTCATAGGCCGTAAAATACATTTTATTATTAACTCGGAAACTCTAGTTTCTTATGATCACAGGTAACATGAGCATTGTGCATTATTTTGCAATGTTATGTCTGTTTTTGTCTTGTTGCTAATTTACTTTCATTAACTTCATGTCTCCTCTTACATTTCTTCAAAAGGTATGATATGTTCCTTTAATGCATTTTTTATAAATACTAAATGGCAGCATTTTACGGTCATTTCATTATGCTAACCTCAAGATCTGTCTTGTGCAACAAAACTACTTGAATGTTAAACATTTTGAAGCTGCATTAATGGAAGAAAAGATACTGGGAAATGACAGGTCTTTCTAACTCAACTATAAAGTCTTGTCTTGTTTTAATAGATCCTTTTAAAAATGTGACGGGGCTGACCCATCAGTCACTTTTTATATAGCCTCCATGTGAAATGTGGATATAAAAGGCTCTAGTTTCACTAATGAGAAAAGGGAAATGTGAAAATTCTTATAGAGCTTCTTCCCTGTGAGTTCCACTGCACGTTTTCTCAGTGAAAGGATTTAGGCATCCATGACATACAAGGGAAGAAAGTGGTAGAAATTCCACCAAGACTCTTGTCAAAGCTACCACTGTCTTTTTTTTTCTTTTCTTGATGAACAGAAAATTTTATTTATATTTTTTAAAAATCCATTCCTTTGAAAAACATCAGATCCCCAGAACTTATTCACTTAATAACTAGAAGTTTGTACACTTTGACCAACATCCCCTATTTTGCTCACCTCCCATCCCCTGAAAACCTATATTCTCTTCTGTTTTTCTATAAGTCTGGCTTTTTTAGATTTTACAGAGGTTAAATTCTTACTTGAACTGGCACAAAAGCTACTACTGTCTTGAAGGGAGAATGCTGAATGCAAGCTTGTGCATTCAACGCCGATTCCAAGGAAGCTCCTTTTTCCATCTATGCTGATGCTCGTGGATACTGTTTTACCATTTCTATGTGGATATTCACCAAAATTCTCCATGATCGTAGGTCTATCACAGTATTAACCACATAATTGCCAAAATCAACAGCCATGTAGACAAGAGGCCACAAAAAAAGACCATTTTGCTTTTAGGTTTATTTTCAGTCATGTCAACAGCCAATTTCAGCTGAGTCATACAGACCAACCACATGATCATCTGAGTCAGCCATTAAGGTGGCCAAAAGAGCCAGATTATGATGCGCAGGCTTGATTTTAGATCACACAGACACAGCCACAGTCCATTAGCTGCAATAGAATGGCACAAACGTAATTTCCATAAATTACTGTGTTGTTCTCCACATTTCAAGCAGATAATACATAAACTACCATTAGTATTCACAGCAGCAGAATACACCCTTTTCCATACCAAACCATGATTCTGGAAATACTCCAAAATCAGTTTTCCCCTTGGTCTCAGTAAAACCCCATCATCCCAAATAAGGAGGACATTCACAGTTCCATTCCAAATGAACAACAGATAATAAACAATAATTATCCAAACATGTTTGGTTTTCCTGCAGCTATATTTCTCAATGTTTGTAGGAAAATTGCTCCTTCTATAATTTACACACCATTTTGGGTTTTCTTATACAAAACATGAGTATTTTATACTACAGAAATGTGGGCATGTCTTTCCGATTGCATAAGTCTAGATGATTTATTTCCTATTTCTCCTCTCTGTGCCTCAATTTCTTTATCTGTAGAATGCTCCATTTTCTTATCTGTAAAGGGATGGAGGATTAAAGGAGTTGACACATGTAAACAATTATAACAGAGTCTGGCACATAGGAGGTGCTCCTTAAATGTTAGCTATTATTATCATTTTTATTACCCTATTACTACGAATGCTACTTTGAGCATTCATCTTTTATACAGTAAAATTATTTCCAGAGTCAGATCAACCCAGAATAAAATGTGTATGTTAACAATGAAGAAAGACTGTGAAAGTTTCAAATTCATAATTGAAATATTCTGTACACTTTTAGCATTCAGATGTGACATTCTTTCTGACTCCAGATGTTTTTACATCTTCTGATTAAAAGGGAAATGTTCCCAGGTGAAATCCTGAGAGAGTATAACTATCAGTTAGAAAATCTGTTGCAAAGCAGATTTGCACATCCCGAACGCTAAAAGTGATTATGTTCAGAAATAAATAAATAAGGGTTATGTGAAGCATCCAGGGACCGATAGGAATTACAGGCTTTAAGAAACCAAACAGCTTTGTTACAGTTAATCAATAAAGAATACTCTTTATCTAAACACCTGCCAAAATTATTTGATCAGGGTGTAAAATCTAAAACAACTGAATTTTCCAGAGGCTAAAAAAAAGGTTATCTTGGGACACAGGAATTTAAATTTGCTTCAAAGTGGTAAAATGCGAGTATAGACAGAGAAGAGCTTGACTTGCCAGCTTTCAGCCCAGAGCTGCCCTCTTCCCACAGAGCCTGGAGATGTGCCAGGCTCCTACGCCTATTCTTGACTCTATGACAGAGTGGGTTCTATTCCTGTGAGCTTTTCTGGGCATGAGAGAACACAGCCTAACCAGGATGGAGCTCCACCACAGAGCAGAACTATCCTCGGGATAATGTGTCAATGTTTTATAAAACCTAGTGACCAGATTTCATTTCTGCAAACAGAGCCAGCCTTCAGCAGCATTGTGACGGAGACGAAGTTTCCTCACTACAAGCCCTTACCCATTGGGCATTCAGTGCCCTCACACTGCCCCCTAACTGCCCACAGACCCTCTCCCTGAGTAGCATTCATGACGTAGGACCATGACTCCCAATCTTGGCTGCCCCGGAGTATAACTGATTCACTTTGTTGTAAAGCAGAAACTAACACACCATTGTAAAGCAATTATACGCCAATAAAGATGTAAAAAAAAAAAAAAAGTGCTGCTGCCTAGGCCCAACCCTCAGAGATTCTGATTTAATTGGCCTGGGGTGGAGCCTAGGCATTTTTTTGGTCATTGTGGTTTGTTTTGTGTTGTCTTGAACTCCCCCAATGATATCGATGTGCAGGCAGAGTTGAGAATCACTGATGTAGAAGAAGAACAATATTTCTCAGTTTGGGCCGCAGACCACTGCAATCACCAGTGATGCCTGAGAAGTCCAGATTTTTGAGCACTCATATTCTGAATCAGCATTTTAACAAACACCCCAAGTAATGCCCACGCACAGTTCCATTTAAGAACAAAATTTTCCCTGATTAAAACCTACCCATCTTCTTCTGTCCCATTCTCCACTAATTGCATAGACTAATCCAGGATATGATAATAGATGCTGTTGAAGTAAAATGTTACATTTTGACCAAGCCTCCTGAAGAAAGCTCAGAGGATAATTCCAATAGTGAGAATTTCTAGGGCGGGCCAGTGAGGATGGTTTTGTTTGTTTTGATTATTTTGGTGGGGGAGGGTACAGACAAACCTTTTAGTGCTTCTCAAATCCTATTAATCAGGTAGTTTCCTACTTCACTTGAGGCCTGTCCTATGTGCTACATCTCAATTTGTAAAAGGGAAGAGTTTCAATCTCTGGATCTAAACTCCTGAGCCCCACTAGCCATTTATATGAAGACAATAATAAATATTATCTTATGGCCCCTTGCCTTATGGGTAATCAGCTCCACAGAATGGCAATGTCTATATTAAATTTGTTAAACTCATAGTGCATAGTGCTTGTTTACTAGCTAGCACCTAATCATTTCTCTTCAAATATGCAAAGGTTTTCGACTCTGTGTTTCTCCCATGACATCACCTTACATCAGTGTTTTTCAACCTTGACTGCACATTGTAATCGCTGGAGAGATTTTAAAAATACATATGTCTGGGTCCCACCTCTCAGGTTCTGATTTCTTTGGTCTTGGCTGGGTCTGAGCATGAGAAGTTTTTTTAAAGATCCCAGGTGATTCTAAGGTACAGGCAAGGCTGGGAACCACTTGCCTTAAAGGAAATAGAGCAGTCTTCCACAGGTGTGCCCAGAAAAGCTCACAGGAGGAGAATCAGGTAAGTACGATTATTACACCTAAGCAGGAACTGGCAAAAAGAAGGTATTTTTTCCCGTGATTAAATAAATAATCCTACTTTGAAACCCATGTAGGCCTGAAGAGCATTATGCATGTACCATCATCACACGCCATCATGACATGTGGTGACACTGTCAACATGTCACTTTTGTTTGATGTGTTAATTCCCTGACATCATTTACTTCCCTCTTTCATCAGCTACACTGAAACCATTCCTCTTTCCAAAAGTAAAGATAAGGATTTCTTAAACTGAAATCCGGCCCCTCTGGGTCTGGATTGGTCTTTGTTTTGTAGATCACTCTCCGGGCGCATTGTTGGAGGGGTTTGGTGGTTCTTCACCCTGATCATAATTTCTTCCTATACGGCCAATCTCGCTGCTTTCCTGACTGTGGAGAGGATGGTTTCTCCCATAGAGAGTGCTGAAGACTTAGCTAAGCAGACTGAAATTGCATATGGGACCCTGGACTCCGGCTCAACAAAAGAATTTTTCAGAGTAAGTGCTTTACAGTTAATTGGGCCTGCTGGATTTTATTTTATCATCTGCTCACAAAGGCAGATTCACAGTGTTTTAAGGGAGGATCGGGAAATGGTGGGAATGTTATCAAAGCAGAGCATCTTAAATACAGAGCTACTTGGTTGGTGACCTAATTCATTGTCCTTTAGAACTAAGACTCCTGCGTGACATCACAGGGGGCATGTCAAGAGCACTGAGTTTGAACTCACAGGTTTGAATCCCAACCCTACCACAAAGTGATCGTTTGTCCTTGGGCAAGTCATTTAACTTCTGTCGGCCTTGGTCCCCTTACTTGAATAATGAGGGGATTGAACTAAATAATATCTATTCTCCTTTTTAGCTTTTACAAAAGCAGTGATTTTACGTCTCAGCAGTTCACAGAAGTTAGGTAATTGACTCTAAGAATCTGAGGAGTGATGAACTATAAAATTACATATTCTATTTTAGACATTGGTTTTCTATTGAAATGTATTACAGTTGTTTCAAGTATTCATGTACATGCTGATAATTCAATTTTCTGGGAAGCTGGTAATTGTTTTTCTTTTTTCTTTTTTTTTTTTTTTGCGGTACGCGGGCCTCTCACTGTTGTGGCCTCTCCCATTGCGGAGCACAGGCTCCGGACACGCAGGCTCAGCGGCCATGGCTCACGGGCCCAGCCGCTCCGCAGCATGTGGGATCCTCCCAGACCGGGGCACGAACCCATGTCCCCTGCATTGGCAGGTGGACTCTCAACCACTGTGCCACCAGGGAAGCCCTGTTTTAATTTCTTGAGTAGATTTATTTCCCCCTCACTACCCGCACATAGGCCAAATCTTGGTGGGGAAACAGCAAGTTGTTCACTAGCAAAAGTTAGTTAAGTGTAAGCACTGTCAAGGAGAAAGAAGAAAGAAGATCGAAGGAGAATATTATAGAAGGATAATATGATGAACAAAACCACTTTTACGTAAAATACCAATATCTTTGTTCTGTAGCAACTGGTCTATAAGAAAGGCTACCAATGGAGTGTTTAAGAACTCACATGATTTTTCAGTTATCCCAACCAGGAAAATATGGTGGTTTCAGTGAGAAAATGGACCCATTCTATCCATACCACTGCCTGCTACTGTAACCCATGTAACTGGTTGTAGCAGTGATCCAGAAGCCACTTGTGTAGTAGGTAGAGAAGAAAAGTTTAGTCATTCTCTCCAACCAATAATCAAATTATCGGATGGCAGGTATAATTACCGACTTTTCCTCAAAGATCCACAGTAAACAAATGTTGGTTCTAAACCAGCTTGCTTTAAGAAATCAGTAAGAAATATATTTCTATATGTATCATCATGGGATTTGTCCAGTTGTTTCATGGGAAAGCAGGAGGAGTGTGTTTCTTGAAATTATAGCAATTAACTAAAAACTGTTTTCATTCCCTGAAGGAGAAAGGGTTAATTCTGAGACCCTTTCCAGAAATCTCATTGGCTCAGGATATCCCTATCTCACCTCTACCACTATTTATCGAGCAGTTCATAATCTCCAACCAGGGACAGGGGCCTAGTACTAGAAGCATCAAAATGATATGAAGATCCTCTGGAACTAACCTGGCCTTGACCCTCACTACGTTGGCAGTTCCAGAAGCTTATCTGGGAATAATCCCCTGCCCTCATGAAATCACTCACACATTTCAGGGCAGAAAGCCAGGGATTTCCATCCGCTGAGTATTCAGCACATAATCAGCTCCACGGAAATCTGGTTTAGTATCAACCTTCAGCAGAGCTTACGTTCACCAACCCAATAGGCACCAAGTTGCTAGAAGGACCACTTAAGCTATCAAGACACCAGACTTGGACCCTCCAATTAGGGATACTTGTTCCACCGGAAAGCATATTTCCTTCAGCGATGATTAGAAATTAGGAAGGTGTGCTTTAAATGGTAATGGATAGGTGGCATCAATTCCCATTAAGTTTTCAAAGGCCATTCATCCATATTGCAGGCAAAGGAGGCTCTCTGGGAAGATTTACTAACCCAAAGGCTTGAAATTGTGACCAAGTAGTCAATGTTCCCATGCCCAGACCACATCCCCCACATATATTGTATCTTTCTCAAAAACTAGGAAAGCATCTATTAATCCATTCAATGATGGTTTCATTAAAGAGCATCTTATTACCAGAGCCAATTTGAATCAACATTCAATTCTGAGCAAAGCTATTGCCACATTCTAACTGGTTTGCGGTTTCCAATGCTCAGCAATTCCTAGTGACCTTTACAGCCAATGAGTAATTCGTATGGAAATGGAACTGTTCTGAAAATCTGATTCGAAAAGGAGCCAGATATTTCTAGGTATAAAGAAGTGCAAATCATTTTCTAATTCCCGCACGCCACTTTTCTTTTTCCTCAATTGGTTGCTAGCGACAGCAGTAAGGACTCTGGAGAAGTTCTTTAGGACAGCACAAAAAAGTTGATGATCTAAGAGTGGAACTGAGCAGTATAGGACAGGCAGCTCCTAGCCTGCTTGTACTGAAAAATGTTCTGTAAACCCAACAAAGGGAATGCTTGGTATTCATATAATAGAGGGCCCCAACCAGTTGGTCTCCAAGCCATCTGTTCTCTCAAAATCCTCTACTTTACCCCTCCTTGAACCCCATAAATCAGAGAAGGCAGCCAGCAAGAACACATCGTCTCCTACTCAGGGATGTAACTGCCACAGCATGTCACTTTCCTCTCAGTCCTCCAAGATCTCAAGGCTATTTTAAGAGCAGTAACTCCTCCACATGCCAAAAAAAAAAAAAAAAAAAAAATCGAGGACCCCTGATGGCATGCCTTCTGAACTTTAGAGGATAAAACAGGATCACATGCAACATTTACAAACATAACATGAGCTCATTTCTTCCGGTTCTCACTCCATATTAAAACCACAGGGACCAAGTTAGTAACACCATAAAACAGCCCTGGGGCCAGCCCTCTAGAGAAAATTAAATAAAAGAAAATTCCTTTCTAATTGCCCTGCAGACGTTTTAACTTGTCCTGGGTAAGGCTGCCATTAAAATGATGACATCTTTAAATGATTCTTTTCTCTCATTTTCTGAACTATCCTTGGCTGCTATCTCACAATCACATAAAGTCACTGGCACAGAGGGACCTGTTCCATCAGGAAAGGCAGGGAGGGACCAAACAAAATGCATGCAGCTGGAAGAGACATCTGAAATATTACAACCCTCTTGACTTGAAAACTGATTTCCTTAGACAGCAGCTCCAAAACTAAATGTCCCAACCAGAGGTGGAGGCACCCATGCTAAAAAACAAGTCAACAGCTTCATTGTCATTGCCCAGAGAAATGCCACTATGATTTGGAAAGCTACACCGAAACAATCATTCTCCACTAGGTTTTGAAATTTTAACCTGATGCAGGTTCAGGTTAAAAAGTAGATCTGGGAGAAAAAGCAATTCCAAAATTCTCTCTGCCTTCAAACCCCTAGAAATATTAGAAGACCACTATGATGCTTGACTCTTTTTTTTTTTAATGTTTTTATTGGAGTATAATTGCTTTACAATGGTGTGTTAGTTTCTGCTTTATAACGAAGTGAATTCTTTTCCAGATACTTGGCCATATCCCCACTGAAGATAGTTCAGGGTATAAAAGGATGTTGCTTTTTAAACTGAAGTGTTAATGCTAATTTAAACCCCTTTAAGAAAATAAATATAAATGGAATGGAATGGGGAGAGATGTGCCTTGCCCCAGCACCCCAGGTAGGACAGAAAAACCGAACTTTATCTGGAGACCACCAAGGGAACTGCCCTGTCTTCTGAGTTGCAGACATTCTAAGCCGTAAGAAGCACAGTTGAATTACTCATGAAGAATGTTTTATCTCAACACTGTTACTGTTGTCATCGCTCACTTTAACTTTTAAATTTTTTTGAAATGCAGGCAGCATAAAGAAGAGCCCTGTATTTCAAAAAAAATTATTTTGGGGGGGAAGTAGTCCCCAAGAGTATGTAGATTCTCCTTATACATCCTGAATCTCTCTCTCTCTCTCTCTCACACACACACACACACACACACTCACACACACACACACACACACACACACACACTCACACACATTTTCAATCAGAGTCCACATTTCAACATTTATTGGTTATTTATTATAGGGCTTTTGAACTTTATGGGGAAAGAAGAACAATCTCTCCACAAATTCCCCTATGCTAGGTATGGTGACATTTGGACATGATTAAGAAAACTAACCATTAATCTTTAAGCTTTACCACAACAGACCTCCCTTAACCCTACCCATCTCCTCACCGTAGGAAACACATCAAAATGTAAAAATTCTTTTGTTAAAAATTTTCTCGGCAAGTACCATGAAGAATTTGAGAGCTTGACACTGTACCCGGACAACTGCAACCACATTTAATTAGTTTGAAGACATACAGGATGTGACCGAATGCTTGCGGACACAGCCAACTACACACTAGGGAACACATAACAGCAGCAACAGGAGATGAGTTGATACCAAGGAATGGCAGGTCAGAGACATTTATTGTATGTATTACTTAACAATTTTTAAAAAGAAATTGTTTTTTAATTATTTACATAGCCCTTTTGATGCCGCCTTATCCCCCCCAAAACTCTTATTTTCCTATGTCATATAATACATAACACAGCAAGGCTCATAGACCTCCAGGTTAAGACTGGAGGTGGAGCAGCAGGTACGATGTGAGGATGCTGAGGCCTGGCCACATGGTACATTCAGACAGCTGTCAGCCTTTCCCGTCCCTCAGCTGTCAGGGGTCTGTGGTTTCCTGGGTCTTCCTTGCAGGCAAGTCTCAAGCTGGGTGGAAAGGACACTCACCAAGGGAGTAGAGGTCGACCTGACAACTGTGCACACAACACTGTCTGTCTCCGAGAGAATGGAGGAAATGTGGCAACAAAGACAGGCTAATAACAACGCCCTAGATTCTATTACTTATTCATCACTCTTTCAGTAACTCTGTTTAGGTGCCTACTATATGCCAAACTCCAGGCTAAGCACTGCAGAGCCATCTCCATAAACGAAATTAAATTTCTGCCTTTTGCCAAATCACATGAAAATACTTAGATAGGTTTTTTCGCCATAGTTGGAGGTTATCTGGGGGAACAGATTGACTTAAAATATAGGCATCTCAGAGAACTAGACGATCATCCCTCCGGGGTAGCTGATGGTGTTTATTTCTATGGAGTGACTTCCCAGCATGTGCCAGTCTCTGGGTATGCTTCTCGGTGAACAAGAGTAGGGTTAATGATCCTCTGTAACCCCAGGAGGAAGGTCAGCTAAGTGATGAATAAAACAGAAATGGCCTCTACCCCCTAGGAGCTCACAATCTAATGGGCTAGATTTTCAACACATATTCACATACATTACCATACTCTATTCACACAACAATCCTGCCACGCAACCAGAACAGGTATTATTACACCTCCTTCAGAGAGGAAACACCTGAGGCAAGATGACCTTGTGACTTGCCGAAAGTCGAAAGTCGCTCAGCTCAGAGGGGACAAGCTAGAATTCTGAGTCCAGATTGGGTCCTCTTCCCATTGCATCTCAGTGCCTTTCTGGTGTGAGTGTTCACAGAAACATGGGGTCCTATGCACGAATCAAGCCTCTAGGACAGCGCATGTTAAGACATCTGTATCATCTCCTGGTTGATCTTTGTTTTTATTCCCCTTGATGGATCAGTTAGAAAAGGAAACCTATACACATTGTTAAATGACATTTTTCCAGGCCCTGACAATCTCAAAAGGACCCAAGATAAGAAGGCAAAGAAAAGGAAGGCGTCCATAAAACTAGAGTGAATGCCACTAATGCAGCAATCCACACCCACTGATGCCTTTCTTGTTTTTCTTTGGGTAAGGGTCATTTGGTCTCAGTTTCCTCATCTATCAAGGGAAATATTCCCTGCTCTACCTTCCTTATGGGTTTAGTTAGAATATCAGAAAAATCTCTTTAACGCTATGAAGGGTTCTACAAATCCCAGGAGACTTTTAAGAAAAGGGCCCAGCAATAGAGCAATTGAAGCATGGAGACTGTCCAAATAAGGCTCTGTGGAGACATGAGGGAGGGGTATTTCTCAAAAATAAAAGAAAATAATCTCTGCTTGCTCAATGGAAGAGAGGTGGGGTTTTTTTCTGGCTTTGGGAGGAGAGAGAAAGCTCATTTATATCCTTCCCCCCTCCTCCTGATCCCATTCCTACCCCTATTATAAAATATGACTACTAGGGCTTCCCTGGTGGCGCAGTGGTTGAGAGTCCGCCTGCCGATGCAGGGGACACGGGTTCGTGCCCCGGTCCGGGAAGATCCCACATGCCGTGGAGCGGCTGGGCCCGTGAGCCATGGCCGCTGAGCCTGCACGTCCGGAGCCTGTGCTCTGCCACGGGAGAGGCCACAACAGTGAGAGGCCCGCGTACCGCAAAAAAAAAAATATATATATATATATATATATATATATATGACTACTGACTTCATCTCTTAGTCCATCTTTAGCCATTCCTTTGTGGTCTGCAGATTCGACAACTTCACCATGCACAATTTAAAGCTGCCCTTAAAGACCACCTAGAAACTTCAGGTGCTTTCAAGGTGGCATGCAGACCATCTGCCCAAAGTAACCAACCATATGGATTTCATTAGCCTGTCTCCGTTAGTCTTCCCAGGTAACCTACTTGCTTATGAGAGCATTTCACAGCTCAGAAAGCCTGAGGGGGTTAAGTCTTTGTTATCTTTGAGGCTGCCAACTTTCTCAGACCACACCAGGATAATTAACTTCACACAGAACTCCCAGATTTTTCTGACAACTCTGAAACTCTCTTCCCTAGAGGAACTCATCTCAGGACCTCACTCTCTTTTCTTGTCTGACAAAGTCAAATCACCTAATAGCCTTGCAATTAGAGGACAGGGACTCATCTGTTCAATTAGACTTTCCTTGAGTTCACCTGGCAAGCCTGAGCAGGTTGATTATTTACAATTCCCTTTCATCACCATCAGAAGCCTAAATTGTTGACCATAAGGACCAACTAAAATTTCAATTTACTGAAACTCAACTCACAACAGCATTCGATTCACTAGAATGCTTGCTTGCACTCTGCTTTTGAAAGGAGAAGGAAACTCACAAAAACAAAACCTTGATGTGAATTTTTTTTTCAAAAAGGCAGTAGCAAATGCCTGTGGTCAGGTTCATTCCAGTCTTCAACATCTTCTACATTGTTAACCAGTGAATAAAGAAATATTCAGTGTCTACAATACCAAGTTAGGCAGCTGGGATACAGTAGGGGAAACATGACCGAATCCCTACCTTCAAGGAGCTCACATTCTGTTGGAAGGAAACAGTAAGCATGTAAACAAATAGATGCATAAAATAATTTCAGGCACCAATAAGTGCTCTATGTATTATGATAGAGAATGACTTAGGACTGTTTTAACTGGGAGCTTGGGAAGGAGGGGTTCAGGTAAAGTCTCTTTAAGGAGCTAATATTTAATTAAAGACCTGAACAAGAGTTAGCCATGTGAAAATATGGTGGAAGAGTATTCTAAACAGAACGAATAAGAAGTGCAAAGGTCCTGGGGCAGGAACAATCCTGGCATGTTTAAGGGACAGGAAGACAACCTGGGTGACTAAAGATTGGAATTACATGCTAGAGTTATAGTGATGGAGATTGCATAAAGTGGTCAGGTTTAGGATATATTTTGGAGAGAGAGTCACAGAATTTGCTGATGAATTAGATAACATTTGTGAGCAAAGTGGAAGGGCTCAGATTTTTGGCCTTCCTTTTCAGTGGTCACTAATGAAATCTGTAAGTCCTACATTCGTTAAATGATTCAAGGATACTTGTAGTAACTGTAAACTGCAAACTATAGTAACAAAGTAAACTGTAATAACAAGGGCTGAAAAGGTACACTTACACTAGGGCTGGTTAGGGAATTTTGCCAAGTAAGAAAATAAGAAGTCTTAAGGTTAATCATCAAAAAATTTTAGAAGTCCAGAAGCCCCTAATGATTCATGCCTTCACTGTGTCTTATTGCCGTCTTCTTAGAAGACGGTTTATGGAAGAGGTAGATTTTCACAGATGACTCACTCCATTTTGCAAAACCATAACTTTCTTTATATTCCTGTTACTGGTACCTCATTTTTGCCACATGGCAGAAAAGATACACCCAGATAAATTCAGGCAAGTTTAGTGATTTCCTAGTCATTTCAGGATTTTTCACTCCCTCTTCCCTGGGATAATATCCAAGTTGCAGGGACTTTACAGGATAAGAGGTAGCCATGTGAAAATGTATCATGGCATCAGGGGCAGCCACCTAACCCCAGATCATCAGTATCATTTCCAGGCATCCATTGGGCTGTACCACCCAGTTCGGATGTCAAGTAGTCTTTCCCCTCCACACTGACATTTGCTGCATCATCCCCTCATCCAGGCCACAAGACCTCTGCAGACCAACTAACCCTGCACTTATTTCAGCTCGTGATCTCTCTCTCTCTCTCTCTCTCTCTCCCTCTCCCTCTCTCTCTCTCTCTCTCTCTCTCTCTCTCTCTCTCTCTCTCTCTCTCTCCCCCTCCCTCCCTCCCTCCCTCCCCCCCCACCGCTTGCACTGTTATAGGGCTATTGGAATAGTCTCCTTCTCTCCTTCCACCAGTCTAGGACAGCGCCTTCCTCCTAGAGATCTCATAGATCTCATGTAACCATTGCTATTCTACGATGCCAGCACCAAGCTAAGCTAGACATGGGCTGTTCTCTTCAATTTATCATCCCTATGCTACACCCTGGGAAGTAAGGCTTCATTACTTCTGCCCTGGGAGTCCCATCCTCCCTCCCCCTTTTGGAGAGCTGGGGTGGGGGTGGGAGATGGGGGGCAGGGCACAGAGACCTTTCTCAGAGCCGTATAGCCCAGTCTGACTTCTCTTGTACTCCTCTCTGCCTCAGCTCTTATCTGGCCTCCTAGGGTAGTTAGTCTGGCTCTTTATCCATCTGCTTTCCAATTTATTGAGTATGGCAGAAACTTCGTATTTCCCTCTAAAGGGAATTAGAATTTGGAAACTCAAAAACCTTTCTTTTTTATCAGAAAGCTTGGTTCTTACTAATTTAAAACTTGGCTTTCAAGGTAGCGTTGTCTCTTCTATGACTTTTTAAAACAGTTTAATTAAGATTCAATTCACCCATTTAAAATGTACTGTTCAATGAATTTTGGTATATTACATTATTAATGTTTAAAAATTATAATAAAATATATATAACATAAAATTTGCCACTTTAACCATTTTTAAGTATGCAGTTCAGTGGCACTGATTACAGTTACAATGTTGTGCAACCATCCCCACTGTCTATTTCCAAAACGTTTTCATCACCTCAAACAGAAACTCTGTAACCTTTAGTCAATAACTTCCCATTCCCCTACAACTTCCCATTCCCCCACTCCCTCGGCCCCTAGTAACCACTATTCTACTTTCCATTTCTATGAATCTGTATGGAATCACACAATATTTGTCTTTTTGTGTCTGGCTTATTTCACTTAGCACAATTGTCTTCAGGGTTCGTCCATGTTATAGCATGTGTCAGAACTTCATTCCTTTTTATCGCTGAATTTATCTATCTATACCACATTTTGATTATCCATTCATCTTTTTTTTAATATCTTTATTGGAGTATAATTGCTTTACTATGTTATGTTAGTTTCTGCTGTATAACAAAGTGAATCAGCTATACGTATACATATATCCCCATATCTCCTCCCTCTTGCGTCTCCCTCCCACCCTCCCTATCCCACCCCTCTAGGTGGTCACAAAGCACCCAGCTGATCTCCCTGTGCTATGCGGCTGCTCATCCGTTCGTCTTTTAATGGACACTTGGGTTGTTTACACCTTTTGGCTATTGTAAATAATGCTGCAATGAACACTGATGTACAAACATCTGTTCAAATTCCTGCTTTTAATTCCTCTTGGTATATACCTAGGAATGGAATTGCTGGATCATATGCCAGCTCTATTATTTTCTGCTGTAAATTTTTGAAAGTCTGTTTTGAAAGAAAAGGTGAGGGCATTTTCTGTTCCATTGATATTTTCTTCCTAATCTTCTCTTAGGCCATTGATGCCCCCATCCCAATAGAAAGAAGATCACTGGGTACCTGGTACTGGGGACAGAACTTTAGTTAATATCACAAAGCTTTATCTTGATACATGACTGAAGTTGAGAGAGAGGTATGCTATGTATGTATGTGTTGAAAAAGACCTAAATTCCTGTCTATACTGCACACCACACATATGTACAGAGGGCCCTGGATATTTTAGCTAGTGATTTCAGCTTGTAGCAAAATCTTAGAGGAGCATGCTTCCTCTTTCTGTGCTTGGGCTACAATTCTGATGCCCCAGCAAGACTGCACTAGAATGCAGGTGATGGATGGTAGAATGAAACCCATCACCCTCCTGTTCTATATGGTTTAGAATGTTACCTGTCTGAAGGGAGGGATTTGGATAGAGATGATCTATGGCATTTCTTTCCAGTTCTGATTGTAGGTATTTGTATGTTATCCCCAAAACTGATCTCCTATCTGTACACTCTCTGGTGCCCTAAATGAAGAACTTCCTGAAAGTAATTAGCTGCTATGCTTAGAGGAACCTGCATTCCGGAACTGATTCTTACTTCCTACTTTTATCAAAATTCTTATGTGATCACAGCCTGATTTATTTCACTCTCAGTTTAATTGCCATGAGTCTGTGGTCTGGATTACAGACTGCTTCTGGTACCATATAGTAACACTGATTTTCCCAACTCACTGGGTAAAGAACTCTGTCCTAGACACTCTGGGAATGAACAGGAGATGCCATCCAAACCCCTGAGTTCAGTATGCAGATAATAAAGGAGTCAGGGGACTTAGTCAGGAAAGGTTTCTGGAAAAGGGGGCATCTTAAAAATATCTGGAGAGAAAATAGAATTCAAAAATAGTTCAAAGGATACGTAAGAATGTATTTGTGACCAAAACAACAAGACAGACCATGACTTTATATCATGTTAAACTGTGGCCACTACTGACTGAAGAACTATTAGTTCTCTCTAGTGTTCACACTAAGATTTGTTTGCACAAAATAGTGTATGTATATGTGTTTGGGGTGGGGTGGGAGTTTAGGATGAAAAAAAAACAGTTTCCAAGAAAAAATTATTGCCTTGAAACAATAGTATCATAGTAGAAATCAATAGACTGCCAAGGGTAAATTGGAAATCACCGCTTAAGGCCAGGGTGCTCTGAGCACTGTCTTATTTCTAGTTTCATAATTCACATCTCACACGTGAAGATGGGGTTCATTAAAAAGAACACCTTGCTTTCTCTGAAGAATACTTTACTTCTTTTAAATGAGTTTGAGGAACCAGTATTGAAAAGCAAAATCCATCTATGCTTTGGCAAATAATATCAAATTGAACTGTAAGAAGCTTTCATCTTTAAAAACAACCCCATGATATTAGACATTATTTCATCTAAAATAAACAGCCCCTTTCCTGATGTGGTAGTATTAATAGGATAATCATGAAGATAATCATATTAAAGCCCCTTTACACAAAATTTTGAAGTTTGGTTTCAAAATATTTGTATCTTGTCCCTTTCCTCCAGTCACTCACACACACACACACACACACACACACACACACACATGCACACACGCAGGTGCACACATGCACACACCCCACAACTTGGGTAATTGTGATCAGCAAATAATTAACGTTTATTATATATGAAAGTACCAGGGAGTAAACTGGCAAGATCCTGAAGAACACTTTTGCTTTGTTTTCTTGGCCTGGGGTTTCAGCCAACTGTACAAACAAGAAGGTTGAGAATAGCATGGTCAATGACTGAGGAGAAATATAAATAAATTCAAGGAAGCTTGGATAAATTCATGCAAAATGGATCCATAGAAAGTAGTCAAAGGTAAGGGACACCTCCAGAGTTTTAGAGTTGACATCAAGAGGAAAAACATGGCTTCTCATAGTTCTCTGCTGGTCTTGTCTTAAAACATTTCTATCTGGAATTGCCCAAAGAGCTGACCTATGGGGACTGGTCTACACTTTTTTACAAGATTGTTTCCCCCATCACAAGAATTGAGACTATTTAGCCTGAAGAAAATATGCAGGAGTAGAATATATTAGGATTATCTTCAAATATTTGAAGGGTAGAAACTTTGAAGATGAATTATACTTCTTCTGTGGGGCCCTAAGGGATAGAACCAAAATCAAAGAGTGGCTATTACAGGGATAGAGATTTTAGCTCATTGTAAAAAGAACATTCTAATAAAGGAATACAAAAATAGATTGGGCTGTCTCCATAGATAGTGAGCTGTTCATCTTTGAAGGGCTATAGGCCAGGAATAGGCAAATGGCCACTTGTCGGAGATGTTCAGTTGGGAACTCAATAATCTGATGAATGACTACACTAGACCAGTGTCTTCCACCACTGGTTGCAGAGAAAATCATTTGGGGAGCTATTTTAAAACACAGATTATTGGTTCTCACACCTCCCCCTCCAAGGTGCTCATTCCATAGGTTCCATTAACGTGCATTTTTAAACGAGCACCCCCAAGTGATTGCAACACAGATGACTAAGAGCCACTCTTTGAAGAGCGTTTGACAATACAACGTATCAGAGGATTTCTGCTTTGACGATTTGGATTTGCTTTTTTTTCTTTCTATTAATCCTATGTGAAAGATGCAGGGAAGAGGCTAGAAGCTAGGCCTGTGGGACAGAGGGAACTCTGAGCAGAAGTATCTTGAGGATGGTCACAGCTGATGGCTGAGTTGTAGCCTCCTCCTCTGAGTGTTCCTGTTGGGGTGGGAGAGAAAGGGAAAACCTTCCTCTGATCAACAGGGACCAATGGGAGATGACTGTTTCAGGGGCTGGAATCTGAGGTTGAGCTGGCACTGAGAATTGAGGGTGCCCCAAGTGCAGGGAAGCTCAAGTATTGGTATCGGGCTGGAGACTAGGGTCAATAAAAGTCCAAGAAAACTAAAAGCGGTACACACTGCTGTATTTAAAATAAAATGCCTTTCCATGAAAAAAAAGAAGAAGAAAATTAAAAGTGAGAGTGAAATGAGACTGCAGGGGAATAATACCCAGATGCCTTGAAGTGTTTACAATTTTGACCTATTTTTTTTCCTATAATCCATATGACACCATTCCTTTTCCATTCCTCATCTACAGGATGGGGCCTGGGTGACCAGGACGGTTGGGTTAATGTCTTTAGGGACCCTTCAGCAAGCCGCACGATTCAAACTTCCCATCCTATAGGACTGGAGGTGGCCAGGTCCAAGTGTTGGTTATCAGTGGAGATTTCCAATCAGGATGTCCTAGGTTGTTGTTAAGAAGAATTTCTTAGGAAAAAAATGGGACAGAAGTACTAGACTAGGAGCTGGAAACTCCTACCCTTTAGAGACAAGCTCTCTCCTAATTTCCTTTAACTGCTCTTGCCTCCCTTTCTCTTTCCTTCTTTTACTTGCTGGGTCTTGGGTGGTCAGGGCTGCTGCATTAATGCTTTTACAGAGGCTTCAGAGAACCTCTTGCCTCAAATGTCCCTACCTGGAAGAATTTAGGTAAACATCCCTAGGTGCTAGTCAGCATGGAAAAACAAAGGCAATAGAACCTGGAAAGAAGCAGGGGCACAGAAAATTTCATAAGGAGAAAGAAAACAATAGGACGGAAGGCAAAGATTGCTCAGGAGCTTGAAATCTGCCAACGTGACAGAAGCTGTCCTACCAGCCCTTCTTCTAACTTTCCCCCATTTGACCTGCAGGGTCTCAGGTGGCCAGGACTGCGGTTTCAGTGTTTTTACAGAGGCTTCCAGGAATCCCAAGCTTCAAAATTCCCCAGTCTAGAGGACAGTTAGGTAGACATACAGAAGAGGTGGGCTTCACATGGGGAAGTTCAAGTGTTAAAATATGGCTGGTATTTACAATAGCCAAGACGTGGAAACAGCCTACATGTCCATCTACAGATGAATGGATAAGGAAGATGTGGTACAGACATACAGTACAATACTACTTAGCCAATAAAAAAGAATGAAACAATGCCATTTGCAACAACATGGATGGACCTAGAGATATCATACTAAGTGAAGTCAGCCAGACAGAGAAAGACATATATTATATCACTTATATGTGGAATCTAAAGAAATAATACAAAAGAACTTATTTACAAAACACAAAGAGACCCAAAGACATAGAAAAACATATGGTTACAAAAGGGGAAAGGGGGGGAGGGATAAATTAGGAGTTTGGGATTAACATATACACACTACCATGTATAAAATATATAACCAAAAAGGTCCTACTGTATAACACAGGGAACTATACTCAATGTTTTGTAATAACCTATAAGGGAAAAGAATCTGAAAAAGACTATTATATATGTAAAGAATATTATATATATATATATATATATATATATATATATATATAATTAACTCACTGTGCTGTACACCTGAAACTAACATAACACTGTAAATCAACTATATTTCAAGTGTATATATATATATATATATATATATATATATATATATATATACACACACACATATATATACATATAGTTGGAAGCTATGGGCAAGAGAAATGTCCTTTTAAAATGAGAAGGGGCAGAATGAGAAATTACAACGA
Organism: Aethalodelphis obliquidens; assembly: GCF_003676395.1. Lineage (NCBI taxonomy): Eukaryota > Metazoa > Chordata > Mammalia > Artiodactyla > Delphinidae > Aethalodelphis > Aethalodelphis obliquidens. The sequence continues at coordinate 5,626,149 of NW_020838021.1, read as the reverse complement.
GAGCTTTGAGCTCTTGGACATTAGCCAAAGCTCTCTCCTAGTATAACATCACCCTCGCTTCCCTCCCTCTTGGTCCTTTTCCATGCCTTTTATTATGAGGCAGCTGTACTGTGTTACTACTCTTCAGAGGTTTCAGGGAGCCTCATGGCTCAAAGGTACCAACTTAGCTGGGTAGACATGAACCCGGCCACCAGGAACGGCTCAAAATGAAGAGGACATAAATGCTATCAGGAAGAGGAATGTATTCTAAAATTGGTACAGAGGGAAAAGACAAACCATGGGTCAGGAAAATCCTGCCCTTCAGCCAGAAGAACTTTTCTCATGTACCACTCCCTATTCCCTAATGCTGGGACTGGGCATTGGGCAACAAATGTAATTGCATTCATTTCTTACGGAGGCATTAGGGAGACCGGGGGTTCAACCTCCCCCACGTAGGAAACTCGTTGAGTGGCCAGCCCCAAGTACCCGGATGGCAGGGTGACGCCTCCTGAGAGTAAGTGGAGGTGATTGGTGAGGGAATTTGAGCTGGACCCATCCTTTTAGTATATCTACCAAGGAAGGTTAGTGAGAGCTTATCTTTCTAGAAAAGAGTGGTATAGTAAACATTTATAACCAGACTGAAACACTGGCTCCTTAGCCCTTAAAGAAAGAAGTGAGATGGCTGTGATCTTTCCTCCCTCCCTCCTTTTGTTAATTCTACAATGCCATTGCCATTTTTACGTGCTATGGGTATTAGGTAAACAGAAGTGTGATGCACCAGGGTGGTAGTGGGAACGTTCCAATTCCCAAGCAGGAGAGAAATGCTTTCCAGCCCCGAGGCCAGATTGCCCAGCCTTCATCCACAGCATCGGTTATAGAGGCAGTTGATCAAGTGCAAACTGTGGGCACTGATAAGACTCATACAGGGTTAAGCTGGTGTGGGGAACTGTTAACAAGGTAGGTAGAGTATTCCCAGCACAGATATTTGCAATGCTAACAAATACGTAAGAGGAACCATTCCTTCTTTCTAACCTCCTCTGGGGTGCCGTCATCTCCCAAATAGAAATGTGGATCCCGATTGCTACAGAAAAGAGAACCCTAGCCTCCCCGCCTTGCTGAAGAGTAATTTCTCTCTTTTATGAAGACCAGATCAGTTTTGGTGAGGCTAGTGTCTGATCTTTTTCCACTCTGTTCCACTAGGACCCTTGCTGTTACCATGGATACCTCTTCCAGTGGCACTGATGGGATGCAGCATCTTATGCATTATATCAGGACCTCCCACCTTGAACCGCTTTGGACTGGCTTTTTTGTCTTCCCAGGCAGTTACTGGGCTTGCCCTTCTGCCAGTCCAGAGATTAACGAGGACTAGCTAAAACCATTTGTTATCTTTTAAGGCTTCCCTTTCATTCCAAAACCTTTGGATTCAAAACACAGCTAGACCCTACCTTAAGTAATCCATATACCAGAAAATTCACAACTGATTAAAGCAATAAATAGTAATTCCTCACATCAGAAACATATTCTTTCCTGGAAAACAGAGATCTCCCTAGTGCCTTTTGGTGTTTACAGATCATTAACCACTTGTCAGAGAAACCTAAGAGGCAGGCTTTCAGAAATAAACATAAAACAGCCCATGCATCGACAGAGAAATAAAAGTTGTTTTTCAAAAATGAATCTAATTTATGGCACAGATTTTTCCAGGAATTTATCTCCTACATGATGGAAGGCATGCTCTTAATGTAGGCAAAGCGGCACAAACCTGGGGAAGGAAAGTTCAAAGGCATTGGGAAACTTACTTATTGAGGTTGAGCCAATCTACGTAGGTATGGTTTGCAGCATTCCAGAAGTCTGGTAGCTAATCTTGGAGTCTCCCTTACAAACATCAGTCATTTTTCAATAATGTGACTCCATGTCTTCCTAACGCTGTGCTATATATTCAGTATGTCCCACGTTGCCAGTGCAGAAATGATGAGAAACTTTAAAAGTTCTGCAGTCCCTGATTTTGTGTTTAAATTTGTAAACTTAATGTTGCATTAATGGCCTATTTTGCATATCCACTTGATTGTACCATCTTAAAGATTCATTTAAACCTGGGGAGGACAGCATGACTCCTACCTGCTTCTCATTAATAACATACTCTTCAGTGAGTGAATAATGAATGACCTGGATAGAAATCAGTAGAAATGCAGATCGCCATCAGGTGGAGAAGGGGGAGGAAATCTACTTTGTCTACCACACCGACAAGCAATTTCAAGGCAGAAGGTAAAGAAAGCGGGCCTTAAAAAGAGATGACTGTCTAGGAGGGCTCTTAATTAAATATTGCCTTGTCTTTACATGTAGGACTGTGACAGAAAAGTCCTTCTGATGGAAATTAAAATTTGCAAATGGCTTTTAAAATCTTGGGTTAATAGAAACAAGCCATTTAATTATGAAGAAGAAAACCAGATAACTCTTAGCCACAGATTATCCTTAAGAGCTCTGAAAAAACATAAGGATCTGCCTAAGCATTCTTAATCTGTTGCGTTAACTGCTGTTTGTAGCACCCTGTGGAGGATGGAGGTCCGGGAGGTACTGGGTAGTAAGCAGTCCAACTGACAAAGGTCTGCCATTGGCTGATCAGAGTTGGAATAGAAGGCAAGCTGGAGAGTCTTAAAGGAACATACATAACTTCTTTCTAACTGAAAATATTTTTTCTTCTCTTTTAAATTGAAGTATAGTTGATTTAGAATATTATGTTAGTCCCAGGTGTACAACGTAGTGATTCAGTATTTTTACAGATTATACTCCATTAAAAGTTATTACAAGATAGTAGCTGTGTTTCCCTGTGCCGTACAATATATCCTTGTTGCTTATCTACTTTATACATAGTTTATTCCTCTTAATCCCATGCCCCCATCTCGCCCATCCCCCCTTCCTTCTCCCCACTGGTAAACACTAGTTTGTTCTCTATACCTGTGAGTCTGTTTCTGTTTTATATATACATTCATTTGTATTAGTTTTTAGATTCCACATATAAGTGATAGCATATGGTATTTGTCTTTCTCGTTCTGACTTACTTCACTTAGTATGACAATCTCTAGGTTCATCTGTGTTGCTGCAAATGGCATTATTCCATTCTTTTTTATGGCTGAGTAGTACTCCATTGTATATGTAATATATACCACATCTTCTTTATCCATTCATCTGTTGATGGACAGTTGGGTTGCTTCCATGTCTTGGATATTGTAAATAGTGCTGCTATGAAGATTTGGGGTTCGTGTATCTTTTTGAATTAGTGTTGTCATTTTTAAGGAAATACATAATTTTTTAAAAGTATTATTGGCCTATTGACTTCTCTGAAATAGCAACAGATAATAACAGTCTCGCTTGCGATTCAGGAGGCTGTTTTTAAGTTACTGTATTTCTTTGGTAATAAGGTCCCGGGAACTTAAGAGAAATGCATTTCAAACTAACAATTGCTAATAAATTATCCCACAGGCCACAGATTTCACGGGTTCTAGAAAATATATGAAATTTGGAAATGCAAACTAGGCTTTCCATTTCCCTTTACTCTTCGACATCCTTTAGGATTCAACACGGCTTCCTTCTGCAATTTGACTATTGACCTTTACTGAATAGAAGTTCAAGTCTATCAGAAATTCAAGTCAATTGAAATAATTGTCAGATTAAGTTTACTTTAGAGAGTCTTCTTATTTTGGTTTTGTTTCTGTTCAATAGTCGCAGTAAATACACAGGCCTGAAAATAAAACAACCTAATTTTACAGATGATTTTTTTAAAAACTGCATGCTGCAGCTCATGATTCTGTTTCCTTTTTTTTTTAAATTTCTAAATGGACTTTGATTTACAAATAAGCAGTTTGGCAGCACTGGTTTCAGTGTAGGGCTTTTGGTATACCTCGGTTCAAGCCCCTGGTCACTGTATGACAGTAGCCAAGCTGAATGACTGTAACTTTCAACCTAATTCCCCCAGTCTTAACTCTGTACCAAATGCTGGTCCCATCCTTCCTTTGGTGACTCAGAAAAGGCAAATTTATATCTGTGACCTTAATGTTACTATAACACAGTTTGAAAATGCTAGGCAGAGGCATTTGGAGTGAGTACTTGACAAAGTTATTTGGAATTTTTAGAGGAAAGCATCTCTGGAGATTCTAGCTCTTTCCGTTTTGATTATATTCCATCTTTCTACCCATCTATCAGAGCTGACACAGGGAAGTACTATTTTTCAAAAACCAGGGGAAATTGTGAATGTTGTCACTTGCCTGCCCACTGCTGTTGTAATTCTTCCCTTGGAAAGGGGAATCAGAGAGTGGGAGTCCAAACAACTTAATGTAGCAACTCACGGAGCCAGAAAGAGAAAAATCAGGCTGGGTGGCAATTTAGGGAGCACACTCTGTTTTTTTTGCACACATATTTCCTTGGATAATGATCTTCTCTTTTAAAGAAAAGTATGGTTCTCAGACAGCAATAAAAAGAATATTCTTTCATGGTGTACCTGGACCCAGGAGTTCATTTATTTTCCATTTTGCACAAATAGGATAAATTTAAAGGAAACAGTTCCTACGTACACCCAAGGGATTTTTGCCCACGTGAATAATACAGCTTACCTTTTTTCTAGAGAGGCCTTCCATAAACACAGGCTGGGTAAACTATCCCAGAGTTACAGTTTAGCCCTGAATAAGGCAGGAGTTATTCCCCCTCCTCCCCTGCCCCTTGACCTAGGCTATAGCCAACCCCTCCAACTGATGCAGGCAGGACTTCCATTTCATGCAGCCATCACTTCAATCATCAGGGAAAATAAGAAAAATATTGTGAAGCAGGCAAAATAGTTCTTGGTGCCCCTGAGCTGCCTTTGGGTACCTCTCTGCCTTCTCCTTTACTTAAGCTGTAGACCTGCACTATACAATATGGTGACTAGCACCCACATGTGACTATTTAAAGTAATTAAAATTAAATTTAGAATTCTGTTGCTTGGTGACACTAGCCATATTCCAAGTGTTCAACAGACATATGTGGCTAGAAGCTACCATATAGGATGACACATAGAATATTTCAGAACGTGCTATTGGACAGGGTTTCTGACTGTTAGTTCCCTTTGCTTCTTGAGCGTAAGGACCGTGTCTTCCAATATCTTCATCCCCTACAGCAGCCTTCCACAGTGCCTGAAACAACTATTGAATGTGGGAGAAACTTTACTAAGTTTCTAACTCAACTTTCTTAACTAAGTAACTCAGTGCTTACTATGTTGTCAAGAGCTCTGCTCAATTCATTATAAGCAATCTCTCATTTCATCATTGCAAGAACACTATGAGGTGGGTCCTATTACCATCCTCATTTTCCAGATGAGGAAACTGAGACTCAACGAGGTTAAATTATTTGCCCAAAGTCGCACCGGTAATAAGAACCAAAGCCAGGTCTTTATAACTTCAGAACCTATGCTCTTAACCACTGCTCTGTGCACCTAAAGAAAACAAGTCACTATAGACAAGCAAGCCTCTTGCAGAACAAGTGGTGCCTGGGTGGCTTCTCCACAGCCCTCATGCTTGACCAAAGCAGAATAAAGACAGGTTGGGATCAAGGACTGAGCATGAAGAATACGGGTGTAAAGTATGTTGATTTGTGTTTGAGTGTGCATATCAAATTAAGTGGCTATCTGACTACTTCTCTAAATTAGTAGTTTTATCTGCCATTTTGCATATGGGAACCATTGCCTTGGTCCCCAGTGGTGAAGGTTAGTGAAGCCTAATCACTTTGTGAAGTCACCTCCACATGCTGCACTTACCAGAAGGTTCTATAGCTTGAGTTTCTATACCACAGAGCTTGTGCCAGGACACGCAAATGCCAGAGAATCCAGTTTCCTGCAGCTTTCACAGTCAGTGTGTTTGCCAGACAAAACCCCAGCCAGCCACGTTTTTTACTCGGCATAGCGCCTTTAGAAATAATACTTACCGGAAGACTCCTTGCGTATCAAGAAGGAAAAGACTTACAACTTAAACCCAACAGTTCAAATATTGAGAGCCGCAAGGGAGGGTGAAATGTGATTATATTGAAACTGAGCATTTTAGTAGCCCCATTTGGCCTTAAAAGGTATTCTCTGCTAAACACCTAGTGAATTAGCTTTGATTCTAGTCTGTGCCTCAGTCCCACTGACATCACATAACCTGGCACCATCCTTCTGCCCATCTACATGTGCCCATGCCCTCATCTGCCCCCTGACTTATCAGGGTAACACCTCATCTTGCCTGCCCTCCCCAAGAACTATCTTGATTCTCCTTCCCTCCAGTAGTCCTTTGGCACAAATTCTCTAACAAACCAAGTCGTATAAATGTGGTGGTGATGTGTTGTGTGACCCTTCCATTCGCCATGATAGCATAATCTAATTTATTGACGATTTACTACATGCCAGGAACTGTGATGAGGGCTTTAGATAAATCATCTCATTTAATATTCTATCCCCATTTCAGAGATAATTATTAGAGTCTTAGAGAAATTTAAGTAATTTGTCTAAGTCAAATAAGGCATGATCTCTAGTGGTAGGATTTAGGGCCTTGTGACAAGCTAGTGGAGTATTATATAGTTGCCTTTTACCTCATAGCATATTGCACAGGCTTCAAAGTTGAGCCAAAGAAGATTAAGGCTATAGAAAATCATGTCAAAATGACAGGTCAAAGAAGTAAACCTCAATCAATTCACGGGCATTTTGGTTCATGTCGTCCTAGCAATCTCTCCACTGGAAGGCAGTATGGAATAGTAGAAAAGGCATAGGCTTTGGAAGCCAACATACCTAGAGTTGAGTACTAATTCTGCCACTTCGCATCTTTGCAACCTTGGAATTGCCACTTGACTTCTCTGAGGTGTGAAACGGGGTGGGAGGGAGACCAATGATGACAATGTAATTAAGAATATAGACTTTGGTGTCAAATGATCTGGGTTTAAATCTCAGCTACTCTAGTTAATATTTTCAGATAATTTATTCATCCAGTTAATATTTATTGAGTATATTCTATGTGACAGCCCTTGCTCAAAGTGCTCAAACGAAACAAAGTCCTTGCACTCATTGCAGTGGATGAGACCAAAAACTATAAATATGTAAATAACATGTTTCAGTTGGTGTTAAAATGAAAAAAAAAAAAAGTAGGTAAGAAGACAAATTGTTGGGAGTGCTATTTCATCTCAGCTGATGGAAGAAGACCTCTCTGCTGAAGTGACATTGGACCAGACACCTGAATGAAGTGAGGGAGCCAGCTATACAAATACGAGGTGGAGTAGGGGTGGGGAGAAATGCATTCAAGATGTTACAGCATGAGCAAAGGTCCTGACATGGGGATGTGCTTGGTAGGTTTGACGCTAAAGGCCCATGTGGCAGGAGTGAAGTGAGAGAGGGAAACAGTGGAAAGAGATGACAGCAGCAAAGACAACCCAGAGCCCGTTGTCATGGGTTTCTAAAGCCTGGTAAGGACTTTGGATTTTATTCTATGTTTGATAGGAAGTCATTCTGAGGGCTTTGAGCAGAGGAGTGACATGATCCGATTAATGTGCAAAAGGATGCTGCCGACTGCTAGGTGAGGGTGAAAGTTGAGGAGCAGGGAGACCACTTAAGAAATGAGTGCACGACTTCAAGTGAAAAGTGACTGGCTTGGACTAAGATGAAGGTGGTAAGAAGAGGTTGGATTTTGAATATATTTTGAAGATTGCACTGACAGGCTGTGAAATGTGCAACCAAAGAGAAACGTCAAGGATGACTGCAAAGATTTTGGCCTGCACAACTGGAAGAACTGGATAGTAGCGCCGTTTTCTCTGATAGAGAACCCTGGAGGAGTAGCAAGCGGGGGTGGGGAAGAATCAAGAGCTGCATTTTGGCCACGCTAAGTTGGAGATGCCTATGAGATATCCAAGTGGGGATGTCAGGTAGACAGTTGGATAAATGAGCCTGGAGTTTAAAGAGGTCAGGGCTAGAAATTTTACCAGCTGTATCATCTGGAACCAGCAAATTAACTTCTATAAGCATCAGTTACCTCATCAATGAAATGGGGATAATATTTGTTTCACCAGGTCATTTTGAGGATTCTCAATAATGTATGTAAAGTGTGAAGCACTGTTCCTGTACATGTAAGTGCTTATAAATGGTAGCCTTCTCACTGTCAGTATCCATTGCAAATAACTGGCAGTCAGTTGTTGCTGTTGTAGAATCTTTGTTGATTGTTCTAAACCCAAGTTGAATGTTAGAATCACCTAGGAAGTTTTCTTCAATGTAGGCCCCACATCACGCAATTAAATCAGAATCACTGGAGCAGTGATCAGTAGCTTCCCAGGTATGTATTACCTACAGATAGAGAACAGAACTCTTCAGATTAGTTCCAGCTCACCTTTTGGGAAACTAACTAAATTGGGAAAATTTGGGCTCTTCTTGATATCCCTGAGCAAAATTGCTTCTTTTATTCCGTTGCTTTTTTTTAAAACTAATTTATTTAATTTATTTATTTTTGGCTGTGTTGGGTCTTTGTTGCATGCAGGCTTTCTCTAGCAGTGAGTGTGGGCTACTCTTCATTGCGGTGCGCGGGCTTCTCATTGCAGTGGCTTCTCTTGTTGCAGAGCACGGGCTTTAGGTGCACGGGCTTCAGTAGTTGTGGCACGCGGGCTCAGTAGTTGTGGCTCGCGGGCTCTAGAGCACAGGCTCAGCAGTTGTGGCGCATGGGCTTAGTTGCCCCGTGGCATGTGGGATCCTCCCAGACCAGGGCTCGAACCCGTGTCCCCTGCATTGGCAGGCGGACTCCCAACCACTGCACCATCAGGGAAGCCCTTTTCTGTTGCTTTTTTTCCCTTAGTACGAAAATAGTTCTTGTTCTAAGGACCTGGAAAAAACAGCCACTGCAGAAACTCAAAAAATTGCAATTCCAGGATAGCTTTTTCTCCTTAATAGAAGAGAATTTGTTCCTCTCATTTTCTAGGCTCTGCATTGTCAGGTTTGCCCTCTGCAATACAATTAATTGATTCAAGAATAATAAGAGTATTGAACTTCTCTTTTTAATATCTTACTGATAGAAAACAAAAACACAGTTGGAAAGTGAAGTCCAATTGGTCAAGGGTCATAGGCTCCGGATTGCTGAAGATGAAGTTTCATTGACAGATAGAACTCCAGCAAGCTGAGGAAAATGGCCTTGTAGTGCTCGATAGTGATGGCAGCCCTAGAGCCAGTCCATCGCTTGGGAGTCATGGATTCTCAGGATTCTCAGCCTCTGTCTCCCCTGATTTCACTGTCTTTCTTCCTCATCCATCCTGTACCCCTTTTCTGGTATCAGTAGTCTTGGTCCTCATGGAGGTGTTCACTGATGTTATAAGGGCTTCTGTTACCCTTGAGCAAGGGATAATTTTTGTTTAAATAGGGGATTCACGTCCCGAAAAGGAGAGTGGGTTTCCTGGTATCATATAAGGTACCTGGAGAAGACCAGCCCTATGAACAGGACACTAAGAAAGGGGGAAATGGCGAGAGTTTCCAACAAAAATGCCTTCCCCTCACTCATTTTTGCCTTCTCTAACTTTACTGTGGACTATTTATTGCTTAACAATTTGGTCAATTTCTTCTCTAGATCATACCTTTAATTAAGAGAACATCATTATAAACTATAATCTGCTTTCTCTTCTGAATTACTTAGCCCCCTCTGAAATTTCTGCTTTTAATAAAGGTTCAGGTGGCATTACTAGGTGGTACAAATGAAAAAAAGGTGGCTTTGGGTCTCTGTCTGCAGATTCTAGTTTGTATTGCACATACCGGTGATGTCAAGAGGGGCCACAGAGGGCTTTTAACCTACCTGCTCTTTTCCACCAATCCACCCCAAAGTCACCAAACAAACAAGTCTGGGAAAAACTGTGCTTGCTATGCAAACATAGTTTACAGATAGATCCCAACCAGAATGCCACCCTGAAGGGCCTGCTATATAGAAATTCAGAGATTGCCACTGGCTCAATAGCTTGCCCAGGTCACACAGTTAATGAGGAACAAAGCTGAGACCCCATCCAAGCCTGCTGAATTCAAGGCTACAGACACACTTTTTCCACTACAAGCCCAGCCTCTTCAGCTCTAACACTGACCATATCCTTTCTGGTGAAAGTGAACAACTCACCTTTAAAAACGTTTATTTCTTCAAGTTTTGTTTTGTTTAAAGTCGGGGCAAATTGTAAATTAACAGCAATCTCTTCCCACTGAGGCACTGGAATAAGTGAACATTCTTGTCACACACTGTAACGCTGCTACAGGCCCCTGGTGTCCACACTTCACCACGTGAAGGGATCAGAGCAGTTTGGGGCAGAAGAGGAAGAGCACATCTGGCTTGCCAAATGCATCTGACACGCGTTTTAAAGAAATCAGTAGCTCTGATGAGGCACATTTGCGAAAAGGAATCATTGAATTTTACACATTTTTTCCCTGAAGCAAAGGAAATGGTTTCCATGTTGACTTGGAGCAAGGCACACAGGAAATGATTTCATTTCTAAAGCATGACTGAAGCCCCAATTTCATTGTCCTTATTTCCTTCACGTCAGTTCACACCTTTCTAAACATTCAGACTGCTTGTCAGTTTCCTTTTGCCTCAGACAATCAGTGGCTGCGCTGTGACTGTGTTTTAGTGAAAGTAGGGGGAGGAAGGGAATGGAATACTGGTTTCTGTTCTTTGTTTTTCTCTTGGTGTGCTATGATCCTGGCTGAGTTATTTTGGGGGCTGGGCTTTTAGATAACTTCAGTGCAGGCGAGGTCACCTTTTGCCTAGACATTTGAGTTTTGCTTGCAAACGTCAAGTACACATCCCAAGTGCCTTTGCCTGACGTTTTCATGCTGTGCTCTAAAGTCCAGGGACAGGTTTCCTTCTACCTCAAGGAATACTATTGCAGATGTCTCCTTTCCAAAGGTGCAGGTGAAAACCCAGGTCAGTTTCCGGGCACCTTCCTGGTGTCCCTCCCTGGCATGCAAAGTCAGATTATTTTTCTGATTTGTCTTCTGCGTCTCTGGTCAGGTCAGGCTAATAGTCCAATGGGTTGAAAGTAGCATCAGTGGCTCTGTGACTTTGAAAGCCAGAGTCAACAAACTCTTGGGGAAAGTGGTTCTAAGGTCCTATTGCTCTATTCTGAGGGAATAGAGGAAGGGACGCAGTATCCTCTACCCCTGTGGCTCTCAATCAGCAATGATTTTGCCGCCCAGGAGGCATTTGGCAATATCTGGAGACATTTTCTTTTTATTGTCACGACCTGAGAAGAGGAGGCGTTACTGGAATCTAGCGGATAGATGCTAGTGATGCTGTTAAACATCCTGCAATGCACAAGACACCCCTACAACCAACGATGATCATGATCAACAACAGTGCTCCAAATATCAGTAGTGCTACCCAACTGAGAAACTCTACTTTATGGGTTTTGATAAAGCCACCATTAAGTCGGGAAAACAATAATAATGAACATTTAATTGAGCTCATACTTTGCTCTAGGCTCTGTTTTAGGGGTTTTACATGTGTTAACTCATGTAATACTCATGACAACTCCATGAAATAGATTATATTTTTATCCAATTTTCAAAGTGCAGAAACAGAGAAATTAAGTAACTTGCCCAAGGCCATACAGCTAGTAGGTGAAGGAGCTGGGAACTCACTCACGCAGACTCCAGAGTCTGTGCTCGCAAACAGTACACTGTTCCCAGGTGGGTTAGGTAGTGGTTGTAAATCGTATGCTAGGGCTGGACCATATCCATATAAATTCTGTTTGAAATGGTGCCTATACTTTAGCATAACTTCAAGGGGCATGATATTTCTATTAATACCTCCCTGAAATGTGAGATTGGAGACCAGGATGTCTTGCCCTTAACCCACATGAAAGCCCCACTTTTTAAAAGAAGTCAACAAATTATTTTTTTCTCTTTATTTTGAGAATGAATATCTATAAAAATGTACTACTAGGGCTGTTATCAAGCAAGACTGAATTAACTTTTACTGTTTCTGATGCACTTCATTTGTCACTTCCCCACCTGGGCAGTACCACCTCTTCCCCATTTACCTTACCAGGTACAAGATGCCCTCCCCCTCCCCTCCCCTGCTCACAGAAAAGAATTGGAAACATATGCACTGAGGAATAAATGATGGAAAACAACCAAAAGTGTGATCCCCTTGCAGGAGAACTTGTATTTCAGCAAAAAGCAAAACATAGCTAAAGGAATGATAGCCTAAGTGGTGGACATATCAATGGTTAAGGGAGAGGATTTAGAAGCTCAATCTAGCCTCTTTTTGACATGTCTGTACAAGGCTAGTCTTATACATACAGTGATGCAAATGGACAATATAGGCATGATGGCAACAGTGGCCAAGAAAAGTTAATAAATACATAAAGCTAGACCATTCCCCTTTGAGGAACAATGGAGTACGAAGTAACTAAAACCGTCTTCCCCTTACCTTTCTTTCATTCTGCCCTCTCAAATTATTCACTCAGGACACATCTGACACATTTGAGGCATAGAGATGTCACAAGCACCAATACTATCTTCACAAATTATGTAATACTTTGCCTGCAAGCTGACAGTAAATTAATACCATAAAGTGAATTAGCAGATTATGCCTCTGTGGACAATTATGCTTTCAATTTATTGGTCTGTTTTGTGAATGCAGTTAATTCTCAACTATCAACATATCTAAATATGCCTGTTGAATCCTGTCAGAGTGAAAAATTGTGTTCATGTCCAGATCGTGGGAAGAAATGGTCTCATTGTCATTTGTGCTAGTACCACTATATCAAGGATATTGTGGTCAATTCTGGGGCCCACATTTTAGGAGGGACTTTGAAAAATTAAAAAATATACATATCTGGGAGATGGTGACCAGAACAGGAAGGGGATGACTGGAATTCACGTCATACAAGTAACAAGTGAAGCCCGTTAAAATATTTAGCTTATATAAGAGACAATTAAAAGGTGACACGGTGGTGATAGTCTTCATGCTGTACATCATGTGGAAGAGAGAGCGTAGTTATTCAGTATCACTTCAGAGGGCAGAATTAGGACCAGCGGGTGGAACTACAATTTTAACATTCATTCGTTCCACAGCTATGTAGTGAGAGTTCCCTGCATGTCAGGCATTATGCTCGACAGTGGGAATACAGAGACAAAAAAAGACGTAATCCTTACTCTGAAGAAGCTCAGAGTCCACTGGGGGTGACCATTACAAGGCAGTAAAATCAGTGCTACATGCAGTGGAGAAATGGAAGCCGAGAGATTGCCCAATTCAAGCAAAAGGCAGAAGGAGGACTGGAGTGGAGAGAGGCTCTCATGAGAGATGTCAGCCCAACAAAAAGAACTTTCTATCAACTTGAACTGTCCCACCATGGAGTAAGCTACTTCCTGAGCCTCTTGTGAGCTAGGGAGTGCCTGACCGCTAGAGGCATCTGAGCAGAGAAGCCATTGCAACACTGGGGGAAAGGCTGAACCAGATGGTTTTTAAGGTCCCTTCTGTCCCTAAAAGTCTGTTACTCTACTGACTCCAACTGGATGTTCTATTGACCAAGTGAATATTCTAATTTAACTCTGAGGGAAGCAGAAAATTTCATTCACCAGTTCTTCCCAGTAGCGGTGTTCTGGCTAATGAGGATTTTAATGTATGAACCTCAACTAAACCACAAAACATAAATTTAAAAGGAAATTTGCTAGATAGCTAGTGGGAAGCAGCCGCATAGCACAGGGAGATCAGCTCGGTGCTTTGTGGCCACCTAGAGGCGTGGGATAGGGAGGGTGGGAGGGAGGGAGACGCGAGAGGGAGGGGTTATGGGGATATATGTATACATATAGCTGATTCACTTTGTTATACAGCAGAAACTAACACACCATTGTAAAGCAATTACACTCCTATAAAGATGTTAAAAAAAGGAAATTTGCCATTCTACCCATTTTTCCTCCACCAACAAAAATTTTTAAATCCAAATCACATGATAATGATTTTTGCTGACGGCAGACCATGCACATTCACCAGGAATGTGTCTGAAGATCCAGATACGTGAATAATACTTGCACATATAATTTCCTTTATAAAATGAAGTAATGTTTCTGTAAATATGGGACTGAAGTAATTTATAGTGCTATTAAATTCTGCCACTAAAACAAATTACGCTTTCTGTACTATAAATATATGTATTGTTTTTCAGCACTTCCTGTGTGTCAGGCACTGTTCTAAGTGAGATGCTTGTGTTAACTCATGTAATTTCTCTCAATAAACCTTTGAAGTGGACACTTTTTAAAAAAATCATCCCATTTTATGGATGAGGAGATTGAGACACATAGGGGCCAGATCATTTATACACTAGGCAAATGGGATTATAACACAAGCAGTGTGACTCCATACTCTCGACCACTGCACCATACAGTTACCTTGTACTGACCTGGGTCTACAGAGGAACACTTTTATGCACAGTGACAAGGAGCAACAAACACCATTGCAAAGAAAGCCAAGGGCTGAGTGGTGGGCTGAGCGCCCTCACTAGTCACTTGCTTCCACACACCAGCCTCACAGAGCCCAAGATTCAAATTCTCACCTCAACAAAAAAGCAAACTTCTCCATATCATTGACCTTCATGGTCTATCACAGATCGTCAGAACAGTGACTGTAGAATCCGTGAATGCTAGTGTGCTACTTTAGCTACCGTTTGGGGTTAATCTGTTCCTCCCCCATTCGTGTATTTCTCTTTCTGGATTTCATTTGCTAATTATCTAGCAGTTCTAAGAGAATTTCTTATGGCCTCTCTACATAACCATTGTCTACTCCTTCTTAGTACAAAATGGTGCTCTGTGGGATGAAATAAATGAATCGTGGTGGGTTAGAGAAAAATGAATTTGCTGTTACACATCCTGCCCATAAATTTTAAAATTTCTTCCAGATGATTGAGCTAAGATCCAATACCTTTTATTGCCTTCAATATTTCAACCAAAATAAGACAGACTGCAAAAAAAACCAAAATGCTAGCGATATTTTTTTCTCAATGTTATACTGTCACTTAAACACTAGTTAGGAAGGTAAACATTTCAGCTTAATTTTTCTCACTGATGAGCCATTTCTTTTTCCCCTTTCTAACGTCCCTCAGAAATCAGTCATCAACCAGGACCCAATCATTTCTGCCACTAACTAACTTTTCATTTACTGCATTCATTAATATCTGTTGCATGTACACCACACACATTTAAAGTACCCACTTCAAGTACTGCCATTTTTTCTCCTAGAAATGCATCATTACCTAAAGGAGTAAACCTTTTAACCTGTATCAGCAATCAAAGAGCTCAAGTAAATGATGAAGTAAATGAGTCCAAACTATACTACACTCAGATCAAACTTCATGGACCCCTTTGCCCTTGCCTTATAAATTTACCTTTGGAAGCAATGGCCTATTTGCAAATTGTGTAAGAGACAAATTGTTCTAACTCCCTCTCCCTTTCACTTAGATTTGATTGGGCCAAGACGAAGAACACAAAATGCCTCTTTGTAAGTGAACAAAGGTACACACCCACCACAGTGTTGTCTATAATAGCAAAAACTTGGAACTGGCCTAAGAGTCCTTCAGTAGGGGATTGGGTAAATAAGGTATGATATATTCGCAGATTAAAATGCTATGCAGCCATTACAAAGGAGAAAAAGTATAAAGAGATGCAAGGGAATGATAAAGACCAAATTCAGTATAGAGATTACTTTTGGCCCAGAGGAGGGGTATGCAATTAGGGAGGATACATAGGCACACTTCAACTAACTTCATAATATTTTACTTCTTAAGTTTCGTGGCAGGTACACAGGTGTTCTTAACATAATTTTTTGTATCTTTCTGTGCATCGGAATTATTTACTACTTTGAAAAATTCTTTGAGCAATTGTCTAGGAAATTCCTACTGAAATGAAATAAAGTCATTGAGAATATTTCATTATGATGCTTAGAAATTGTTTCATGTGTCAGATGAGGATAACGTGATGTGAAATGAGCATAAATTTCAATGGATGAGATTTCATTTCAATCTTATTAGGAGGAAAGTTATTAGGGTGGACATCAAAGGCAGGCTAGGTGGCAAAAAACCAAACAAACCATGGATTATAAAACATATATCCTGAGTGGTTTAGCTGAGAAAGATCCAATGATCTTTTTTTTAATTAACTTTTATTGGAATATAGTTGATTTACAATGTTGTTAGTTTCAGGTGTACAGCAAAATGATTCAATCATACATATAATTGTAAAGCAATTATATTCCAATAAAGATGTTAAAAAAATTATACATATACATACATACATTTTTTTTTAAGATTCTTTTCCCATATAGGCCATTACAGAGTATTGAGTAGAGTTCCCTGTGCTATACAGCAGGTTCTTATTAGCTATCTATTTTATATAGAGTAGTGTGTATATGTCAATCCCAATCTCCCAATTTATCCTTCCCCCCCCCTTTCCCTGTTGGTAACCATAAGTTTGTTTTCTAATGAACCTATTTACAAAAAAGAAAGATCCAATGATCTTTAGAGTAACTTCAGCTCTAGAATTCTACAGTGCTATAAAATTAGTGCTGGTAGCCATTTTCACCAACCTTCTGATATCTTTGACCAAGAATCTTGTTGTCACCCTGATCAGGCCTAAGGTCAGTTATTAAATATATCTTGAGTACCTACCATACATCAGGCATTATGCTGGATTCCAAGAGGGCTACCAAAATGAATCAGGCATGGACTTGTCCTCAAAATCACCCAGAAACATGGAGAAGACAGACCCACAGCCAACTCACCTTAATGCAATTTAGTAAAAGCTCTATAGCAAACGTACGAACAAAGTACTTTGGGAGACTAGCTGAGGAAGCACTTCTGTGGGGACTGAGGTGAGTCAAGAAAGATTTCACAGAAGACATGATATTCACTCTGGATCTTGTAGGGTGAATAGGGATAATTCAGGCAGAAGCAAAAGCGTAACCAGAGGTAGAAGATATGCAAATGTGTGACATATTTCAGTGAACAGTGAGTAGTCCATTGTGACTGGCTCCTAGGAGAGTAGTCAAGATCATAAAGACTCTTGAATATCATACGTAAGAGTTTGGATTTTGGCCTGTAGCTATTAGGGAACTATCGGAGAATTTTAAAGAATGAAGTAACCTGATGAGATTTACATTTGAAAGGAACACTGGAGGATAAATTGAAGAGAGAGGTGAGGCTGGGAGACCAGTTAGGAGGCAATGCAGTCTAGACCAAAAATAGGAGAGCCTGCCCCAGGACAACGGTAATGAGAATGAAAAGAAGACAAAAGGACAGACCCTGCAGGCATTTCTATGTTAGAATAAACATGGCATAATGAGAGGCTGAAGAAAGAATAAAAACCAAACTTTCTAGCTTGGATGTTAGGTAGTTTGCTGATGAATTTAGAAGGAGAACCAGGCTGTACAAGGAAGACAGTAAGTTTGGTTTGGAAATGTTTAATCTGAAAGTGTCTCTAGGTCCATCAGGTGAAGATGTCCATCAGCAAGGCTTGTTTGCTGTCTCCCCAAACCATATCCTGAATCCAACCTCTTCCCTCTACCTCCATTGCTCCCAGCCTAGTCCAAGTCACAACCATCTCTTCCCTGGATCATTAGGATAGCCTCCTAACCAATCTCCTCGCTTCCACTCTGGCCCACCTCATAGTCTAGTCTCCATACAGCAGCTAGAGTAATGCTTTAAATTTTTAAATCTGATCTTCTCACACTCCTCCTCAAGTCCTCCAATGGTTTCCCATCACATGTAAAACAAATCCAAACTTTTTACCATGACCTACAGGGCCCTACAAGATCTGACCTCTGATTATTCTTCTCAGCTCTTTGCCTGCCTTTCTCCCTTTTGTTCATTCGGCTTCAGCCATATTGGCTTTTCTTCTTGTTCTTTATGCAAATCAAGCATATTTCAACTCAGTGAATAATTTCAGTGACTCATTGAGGATCTGACTGCCATA
Organism: Aethalodelphis obliquidens; assembly: GCF_003676395.1. Taxonomy (NCBI): domain Eukaryota; kingdom Metazoa; phylum Chordata; class Mammalia; order Artiodactyla; family Delphinidae; genus Aethalodelphis; species Aethalodelphis obliquidens. The sequence goes on along the minus strand of NW_020838021.1, from coordinate 5,608,211 downwards.
AACGCAATGCTTAATTTCCATGGTGATAGTTCTGGGAGTGCAAATAATTCTGGAATTATTTGAGCAGGTCCAAGCAAGCCTCAAGAAAGACACAATGCAGCTGGCCAAAGTCCAGAGAAGAGAAGCTAAATGAACAATCCAAAAAGCTGAGGTAGAGGCCAGAAAACGCCATAAAGGGTGCTTGAAAACACGGCATGCGCTTATAGTTTCTACCAGGCTATCTCACTTCTGGTCAAAGATTCTTTTTGATTTTTCTCTAGGGTTTTCATTCCTAAGGATCTAGCTCCCAACTCGATTGTAAGTCATGGGGTCACTGAGACCATGCTTCCTTTATATTATCCAAAATGCCTAACATAGACCTGTAAGTATTTAGTACATGTTCTAAGGACCACCTGAATTGAATTGAAATTTAATGGAATTAAATTCAAAAATCTAAGGATGAGGGAAACTTGGCATGGTACAAAAAACTAACAGTTTGGAGGGTTTGACCTCAATCTGAATTGAGGGAAGGACTCACATATTCTTCACACACCCCAGCAGAGTGGTTTGTATGTAGCAGGTGCTCAATAAGTATTTGTTGAAAGGATGGATGAAAGACTAAATATGTTAATGAAAGCTCAAGCAGTAGTGATAGAAAATAATGCTCCAATGACGGGAAGCAGTTTTTTTCATTCTGTCCTTGTCGTATAACAGGGATGCCATGCTTATTTCTAGACACTCCAGTTTAAGAGAGACACTGCTAGCTAGAACCCCATGGGAGAAAGACCCATGGGGTTCTATGAGGCTTCCGGGAATAGTATTAGACATCAGTGGAGTTTAACCTGATGAAGAGATGAAGAGGGGACATAACAACAACCTTGCAATATCTGAAGGACCACCGTGTAGAAGAAGGAACAGAATTACTTTGCATAGCTCTAGTGGATAGTAGTAAAGGGTAGGAGTCATAGAGAAACAAATTTCAGGTCAGAATAAGGAAGTACTTTCTTAGAATATTTAATGCCCCATACTGGAGTAGGCTAACTAAAATGGTTGTATACTCCCTTCCAATAGCCGTTTTTTGGTTTTTTTTTTTTCTTTTTCAGGCAGTAAAGGGTAATCACATAGCAGGATAGTGTAGGAGTGATTTCTGAATTGAGAGAAAGATTGAACTAAGAAAGTGTTTTTCAAAGTGTTGAAACCCATTATTGGAGCCATAAAATCAATGTAGTGGGTCCTGACTGGCATTTTTCTAAGTGAATTCAAATAGAATAGAAGATATCAGAGAGCATCACACACAGCAAAGATGACTGTGGTTCAAATAGAATAGAAGATATCAGAGAGCATCACACACAGCAAAGATGACTGTGGTTTTGAGAAACCTATTTTGGAACCATGCTTACATACGTATGAATGTACTTACTGGGTTGCAGTGTAACGTGCTTTTCTTACTGTGGGTGGCAATCGAAACTATTTGAAAACCACTGCACTGAGGCCTCTTCCAGTTTTAATATCTGGTAGCTCTAAGAATTCTCATCTCTGTTGCAGAGATCCAAGATTGCTGTCTATGAGAAAATGTGGTCTTACATGAAATCAGCAGAGCCATCTGTGTTTACCAAAACAACAGCAGACGGAGTGGCCCGAGTACGGAAGTCCAAGGGAAAGTTCGCCTTCCTGCTGGAGTCAACCATGAATGAGTACATTGAGCAGAGAAAACCGTGTGATACGATGAAAGTTGGTGGAAATCTGGATTCCAAAGGCTATGGTGTGGCAACCCCTAAAGGCTCAGCATTAAGGTGGGTGGAATAATATAACAATATCCGTGTTGTTATAGTATTCCACCTACCCTGATGCATTTTGTTGTCATTTTCTTTCTTGTGGATTTTGAGGTAACTTTTAAAAGTTTAAAATCTACAATATTCCATGGAGTTAAATAAGACGGTAAATTATGGTCTCATCTATTTAATGCATCCATTTTTTTTTAATGTTCTCTCTCTGTGTTGTCCTCTCTGACTGTTTGTTGCTGTTTAATTTTACAGTTCAACGGCTTTTTCAATTTAAATGGTAAAAGCCAAGTTATGGTACCATATGTGACGAATGTTAATTGCATGGATGTGGTGTTCTTGTTACTTTCTTTATCAAAGACAATCTCCCCATCCCGCACACTTCAGTTTTGAGCAAATGTTATCCTCCATGCCACCTTCCAATATTTAACCCTGTATTTGCTGTACAGACATTTTTATAGCTCCACGTTCTGTGAAATTTAGCCAATTTGTCCTCTTGTGCTCCTTTTTATACGTTAACGATTTCCTAAGCATTTGTGCATTTTCTTACAAGTTATGTTTTATCGTTTCAAGAAATGCTGTTAACCTGGCAGTATTAAAACTGAATGAGCAAGGCCTCTTGGACAAATTGAAAAACAAATGGTGGTACGACAAAGGAGAGTGCGGCAGCGGGGGCGGTGACTCCAAGGTCAGCCTCAATGTCACCACAACCGGGTACCCTTAGTGACGAGTAATCGGCAAGACTGTTATCTTATTATTGAGGAGAGAGCACAAGACTCACACATAAAGTGGAATGACCAGGTTATTCCCCTGCCTGGCAGCTTTGGGACCTAGAAAGGCTCCAGGGCACCGCCCGCAGTTTTGATCTAACTTGGGTCCCTTCTTAAACTCCCAGACAGAGGCTTCCCATCCACACCCCTTCCCTCCCCTCACACACCAGACCGCTTGCCTTATGAAGGCCGTGGTGTAGGTTTCAACACCCTAGGCTTTCAAGAGCCCGAGGCTTTCCTTAAGACTGTCCCCACCTGCCTCGGATGAGTGGTGTGAGAAATCAAATCCATCTACTGAAAAGTCAGGTTACAGCCTTTTTTCCCCTAAGGCATGATGGTACGATGGTTGCTTACAGTGGCTGGCTGGCTTCTTCCATCATGTGTATGAGTGATGAGACGTTGCTCTCTATATGTGATGGCCTATTTAAGCTGGCCCCACTCAACTTGAAAGCCAAAGAACAAGCTCAGTTTCAAGTTAAATGGGGTCTTTCTTCAATAAGTCACCACATATATAGACTTTACAAAGATATTTTGTATATTTAAACAAGCGCGTCACCTAACTGATACTCTATGTGTGTGCATCCCTGATGTGGCTTCTCCTTAGCTGTGTTCTTAGTTCAGGTAGGTGTAATGGTTATCCAGGCTACCGTTGTGAGAAAAAACCATCTTACTTGGCATTCCTTCGGCTCCTTAATGCTATTGGGGGCTAGAAAGAATGAATAGCCTTCAACCAAGCAACAAGAAATAGGGGCGAGCTCAGAAGCCACAACACCAAATGATGGAAAGACACGTTGGGTAAGTACAGGAGAGGACCTGAAAACAGAATCCTCCATGGCCCAAAGGGCATGAGAATTATATTGAAGCATGTACGATCGGCTCTTGTACGACCAAGATACCATGGGCGTCTTAAGGTGAAGAATAGTGTTTCCCAATCAGAGACGAACAGACAGGCAAGCCGAAACTTTTCTCCTTCAGAGACAATGGTTACACCTCTGCTCCTCTCTTTCTCTCTCCACTCCTCAGGACCCTGACGGAAAAGTTAGTTTGCCAGTCTGCAGTATAATATGGGTTTGGAAACACAGAGCACTTTCCAAGAACTAAATTTAAAAATGACTTTCTTCAGGACATAATCTTACCAAGCATTGGCAAGGTCTTTTATTGTAAAACCTTGATTAACCAGAGCTCACCTAACCAGTACCCCAACTAACTGAATTGCCCCCCCCCCTCAGTACTCCACATTGATGAGGAAGCAGCAGTAGTACCAGAAAAGAAGACTGCAAGGAATTGATTTTTTTTTCAATCACTTGCCAAGAGATGACCCATGGTCGGGTCACACTCAGCTCTGTCTCCTCTATCTTCTCTCCATCTGGATTGACCCTCAAACATTAGAGGCCGCTTGCCTGAGGCAAGAAAGTGGATACAAGCATTTTGAGAAAACAAAAAGTGTGATTAGCTAAGAATGAGACAAAATGAGTATTCTTATTGAAAATTCCATCCATCCCTTATGGATTCCAATTAATCAAGGTTTTACCATGTGTCAAAAAGCAGTAACTTCCTCTCCCACCAGTGTGAACTGATGCCATTCACGTGGCTCATTTGAGTTTTGTAGTGGCTCACCTGATGCCTAGAGTATTTAGAACCTTCTTCCTGGTCTTTTTTCTCATATTATTATCAGGCCACGGAGAACCTAATTATATCATTCAAGTGAGTTGCAGAGTGAAAAATTGAGCTGGATTGGATACGTGGCTGTCACGAATTCATCATTCATACCCAGCACGGTTAAAAAGGAGCCATGGACTGTATCAAGATGACTCTAAAACATCCACAGGATGCCAACTGCCCAGAAGTTCTCAAATAACCAGATGTTTGATGTTACATAAACAAAAAAACCTGCACACATCTGGCTGAATTTTTACTTTTCACCCAGATATTTCCTCAGCTAATACTGCTGCAAAATTATCAAGTAACTTTGTTGCCAGCCCCATGATTTCCAGATTATCTGATTTTTGATATGCAAATAGAAAAATATTTCAGTAGATCCTAGATATTTCCAACTTCTCTGACCATAGTGCTACTTGCCAGGCATCTTTCAAATCACTTTTTTTTGGTCATTCCTCCAGACAACCTTTTGAAATAAGTCGACCCCTTTCTCAACTATGGATAATAGTATGATCAGTGTTGCCTATCCAACAATTGCTTATTCCGTTTCTGGATTACCAAGGAGCTTGCCTTTATCTCCTTCCTTCTTGCTACCTGCAGTTTTCTGAGAGTGAGCAAGAGAAGGGGCAAGAGGTGAACTTGAATCTGTTCCCACTATTTAGTGGTGATGCCAAAAACAAATCAATGGAGAAGAAGGTAGAAAAGGCAGTGGAACCTCATTGCTTTGGAGCCCTCTAATTTATAATTTGAGATAAACTGGACAGGGACCAGTCTACAGTCTAAGAGAGGTCGAGAGATTTGTTAAGCAAATGAAGAGTTTAGACTAGACTGCCAGTTGAATTTTTCCTTAAGAGAACAAACCTTTTTCAAATGTCGGAAGCATTGTTTTAGATATAATTATATTCATTACAAATTTATCTGCTAAAGCAGTTCTCATGAGGACCTCCACTAAGGCAATGTTTTAGAGTGAGTTTGAATTACAAAACAGACTTCAAGCAATGAAACTGTCATTCTTCGAACCTATTTTGTAATTCAGGACTTTCTTCTTCAGATAATCCTTCCCCTCTGTTAGTCCAAATCAGTGAGTTTTAACTGTATTAGTAAAATGGCTTGAGAATTACATTTCTTTATTGTATTCCATCCCCAGTTAACATGACAATTGACAAATAGACCATCATTTCATAGAGAAAGTGAGACCCAGAGATGGTGGTGACTTTGAGAAGGTCACACAGCTAATGCTGTCACAAATCTCTGCTGACTTTCAGGGCCACCTCTGGTGATAATATTGTAGACAGCAATTTATCACATCTACCCATCCAATGAGCAATGTGAATCTGATTGCATGTGATATATTTCCATAAAAATCAGGTTTATTCTCAACTACCTTGGTTACAAGGCAAATAGCATATTTAAGCCATTCCAGCCCTCAGTACTGATGACTAAAAATGACAATAATCACAAAGCCTGACATTTATGAGTGCTTTTACTTTTTCAAAAACACTTCTACACCTATTATCTCTGAGACCAGGAGACGGAGAAAAGCATGTATTACTTATCTCGCTCTCCCCCCCACCTCGTCTCTCTCTCCCCCGCCCCTCTCTCTCTCTCCCCCTCTCCCCCTCCCCCCTCTCTCTTTCTCCCCTGCAACCTTTAAATAATGATAAACGGGCAATTATGTTAAATTGTTGACTTTCCCCCCTGACATGAGACATTACACATTCTAAGCCTTTTCACAAAATGTTACTATTCTATGGAAGAAACAAGCAATGATCAGGCTGTTTTAAATGTGCACTCGCTTAAGCTAATGAAATAGAGTTTTTTTATTTTTCTGATACAATGAATAAAGACAAGGTCAGTCACCAGGGTAGCCCCTGCACCAGCCCTACAGGTTAGAACTAAAATACTGCTTGGTCTTACCAATTTCCTAAACCTGGGCTAATTGGGCCTAAACAAATCAGACTTGATCCTTCCATGATGGACTATAAATGCACAGGCAAGGATCAGGGAAATTAGAGCTGTGGTTTGGGAATTTTTAACCTGCAAACCACCCTTTTGTGTTAGTGCTTTATTACACTGTGTGTGCAAATGCAGTAATTAAGAGCCAATAAAGAGCGATAAACCCCAATCACCAGGGGTTTGTGACACAGCCAGTGAAAGTCTGTCGCTGTAAATCACAGCAGAATGGAGATTCAGCTGCTGAATTACCACATCAGCCTCCCTCCCCAGCTGCTTGTCCCCTCAAACTTTCAAATTCTTCTGATCCCCCCACCCACCCTGCTTCATTCCCTTAATCTTGGGTAAAGGGCACCAGCTTAGCTTCCCCATGTAACCTTACCTTACCTGAAGGGGGCTGGTCACTGAAACAATCTATTTGTGATGGGTGATAAGGCATTATAAACTCTACCCCACCTCACCCTAGAATTGTCCTGGTTTTAGTTCTATCCAGGGATTTAAATCGACTTCCAGTGTGCATATTTTCCACGCTGAAGATCAGCACACTTTGCGTGCTTTGGGGGACACTGGAACAGAATGTTTAAAGGAGACCATTCTGAACTACTTGACTGCAATGAGAGTTGCCTTAACTTGTAAGGCATATAGGCAAGTAAGGGATAAGGATAGGATATGAACTTAAACTTCCATTAAATAAATGGTTGGATGACCATTATGATTTATAGAGTATTGATAGAGAAATGCAGTTTTATTATCTTCGCAAATATATAGGAACTAGAATAAACTAACCAATGTGATGCTAGGGAAGAACTTACGGAACTTGTTTTAGTAAATTCCAAAAATGGCTTGCAATTAAAATTAGTTGTGCTTCCTTTCACATGGGTGCTTTTAAAGTACCTAAAAAGAGTTGTTCTCTTAAGAAATTCAAACATGTTCCTCCTCCCTATAACTAACAATCTTTTTTTTTTAATCCCATACATTTGCTTAGCAAGTGTCCTATTCAGAGATAGAAAAAAAATTATACTTTAGGACAGCACATTTCCAAATGTCCTTGGCTTCTGTTTGGTGGTACGGAGATGAATGATGTGGTACTGTGTTTCCTATATATATAAATGAGATCCTCAGTTTTGTGTGTATTTCTTCTTCTTCCATGTATGTCTACAATTCTCCTCTCCTATGCCACCATCTCTTAACCACTTCTCTTCCACACCCAGAACTCTTTGACATTCTTGGGCCTTAGGTAATTGATGTGAATCTGCATCTGTCTTTTACCTGCAACAAGATGGACCTTTTATTGGCAGGAGCCATCCCTAAAGGTAGACATTTTGGATACCCAGGGTTAAGATGGATCCCAGTGACTCTCTATTGACACTGTTATGTGTGTAGTCAAGAATCATTACAGATTGATCGCACTCCCTGGGTCTTAGAAGAAGTTCCTGTGAATCACCGAGACTGGTTTGGGATCAAGGAGTAGGGTGAGTATATTATGCTCTTCGTTGGTTTGCATGTCTCTATGCTGGTGCCGCCTCCTGGAAGTATGAAGAAACTGACAGTTATCTTTCCTGATAGTGACTAAATGTGCTCCTTGAACTTACTCAGGTTTTCTTTCCAAGAGCAAACCCTCACTTTCTTTCAAGTGGCTACTTCAAACAAGGGATCTTTTTGCCTTAAGAACTGAACCAGTCCAGGGACTACCAAAACCATTGATTTTACCAGATGGTGTTAAAGAATAGATTCTACCACCGGAAAAATATATTGTAATCCAGAAAGAAAACATTTTAAAAAATTAATCCATTCTAATGAATTTTTTTTTCAAATTGACTGCGTGGCCTTAACATGGTTTCTATGATTAGGATGTGATTATTTGCCTTTGGTATTATCCTGATAACTTGAATGTGTTTCTTATTGACAAATAATGAGCAAATGTCCAACACCAGAGCTACAGAAAGAGGAGCAGGACTGAAAAGCCTGAAGGTAAGAATGCTGTTGAACAATTGCTAAGAAGAAAGACACCGCTGCAGTGCACAGTTAAATGGTGCATGTCTATGCCCTTTCTGCCCCTCTAAGACCAAATCATTTGGTTTCCTTTCATTTGGAAAGAAGATTATAGAACTACACTCTCTGAAAGGTAGGACAGCCATGGAAAAGAAACACGAAAGATTTGAAATGATTGAAATACATTCAATGAGGGTGGGAACTGAGGTTGGTGGAACAGGGTGGGGGGCAGATTTCTTTTATGGAGAACTGAAATCCATTCTCTTTTGACTTCCTAGAGAGCGGTATAGCATCTGGCCCTTGGCACATGAGGCAAATCTCCATTTGTCAAAGGTGGCAAAAGTGTGGTCCAAGTGCTAGATTCACCATAAAGCTTACTTTCATCTGGCTTTGAAGCAAATATTTCTCAAAATATAGACCTAAGACAATAGCATACGTTACATTAAAAAAAGAGAGAGAGAGAGGGAGAGACTGACTCTGCTAGTGTGTCTTGTCTAGCATCACTGCTGGAAATGCAGAGAAGTGGATGCTAGCATGCGAGCTGGAAGAGGGTGGCATGTACCCTGGAACAGCAAGCAGAAGTCAGCTTTCAGATCTGACATATAGACCCCCATTTGTTGCAATCTATTGGAGTGTAAGCTAAGACTGATTATTTTTCTATGGGTCATGGTCAACGGAGGGCCATTGGGGGGGGAATAGGATGCTGGCACCCATCATTGAGATTAAACTCTCAATGAATATTTTGCCTAGAATCAGGAGAATGAACTAGATGTCTTCAGAAACATTTGTCATGTGAGTTTCTGGTCGGTTTCTGTCCTTCTCAATCTATGCCTCTCTTTCTCAGTACCATTGGGATGAACTAAAGAAAATACCCTTGTATGTGATAAAACCCAACGAAGTGTGATAGTTTGAATTTTTAATGGATCTCAAAACAGACTTTTCAAGTGAATCATATGAATTATGTACTTGGGAAATTATCTGTGGCCACATCTTAAACAAGACTGGCTTCTCCAGAAGCTTAGCATCTTCCCTGAGCCCCTTCTCCCTGTCAGGGACAAATTGAGTAAGAAGTCTTTCCAGACAAATTGGGTTATGTGAGACAGTCCACAACCCATAATGGTTTAGGTTTCCTGTTCTAGAGGGAGAGATTGGACAAAGGCCCAGTTTGGCAGAAATCCATCAGTGAAACTCACAACTTGTATAATCAAGGGATCTATCACTTTGAATTTGAGAGGTTATCATTTGGAAATGCCCTGGTTTTATCCACATATCTCCAAGTGACTTTGGGGGCTGCTTCTCTAGCACAGATGCTCATCAATAGGTTTCAATCACTAGCATTGTTGGGCCCTCAGTAAAATAACTCACAGCTTTCAACTCCTAACGTTATATGCATGCATTATTGAATTCCCTCTTTGCACTTATATTAAATTATGATCTCATTAGCAAGGAGTTAAATAGGTTTGAGCTACATTTGTGAACTGCATGATATAAATAGTGTCTCAGAGGAAGCGTCTAGCAGCTAAGCACTGCACAGCTCTGCAAATCATTGTGGCTGCCCCTGTGGAATGAGGGTCACTTGGGCGGCCAGAGTCCAGTATTGCCAGCAGTCATATGTGCCTGCTCCCAGCTTGTGGAGAAAGCTCAGGCTGATCCAAGGGTAGAAAGATTAAAATAACTTAAACCTTCATTCTCCTAGAATGCTGCATCCAGAAACCCCTGTGAAAAGAAATCGATAAAGCTTCTTTAAAGGGGTCCAGATACTAATGTAGTCTAGGGCATATTTTGAACTTCCACAGCCTCCAACAGCTACTGTAGAGAAGTAAATCCCTTTACTACACATATCCCAAGGTAACCTATGGAAAAGAATATAAAGGACTGTAGAATAAATCCTTTTATCCAACAAAGAATCTTCTCTTGCTTGGTTATCAATTGGCTTCAACTTCATAAATCAAGCCCTGCCTGGGCAGAGATGTCTGTAACTGCCTTCCTGCCTGAAAAGGCTAGGGAAGCAAGTGAGCAATTCGGAAAGGTGACTTGTCACCATGAAAACCTGAAATATATTCAGTAGAAAAGCCAGTGAAAGATGGCTTTTCTCCCTCCACTGGGCCGAAGATAACTTTTAGAAGTTGTTCCAAGAAATCACTAGGTACCAAGAAACAAATGCAGTAACTTAGAGTGAGCTTCGGATGAAGCATAGCATGAGGGATGGGCTTCCAGCTTAGCTTGTGATAAGTTTCTGTTATCATCATTCAGATATTGTGTTCTTAGAGCAAGTTTCTAATTAACTATGCAAATACACCATCCTTGCTCGCATATTTCTTTTACTTCTCTGTGATCTCCTTGTCTTTCCCTCCATGACCTACATATTTACACATATATCCATCCCTCCTAAGGGCACCATTGATGATCTCTTGGCATCACTTATTAAACAGACATTTGCTCTTTAGGTGTCCCTGCTCGGAAAGGAGAAGTGAAGCCATGTAGAGCAGAGTATATCCCACATTCTCTCAGATCAATCGTACTACACCATGGATTCCTATATTTTTCAGGCCCAGAACAATACCCATAGTACAAATCCTTATCTCAACCCTTCTAGGATCACCATATGGGGGAATCAACTTGGTCATTAATTCACGAGCCCATTTTTTTTTCTTTTCCACTATGGGAAAACTCAGCACCCTCACGCCACTCTGTCCACATTTCTGTCTTCATAAGAAAGAATCCAACGTGGCTCCAAACTACCTATTTTAGGTATTTCCTGAAATCAACTTGAAAAATAAATTGGACAGTTCTTTTGAAATATATCAACATTTTTAGTTTTAGGGTTTTTTTTAATAAGCAGTTTCTACTTTCACAGGGGGAAAAAATGGTCTTCTTATCCTAAAACTGTCTTCATATGTAACACTGGCCATCACTAAGATGACACTGAACTTTGCAATGGCCGGTTCATAGCTCCCAGGAACGAGCTGGGAACCTAGACAATCGCCACCCGGGGCTGGATGCCCTGGATTAATGAGCACAGTGCTTTGTCGCTGAGTTGTTACCAGGTGTGGATAGCAGAGATAAGCAGAAATTTGTATCAGTTAGTTATGTTTTCTTCAAAAATAGAACTCATTTTCAAGGCATTATGAATTACATTACTATCCCAATTAAAAAAAAAATAGATGCCACTCCGTGACTGTTGGCAGCATTCAGGAATAGTCATCCTGCCACAGGTCTGTGCTACCTTCACATGCTGTTAACTGACTATCTAGTTCACATTCACTCTCATCCTCTCCATCTGATCAACAATCCATATACGGTTTTATGACATGGGTGCAATTTACACCCTTTACATAGGAGAAGTTTACACCCTTTCCCCCCTGAACTTTTTTTAAATGAAATGGAACAAAGAGTTGGAGTTTAGAAATAGTTACTCTTTGCTTCCTTTCCCATTTCTCAGGAAGCTTTGTATTTTAACAAGGAATGCTGCTCAAGCTTAAAGGTGTGAAATTCTCATGACGGAAATAAAGGTACCAGTGAGGAAAATATTTGTGGACAGGGGGATGTTCCCAGACGCCTTGAAATTACATCACAAAGCCCTCCTGTGCTCTCCCTATGCTTGCCAACCTGTGTTTTTGTCTTACGAGGGCTCTACTCAGCAAAACGTCCATAGCAAGCCCTTCAGAGGGGAGAATGCCTGCCTCATTTCCATGATAGGAATCTGACCTACTTTGTTTAATTCTTTCTTTTCTCTACTGAAGTGAGTACAGTAAATATTTCTGACTTATAATTCTCTCAGGTACCAGTTAAGGGCCTACAGTAATTGCTCTGAAACATTCCCCTGGAGACGTATTGCTGCGTCACAGTGAAAGGCCCCAGCTGCTAGATATGCCCTTGCTAGGCTGATAGTTGGAGTATGGTGATCCCTAAAGAAACAATTCATTATGAACATCCAAGCCCTAAGAATGAAAACAATGAGGACTGCTACCCCTCTTCTGTGTGTTCCATTGGAGAATGTACAGTACAGAGTTGGATGCGTGTTAATTTGCCTTCTGGCCTGCCCCATAATTTGCTGTGCAGTTTTGAGCAGATTACTTAACCTATCTGTGCCTCGATTTCTTTACTTATAGAGACCATAAATCTACCTTCTTAAAGTGATTATTAAACTTGACCAATAATAATAATAATTTTATTATGTGTGAAGTACTAGGCTGAAAAACAAAAGCTAAAAGAGAGTTTTCTAATCAAGTATTTATTGAGAGAACTATTCTAAGTGGGGAATACAAATACATAAGTCATGGTGCCTCCCCTTGAGAAACACAGCCTAGAGGGAGACACAAGACCTGGGCCCAAATAATAAGGCCAGGTAGAAGAGGAAGGAGGAGGGAGAGAAAATATTGGGTGAGGAACAAAAATGGCATCATGAGGAAAGTGACATTTAAAATGACCAGATGTCCACCTAATTCCACTTCCTTTAAAATACCAAATTGTGTGTGTGTGTGTGTGTGTGTGTGTGTTGGGAGGAGGGTGTCAATACATTTGGTTGATTTGAATTGAGTTTGGCAATACATCCAGTAAGGTACAGTAAGAGAGAAAATTACGTGGTTAAAAGCAGTTTTTCTCTGCCATCTTGGGAATTTATTCCACCCCGCAGCAACATACAATTCGAGGAGATTTGGCCTTTAAAGTACTTTCTTTTCCTGGCAGCTATCCTAACCTTGTTAAGTGGTATTATCTGTGATTTCTGATTACAGCTTTTATGCTCCTTGCCTGTGCTACTTCTTAAAATGTTTGTTTTTCTCCTTCATTTTTATTTAGAAGTTCCCAAGTGCACATTGGTTCCCTGCCAGGTTCCTTAAGCCCTGTGATTTTTTTTTTCCAATCAAAGACTAAACTTCGAAGGGTACATCCTTTGTCAGATTTCTCTAAAGCCCTGGGGCAACAGATGAGGTCTGGACGCTCTAAGGCAGGGTTTCTCCGCCTCGGTACTATTGACATCTGGGGCTTTGTTGTGGAGGGCCTCCCTGTGCCAAGTAGGGTGTTTAACAGCATCCCTGGCCTCTACCCACTAGATGCCTGTAGCATTCCCCACCCTCCCAGTTGTGACAGTGAAAAATGACTCTAGACATTGTCCAGTGTCCCCTGGAGGACAAAATGACCCCCGATTGAGAACCATTGCTCTAAGGTAACCTCTACTGTAACCGTGGATGCCATGGGCGTAGAGAGCAGCTACCAACCATTCTGTGGGAGCCACCTGATGGCCTAAGGCAGGGGTAGGCCATTTGTCAGAACAGTAGGATGCTAAGTTGCTGACCTGGATGCTTAAATGCTCAGCCTGGGTTTTGGCAGGAGTGGAGGGTGGCAGCCCAGACTAGGCCCCAGCAGGGGAAAAATCTACCCTCCTCTAAAACCAGTGCATCTCAACCCTTTTTATCCCAGGACCCCTTTACACACTTAAAAGTTATAGGGAACCCCCAAAAGATTTTGTTCATATGTATTAAGTCTATTAACACTTAACATATCAGAAATTAAAACTGAAGAATTTTAAAATAATGTATTAACTCCCTTAAAAATAATAAACCCAATGTATATTAACATAAATAACATACTTTTTATGAAAAATAACTTTTTAAAAAAATTAGTGGGGAGCGGCATTGTCCTATTTTTGCAAATAGCTTTAATGTCTGGCTTAATATAAGAGAATAGGATTCTCATTTCTGCTTCTTCATTCAATGTGTTGTGATATTACATGTCATGTAGCCTCCAGGAAACTCCACTGTACATCATGAGGGAATAAGAGTAAGAAAGACAAAGAATGCCTTAGTATTATTACAAAAATAGTTTTGACCTCACAGACCCTATGATGAAAAGTTTTCAGGGATCCTCCAGGGGTCCTTGGACCACACTTTGAGAACCATTGTTCTAAACGAACATGTCACACTTTTATCAACCTAGTTCACTTAAGGGTTGACAAATTTTTTAAAACCCAGGATCTCTAGGGAAAGGTCTCTATTTGGACCTTAGTGTGAGGGCCTTTAATCAGACTGCTCTGTTCCTGAGATCTAGTAAGAGCAGCTGTACTAAAGAAATTGAATGAAGTAATTTGAAGAGTATAGTAGCTTGAGGGAGGTCGGGGCCTGGTAAGGGCTTAGAGAGCAGCGTGAAGACACTGGGCCCTTTACAATAAGAAAAAAGGAAGCACAGAAAGGAAGAAAAAAATGCTTTGTAATTTTTCCTGAGGTCCTGATGGAGTCAGTCACCCATATGCCATTGGAAAGCATCTCCCCTGCAACTTAAGCCGACTGTCCTAATCCTTAGCCTGGGTCCCAGTGCCTAGCTTAAGGCACAGCACTGGAAGAAAGGTGGGGGTGATAAAGTAAAAAATAATAGGGGGAAAGGACAGAGGAGGAGGCCAGACAGTGGGGATTAGGGGAGAAGGCAGTTCCAACACTGATCTCAGGGCCATAGATGGCCTGTCTGTCCCTTAAAAGTCTAAGACTTAACTTTCACTGCCAGTAATATCCTAAAGAGGCTCCAATTTTTATTTGAGTATCTTTTGTTGCTTTGCATTCCAAGCAAGTCTGGCTAGCATTTGAGAAGCCTCAGCTTCTGAGCATTGATTGAAGGAATTGTTTAAAGTATAAAAGGACCTCAGTTTCCTGGTGAGAAACAAAATGCAGACATTCTGGCTGCCAAGCTCTGCACTCCCCAAGAAAGTGTCACCTCTGCGACACTAAAGGTTTACAGCCTTTCAAATCCCAAGTACTCTGAAATTGCCTATTATTTTAAAATGATGATATGTTTCTCAGAATTCTCAAGATGAGATGGTCCTTCTGCTCTCAACTGCAAAGGGGAGAAGAAAGGAAATAGGCTTTGGGGACTTGGTCTGATAGAGGCCAGATCTCTGTGACAACAGAAGTCTTGTCAATGACTGGATATGTTAGTGGGTCCAAGTTACCCAAAATAAGCTCAGAAATTCTATGGAATGTTCATAGTTACATAAATATATCTGTTTTCCTCCTGGTAAACTGGTGGCATTCAGAAAAACGTGCACTAGTATTGGCAATATTGTTCACGTGAATCTGAACACACAGCAGTTTATTGCCTCATAATAGAAATATGCCACCCTCTGTAAATAATGCATTTTTAATCTAAAGTTATTAGAGATACTTTATCTAAGATTCATTAGCTCTAGAAAGGAGACAGAGTAAAGGTCATTATTCCCATTTTACAGCTGAAGAAATTTCTAAGAGAGAAGATCGTTATCCTAGAACCAGGAGAGTATCCTGCGTTTGCCCAGTGGCTCTCAAAGAAGTCCTCACACTTTAAGCGGTGGAGGACGAGGGAGCAGTGGGCTGGCCTCCTGGGGACTTATTAGCCTCTTAGTTGAGGAAGTCTTATCTCACTAGAACAGCTTATCTAAACTTCCTCCACAGCGCTACCCATAGGGGCAGTCAGCTTGCCATTTCAGGCCATGCCATATTAATAATCCATTTTTAAACAATCTAGTTCACCTTTTGGTGATCTGAGTCGCTCACAGACTTATGACCATATCAGAGAGAGAGCTGATCAGTAACTCAAAAACAATCCATAGACCAGTTCTCCCATTGTTGAAAGTACTCTTATCCAAAACTCAGAGGTCCACGTTATACCTTTAATACTAAGACAAGTATGTGCATAAGAATGCAGTTTGTGAAGACATGTATGTAGTACAGTTCTTTCTGAGCTCATTTTCAGCTGGGCAACAGATATGTATAATAAAGGACAACTCATCAGAAGGCATGTTATTCACGTAGAATCTATATTCTATTCTGTTCGGATTCATCCTTTTGTCTCCACATGTGGAAGCGCCTCCCCTTCTGGTCCCGTTCCCTTCCCCACTCCTCCATAAAACTTGCTTTCTGTCTGGAAGTACAACAAGACACCCAGTTAGATCAAACCTAACACACCTCCGTCACAAAGCTACTGCAAGCTGCCGCCGACAATTGTCACTTGAGGGGAGACCCTCCTCACCCCACACAGCCTATCTGAGGAGTGCCTTTTTTCTATCCTCATTATTTAACAGTGTGTGCCGATTACTCAAAGCGATATGGGCAGGCCCTGGTAAATATAGCGTTGCTGTAGTGTTAATTTTTATAAGGTAATGCTCAGGTTGCCTGCAGTGTCTAAAATTACTCTGTGGCCAGGGCCCCCTGCTTTATCGCTTTCTATAGTTTTAAAGTAGTTTGAAGCTTGAATAACATAAAATAACATAATATAATGTTATTTATGTTATTTCCCACGTGAAGAACGCCTGTAAACCTTGCAGTATTGAAACTCAGTGAACAAGGCATCTTAGACAAGCTGAAAAACAAATGGTGGTACGATAAGGGGGAATGCGGAGCGAAGGACTCCGGGAGTAAGGTCAGTCGCTGAAGGTCTTTTTGTACTGATTAGCAATCACATTTTGAACCACTGTTTATTTTCTACCCTAAAACGGCTTTCCTTCCCAACAGACACTCCCTGACACAGTGGGACCCCTTTATAACACCAGCGCTGAGGGAATGAGGCAAACACCAGTCTCAGAGGCCTGCCACGTGACATCAGTCATCGACTCCGGCGAGCTATCCTTACGATTAGGGAACTCAATCTGACCCACCATGTTCCCAAAGCAGTAAAATCACGAGCTGTGTTATAAGGGGGTTTTACTGTATTTCACATTTCGAAAGTTCAAAGAGAAAACAGAACAACAACGACAACCCAAAAAACAAAAAATGATCCAGTTGTGACAGTACTTTTTCTTAACCTCTTACAGTGTCAGAGACTTTGTAGTTGTAAATGCCTTTGGTTATGAATATATTATGTCGATCCCACCTGAAAACAGTCAAAGAAATCAATAACAAAGACTGGTCTCTGTAAGCAGAATGATTAGCCAGCCTCCTCTCAGCTGCTGTCGTATTGAGTTCAGCATCTATTTGGATCTCGAATCTCATTAAGTCTGTCACACTTCTCTCTTCCAAAGGTGTCATTTGAATCTCTGTACGTAATACTTTTAAAATTCAGTCGCATGCTCCTTAAGGGTATACCTTCTCAGGATAACATCACATTGATAAGCATGAAACACTCTTCCCCGCCTCCTTCCTGCCCCCCTTTGCTCCCCTAAGAAAGTTCCTTTTTAGTTTCAATTTTTGCCTTTCCTTTTTTTGAACTAATATTGTGGTATCAGTTAATTCATTTCATGAAATGTCACTCATTTTCCTTGTGCAGTGAACCATTTTGCTACTGGTTTTCTACATCCCACAGCAGGGAATTCTTTGAAACTTAAATACATGGAACTTGAAACTTTGTTGCTACGGCTTACATGGGTGATGTAAAGGACACTTTTTCCCCCATCAAAAACCACATACATATAAAAATCTAATGGGAGAGGGCAGGTTACCAGAAATTGGTCCTTTTCCTAATGGACTGTGGAACATCCTTGCAGACAGCTTCACCTGCCTCCTTAAGGAGATGATCCATTGTTTCCTAAGTTATAGAAATTCTTACCACTTGTCTAGCTAACTGTCACTCATCCTAGAAGAGTGACTATTTGCAAGGTTGTTGTAGACATGAGGCATGTCCCTACCCCTCTTCCCGATCATGCGACTTAATTCCAATTGGCCTTTTTATTAAGGTAAACAAGTGCAGGACTGGCTCCTATGAAAACAGAATCAGGACATGGCCATATTGTCTTTGCATTTAATTCTTTACGTGATACCAGGACTGGCTGAGCCACAGTGTTGAGTGTCAGCCATGGCCATCATCTGGTCACTGTGCTATCATTTGAATAAGATACTCAATTCACTGGCTTGACAATTTGGGTATTCCATTCCGTTGTATTCAGCAGCAAAATGGTTACATTCCCTCTAAAAAGACTACAAAATGCTACTTTATTTTATTTTTTTCAAAGAAAGGCTCCTGGCCCTTGCTGTGTCCTACCTCAAGGTAGGGCTCAAGGCACCAACTTTTTTCTTTCCGTTGTTCAGCAGTTCAGTTTCTGCTTTTTCATACAGGCAGATAGCTTAGTCAGATTTGCAGTTTGACCTGAAAGTCACTGACCGGCTTCCTCGATGTTCCCCTCATTTTAAATAGAGAGCAGATGAGTATAGGGGTGTTTTGTTTTGGGTTTTTTTCCTAATTATTCTCTACATTCCCTGGAGTAAAAGCTAAAAATGAGCCGGATTTTTTTTTTAATCATCAGCCTCCTGGAAAAGTTTTCTGATTTGTATGGAGCCAATTCAGGACCCAGCGGGTCCTTAAACTCTCAGGAAGAGGGAACAGAGCCAATTCTTTGTGCTGTGCCCTTGTTCCCGCAGCACAAAGACTTGCTGCGCTGAGGATGAGGCCTTAGCAACCAGTCCTCAAAGGAGCAATTTCTCAGCCACTGGGTGAAAGGGGAGAGTTAATCCTTTTAAAACAAACCCTTGTGAGGTAACTCCCCAGATATGAATATCAGGAACCTCTAACGTTCTCACCTGTCATCTTAAAGACCAGTTGTTGACAAGGGAGAAAGAGGTGTTGCGGGGCAGAGAGGGGAAAGAGTGCTTCAAGTTCCCAAATGAAAAGAGTGTTACATCGACAGAGATGATGTCACAGCTCAACTCTGGCAAATGGTGTTTATCGAAGCCGGCAGAGGACTAAGTTGTGCTTGTGTTTCCACTTTTGCTCCCATGGCCGAGTGCTGTTTATTTAGTTGTTGACACCATCTGGAGGTACTAATGGATTTAAGGAGTCAAACTAAAAGAACATTTAGGGGAGGACCACAACTGTCAACAGAAGCACCATCTACCATCTTGCTGGCCATTGTGAAACATCAGCCAGTTGCCAGAGTTGAGTCATAGCATTTACATCAATGTTTAGCTATTTTACAACTTAGAACTATCATATACTGTTGCAATGCATTATAATGTCCCATTGTCTTTGTTTTCCCCAAGAACTAATCACCTTGTTCATTTCTCTTAGGACAAGACCAGCGCTCTGAGCCTGAGCAATGTGGCAGGCGTTTTCTATATACTTGTCGGAGGTCTGGGGCTGGCCATGATGGTGGCTTTGATAGAATTCTGTTACAAATCACGGGCAGAGTCCAAACGCATGAAACTCACAAAGAACACCCAAAACTTTAAGCCTGCTCCTGCCACCAACACTCAAAATTACGCTACATACAGAGAAGGCTACAACGTGTATGGAACAGAGAGTGTTAAGATCTAGGGGTACGGTTAAGGTCTAGTAAACTAATCAGTTTATGTTACTGTATGTCAATCTCTTTTTCTTTTCTTGTTGTCTTTCAGTTTGGTTTGTTGTTTCAGGAATTGTCTATTCTTTGCAACCATTTGATTCTTTGAAAATAATGGTTGTGCTTTCTTGTCAGACAGTGGTGCTTTCCTAATAGCATAGTTGTAATTAAATTGTGGTCTGCGACCCAAAAGGAAAAAGAAATTCTCTAGAGCAGCACTGTTCAGTGGGAACATTTGCAAGCCACATGTGAACCACATGTGTAATTTTAAGTGCTCTTCTAGCCATTTTCTAAAGTAACACAAGCAAAATTAATTTAATGATATATTTCATTTATCCCAGTATATTCGAAGTATTATCATTTCAACTTGTTATCAATGTAAAGAGTGAATGAAGTGTTTTACATTCTTTTATATATATATATTTTGTGTGTGTGTGTGTGTGTGGTACACGGGCCTCTCACTGCTGTGGCCTCTCCCGTTGTGGAGCACAGGCTCCGGACGCGCAGGCTCAGCAGCCGTGGCTCACGGGCCCAGCCGCTCCGCGGCATGTGGGATCTTCCCGGACCGGGGCACAAACCCGTGTCCCCTGCATCGGCAGGCGGACTCTCAACCACTGCGCCACCAGGGAAGCCCTTACATTCTTTTCTTCATACTAAGTCTTAGAAATCAGGGGTGTCTTCTATACTTATGGCACATGTCAATTCACACTAGCCACATATCAAGTGTTCCATAGTCACATGTGGCTGGTGACTACCATATTGGACAGTGAAGCTCTAGAGAAAGCAGCTCTCTGGAACTGATGTTAAAATGAGGAATGGAAATGGGGAGCTGCTACCTTGAGAAAGGTAGTGCTTCTACAGGGGTGTGGTGGATCTCTTAAGTATAAGCCTGAGACAATTTCTTTAATCTTTGAGTTCCTTTGTTGTCCCTTTCTTGGAACTGATGTTCATTGAGGTAAGTGTCTCCCAAAGGACAGTCTAGGTTCCCTGCTGCTGGCTGTTCCCAGATTCATACTTAAATGAACCTGACTGATGCCACCTTGATTCTGGCAGCTATAGCTAAAACTCACCAATAACTCAGACATGTTCAAAGGCAAGCTTGAGTTAGGATAACATCTCCATTCTGGAAGTGTTTAAGAGAAAATAGTTTTGTTACCTTCACGTGCATCTGTCATCAGTAACACACCTATCCGAAGTGGAACAGAACAATTAGAAACTTCGTAGCCCTTATTCTAGGTAGATTTTTGACCTCTTGAGTCAATGTCCATGTGTTTGAATTTCTACAAATGCATCTGTGTTTTGACCTTATATTTCATGGTGCGGATCTAAATTCAGCCAATTTTTAAATGATATTTCATCCACATAAATCATTTGTCCTCACCATGGAAGGCATTATCTTGTTTGATGAAGTTGCTGGTTGTTCTTTCCTGCTGCAGGCTGCAGCCTTTTGCCACCGACTAACCCACTAACAAAGTGTTCCCATTGCATTGTTGAATGGACAATACGTGGATTCATCTGCAATTAGCACTGTTTGCATGCAAGCATTTCATGTTCCAGCGTGCTTAAAATATTTTACTCTTGAGTAGGTTATATAGGCCCATTACAATTGGGGGCATGTTATTGCTTTCTCATAAGAGAGTACATGGGTGATTTCAGCCTAGCTTACTTATCCCAAATTCTGAGATATTGGCATCCAAAGAAATAATACACCTGAAATCTGCATATCAGTTTTCCAAGTGCTCTCACATCTATTGCCTCAGTTGAGGTAATGGGGCAGAAAATATTTCCCCTTTCAGGTAACGAGGTACCAGCCACATCAAATGACTTGCTAAAGGCAACACAGCTAGGCAGTGGCAGTTCTGGGACTAGAACCCAGCTCTTCTTCCTCCTGTAGCTGTATTCTTCACTAAACCACGCCACCGCTCTCTACGCGTGGCCCGGTGCTCTCCAGAAACCTTGAAACCCCAGTGGGATCCTGTCAAATGGAGAGCAGATCCTAAGTCTATGTCTCACTTCTTTACAAAAATGTCTTGAGAGACTTCACCAAGCCTCCATTTGCCCTCCTTCTTATGCACTTGACATGAGGGTGTATATTCAATCGCTCCTACGTTCCCCAAAAGGAAGCTTTCTGTAACAGGGCTTAGGGTCACACAGCCTCCAGACCCTCTTTATTATCAGCCATTCCATCTGAGAATCTATGTCCCTGCTCCCCAACTCCTATAGCCTCAGTCTCTCATTAAAGGCCCAGAGCAGTGCTTCCCAACTGGCAATATGCATATGAACCACCTGGGGATCTTATAAAAATGCAGGTCCTGAGGCAGCTGCTCTGGGATGGGGCCTGAGGTTCTACAGTTCTCACAAGCTCACAGGCCGTGTTGATGCTGCTGGTCTAGGGAGCAGTAAGATTCTAGAGAAAGCTGTCTCAGAGGATGTAACTTAAGGAATTGAAGGAAGGGGGAGGGAGAAAGGGAAGGAGAGTGACAAAAAGGCAGACAGACACAGAGGAGGGGAGAGAGGGAGAGAGGGAAACCAAACTGGGATCAGCAATTTGGGCAGAATGCTACAGTCCTGAAGTGGAGGCCGAGAACATTAAACCTGGGGGAAGAGCATAAGAAATTAACTTGCCACAACTTCTGGTACTCTGGCTTTCCTTTCGTCATCTTGGCTGACCCATTTTGTGAAGCAAAATTCGGGCTAACTGAGGCAAAAATCACACTCAAATAGACATCGATGCCAACGTGGTTACAGCCCAGTTAGCTAGCACCTTGGCAATCATCCCTAGGATGAAAACCTGGGGAAAGCCTCCGCAAACAAGCCATTGCAAAGTTCAGTGTCATCTTAGTGATGGCCAGTGTTACATATGAAGACAGTTTTAGGATAAGAAGACCATTTTTTTCCCCCTGTGAAAGTAGAAACTGCTTATTAAAAAAAAAAAACTAAAAATGTTGATATATTTCAAAAGAACTGTCCAATTTATTTTTCAATTTGATTTCAGGAAATACCTAAAATAGGTAGTTTGGAGCCACGTTGGATTCTATCTTATGAAAGAAATGTGGACAGAGTGGCGTGAGGGTGCTGAGTTTTCCCATAGTGGAGAAGAAAAAAGAATGGGCTCGTGAATTAATGACCAAGTTGATTCCCCCATATGGTGATCCTAGAAGGGTTGAGATAAGGATTTGTACTATGGGTATTGTTCTGGGCCTGAAAAATATAGGAATCCATGGTGTAGTACGATTGATCTGAGAGAATGTGGGATATACTCTGCTCTACATGGCTTCACTTCTCCTTTCCGAGCAGGGACACCTAAAGAGCAAATGTCTGTTTAATAAGTGATGCCAAGAGATCATCAATGGTGCCCTTAGGAGGGATGGATATATGTGTAAATGTGTAGGTCATGGAGGGAAAGACAAGGAGGAAAAGCCTCAGAGGATGCCAGAAGAAACCTGACATGTGTCAGTCGAGGCACAAAGCAGGCTGAGCAGGAAATAGAAACCGCTCTGCTGTCCTCAGCCAGTGTGGTGATGTAACGTTAGGGGAATGTTGGTCTTTGCTCACTCATCTTTTATTTCCCAAGAAGTTCTGGAATATCTCCTAGTGCCTTCTGACTTGTTACCTAGTTATCAGGCTTCCGGTTCTCTGAGCTGGCCTAGATCTGTCAGGGTCCATTCAGGGGCGCAGAGATGGAGAAGCACCCTGAGATTTTACTTCTATTGCTATTATCAGAGCCAGCCTTAGCAGTTTATGGTACCAGTAATTCTTCAGGAAGAATGACTCAAGTGCAAATCAGCTGCAAAAATATGATCTAGGTGGAATCTAGTTAACAAAAAGACATCCTTGAAAGAGAAGGGGGTCATCTCTCATTTGCCATGGCTGAGAGTAGAGTCCGGGTTATTGGACTCACTGTGGGAACACACGCCTCAGATCCAGCACCCACTGGGGAGCAGACGGCCTCTTGATGACCTGCTGCCTGTTTGGGTTACTGGCCACCCACTGGAAGTGGGGCCCCCAGGGTGCCTGGGCAGGTGACCAACCATCAGGCGTTCCAGATTCACTGCACCCTAGGGCTCACTCTGCTCGTTGCTTTAAGAAATTCCTTCCCATTTCCTCATTGCTGTTCACAACTACTTCTGGCTTCTTTGGTTTCTTCAATATTTTTGAAATCCTTCTTATTTTCAAGACCTCAAAATGCCTGAGGTTAAGGAAAAAGATTTCCATTTTTCCTCTAATACAGTTCTGTTTAGTCTTCCTAGAAAATATTAACTTTGTTCATGCCGCCCATTTCGAAAGAATCAATTTTCCTTCTGCAGCCATAGACATTCTTGCTGGGGAAGCGTTCCTGCTTTAAAGAGTTCATCTTACGTTAAGTGGAAAACATTCTAGATAACTGAAGGGGTGATGTTCTTTGTTCCCAGAGGACCTTTCCTTCAGTGGTAATATCTCATCTACCCCCATTTAAAAACAGGAAACAGAGGCATTGAGAGATTAGGTGGCTTTCCCAAAGTTATGCAGGTGGGAAATGACATCCCATGGCCAATAGAGAGAGAAGAGGGTTGATCTTCCTGTCATAGACATAAGCTTTCCCCAAACTTCTGAGATAGATATGATTCTGGACCATAGTGATTCCAAGGAAGAGGTTTACCCACTTCTATGTTAGTCTTATTCTGCTTCTTTGGGGCTTTTGGCCTTCAGATGCATCTTTGACATTCTTCTTACAGATACTTTTATTCCAGGGCCAGTGGTAGATAATGATCATGTCATTCCTTTGGGATAAAATTCAGCATTAGCTCATGAGAAAAAGAAGGGTCCCATTAGTGTAGAGGGAAAGGATGGAGAGGATGGATGTGAGCTTGAAAAGGAGGCATGAAAGTGGTCTTAAGTTTTCAGAGTTGGGGGCAAATGAACTCCCTGCACTAGTTAATGCCTCCAAAAGGAGGGCAGCATCAACATCGCAATCAGGCCCATAATATCAAGGCAAACACCCCCATGGAAGCCAATCCCCTTCATGGGTATCACTGTTCTGGCCTCTTCCTGGAATGTGCTGTCTCTTTACAGTCCATGTGCTATTTTCTGACTTTAATAACTAAGGTTGTAGATATGAAGAGAAACAAGCTGTGACCTTTCTGGCAATGAGCAGTCAAATGGATTTCAATTGAGCGAGCCGTAGAACACTGCTTCCACTCTGTCCTAGGTAAACAGTCCTGTCACAGGTTCTGCAATCAGAATATACTCTACAGTGTCGTTGTCCTGAGTATCTATATTGAAATGCCACGAAGGCTTTCTAGTATACCTACACCCTAAGTGATGAACGCTTTTTGAGTTAGACATCATGCAATGCCCGTGTATTCCTTGGTACAATGCATAGTAAAAAAATGAACCTAATTTAACCTATTGCAAAGCATTTGCTTCAAGTGAAAGAATTTAAACAGATCTGTTGGCTAAAGCCAATCAAGCAGGGTGCAGCCTCAGAGATGCCAGTGTGAGAAAAGAGCCGTGGTTTTTGTCCAGGATAGACTGAGCCATAGTAAACTTCCATTCCCAATAGAAAGCCCGTTCAAACTTAAATTTCCCCCTTGCCTTTGCAGATCCCTTCCCACTGGAGGCAAGTGACAAGAGGAATCACCGAAAACGTGGCTGCTTCAAGGATCCTGAGCCAGATTTCACTCTCCTTGGTGTCGGGCATGACACGAATATTGCTGATGGTGCAATGACCTTTCAATAGGAAAAACTGATTTTTTTTTTCCTTCAGTGCCTTATGGAATACTCTGAGACTCGCGACAATGCAAATCATCATTGAAATCTTTTTGCTTTGCTTGAAAAAATTAAAATAAAATCAACAAAAAAATGGACATGCAAGATTCCAGTATGCGAAAACTAATCTTATTTTAAAAAAAGTCAATTCAACAAAAGCCATTCTTTGATACCACTGCACAGTATACAAACACCATGTTCTTTAACACACACACACACAGACAAATTTAAAATTCCAATTCAGCAAATCGGCCCATCTTAGCTAAAATAATTATTCCTGATTTAAATAATTCCTCCTGATTTAAAAAAAACAAATCTGACTCCCTGTCTGGGAGGACAGACTGGCATTTCTTCTAGGATCTGCTGACCAGATGTTTTTGGTATTTCCTGTTGGTGGTGATGTTCTGTGCACCCTATTTCCTTTCAACTTTGCTGAAATGTGTATATCTTTAGAATGTAAATGCAACACTTAAGAAAACTGAAACACTTTGGAAAAGGGACTGAACAGTGACTTCTGTGTTTTGAAATGGTTTTGTGAAAATGCTTTGCTAACTTCCCACTCGGTGAAGGGATTCACATAGCTTTCGAAATTGACTTGTGTGTAGCAAGGGACGGGCACTATTAAGCATACCTCTCGGTGCTTTCCTAAAAACGGATCCCGGGGCTTTCTGAGAAGCCTGGAATTTCAGCTCACAGATCTGTTTTTCTTGCTTCAGTGTGCGTTTTAAGTCACGACAGCTGAGTATTTAGCATTGAGGTGAGGGAAATGCTGCCGACACTCCCAAATGTGTTTGGAATATCTTTCTCAGAAACAACACTGTGTTTAGCTCTGCTTTCTCTGCTAAGTATGCCTTTCAAGCGTACACCACGGGGACAGGACCGCATTGCAAGGCGGGCCAGTGGGTTCAGACCACAGTTCTCATCTAACTTTTACTCTTGCTAGGTCTGTCTTACCAGCTGTTGCCTGTGATTGCCCATGGCTCTCCGTCAGACTGCATGTGTCCTTTTCTAGTTTGCAAAGACTAAAATGCATTCCCAAACCTACTGCTAAACCGAGGGCCTCAGCCTCATTCCCAGGTCCATGCTTGGAGCAGTCTCTCTACTGACTCCGAAGATCGCTCCACTGCTCCACGGGCTATCAAGTAACTAACTGCGTACCTGCCATTGGCATCATCAGAACAGTCAGAGGAAATAGTCTCCGCTCACTAATTACCTCCAATAGAACGACGTATGCTTTCTGTAGTTCAGTAGTTTGCTCTCATCAGTGACGTGCACTGGGAAG
This sequence comes from Aethalodelphis obliquidens, assembly GCF_003676395.1. Classification (NCBI taxonomy): domain Eukaryota; kingdom Metazoa; phylum Chordata; class Mammalia; order Artiodactyla; family Delphinidae; genus Aethalodelphis; species Aethalodelphis obliquidens. Next base: position 5,581,814 of record NW_020838021.1, on the reverse strand, counting down.
TTTCCAGACAGTAAAAACTGGGAGCTCAAATTCATTTCCCAAGTGTGGCCCTTAGATGCTCTAGTTGACTTGCTGCACATTTGCTCGTCTTCAGAAAAGAAAGGTACAAGTCTCATTTCCAACGAAAAGTTTCCAGAAAAGTGTAATATAAACTTTCATTCCAAAAAATTGTGTCATAAGCAAACGACTCACCTGTCAAATTTTAAATGGTATTGAACAAAAAAGGAAAGCTGTTGTGTTTTTGTTTTGTTTTCACGAAACTGATTTTTCAACTTCTGAATGCTATGATGTTCCGGCGCGGGAAGCTAACCGACCTACACACAAACTTCTCATAGGCACTGTTTAAAGAGAAGTGGATGTTAGCTGACTCAAATCAATTTTTCAGAGAGGAAACTTCACTGGGAATGAAGAGGCGGGTAAATTGGTTTGTTATTTTTTAAAAACTTGCATGTTTAAAGAAACATTGATTGCTTCAAATTTCTGCTACTAACTTCAAGCTACGGGAGTTTGGCGGTAGTCACTTGAAGATTTTTTTTTCCAATTATTTTCTTTTTGTTGTTAAAGCTGTACTTCAGTGAACAGAAACATTGCCAAGCAAACTAATGGCCGTAAAAGCGTAAATTGCATGTGTGGGCGTAAATTACGGAGCCTCATTGCCATGAGGTATTGTACAAAGTTTTAATACATTTTGTAAATAAAATTGTAAAGAAAGAATTCTGTCTCTGGGCTTTGGCTGTTTAAACTTTACTTGGGTGCAGGTGCCAAGAAGTTATTAGTCACCAATTTACTTGCCACCAGAAGCCTTACCAATGATGTACAGTCACGTGACAGGTGATCTTCACAAAGGATTATGCCTCTCCCCACCCCAACTGCAGGATCACCACCAGTGATCATCTCCTCCACCCCTTGGGACCCTCTCCTCAGACACTTGCCTTGACCCTAACCCTGATCTCCCATCCTCCCATTGCCAGATCTGGCCTCCTGAGGAAGTGCCCAAACTCAGGATTGATGATCTTCAAAAACACTTCCGGGCTTCCCTGGTGGAGCAGTGGTTGAGAGTCCGCCTGCCGATGCAGGGGACGCGGGTTCGTGCCCCGGTCCGGGAAGATCCCACGTGCCGCGGAGCGGCTGGGCCCGTGAGCCATGGCCGCTGAGCCTGCGCGTCCGGAGCCTGTGCTCCGCAACGGGAGAGGCCGCAACAGTGAGAGGCCCGCATACCGCAAAAAAAAAAAAAAAAAAAAAACACTTCCAACTGCTTTCCCATGTCATTACAAGTATGTGTCTTAGTCCTCCTAGTTAATTGGCTACGTTTTGTGCTGCTGCCTTCAGTACTGATGATAACCTAATGTCCCACTGGAAAATCTTTACTCCACCCAGGTCCACTGATCTAGAGTGGAGAAAGAAATCCTGAATTTAGGATTAGACTTGATCTTAGAATGCTTCTGAGAGAGAAACAAAAGGCTAATGATCTAATCTAAATTATATGTACTGAACATGCAATATAGTTGTATCCAACAAATAAAGCAAGTGTTTAAATACAGACCAGTTTTAGATGATGATCACCAAAGAAAACAGGGGGTAATGATAGGAGAAAGAGAAGGGATAATTTGAAACTAAGCCAGAAAGGAAGAAGAGTGCAGCTGAGATGCTAGGGAAATAAAGATATCTGGGGTTAGGGAGTTAGGGAGCAAGGAACACAAGGCCTTGGCGAGAGAAAGATAGGAGCGGGAAAGGGAAACTCTCAGAAGATTAGAAAGTGTAGGCTGATAAACACGAGGCAGTCAGTTTGGCCTGCAGGCTTCAGCATATTACTATCATTTTCACTGTCCTCTGAAATGCCATTTATCTGGTGAAACACTCACACTTTATAACTCTTCAAGTGCTTTCCTTTTCTTTGATTAGGACACCTGTAGCAGCCCCCAGAAGAGAATGACTCTCTAGGGAGCAGATTCAGTGACTAGATTACAGCAGTGGTCCCCTTGGTGGCTGCTGAAATCAGTTCAAGTACCAAATGTCTCCAAGTCTTACAAAATAACAGATTTCTATTTTAACAGGAACTCCAGTTCCTTTCCTCAAAGAAGTTCATCTCAGGTGCTGTGGCAGTGGACAGTGGAGCACAACTTGGGTTTAGGTGGGGGTTGAGTGTTTTGCTCCTGGGAGGAAGGGAGAAGCAAGAGGTGCTTTTAGTCTTTCTCAAGTTAGACCATAGGTAGCTATATATCTTGCTTACACATAGGATCAGACTCGCCAACCAGGTCTGCCAAACAGTCTTTGCCCTTCAGATGTCACACTCCCCCTGTGCACAAGAGGAGAATGCCTCTTGGTCTCTGCATTGGTTTTCTTGCCCTGTTAACACTCACATCTGATCACACTCTGTCTATAGGACAGTCTCCAAACAGGAAGGGCAAATGTAGGTAAGGAAACCTTGGTAGGATCGTGGAAGAAATGGTCCTATATATCACCTTCCTGGTATTGGGTAGTGAGAAAGGGCCAACTGTGACTTGGGAAGATGAACATAGAAAAAGATGAGAACAAATGGAGAAGCAAGAAGCAAAACCATTATTCCTCAGAGTCCAGACTCAGTGAAGCAGAAGATGCACTGACATGTCTCATAGGGTCATAAACCACCAAAGCCTATTATCAGTTGGAGAGTTTACTTTCAAAATCTGAGCCAGCTGTTCAGCTACTCTCGGCCATACCCCTCCCCTCGTATCCTCACCCTATTGAACTGGGCTTCCTGGGCATCCATTTATTACCAGATCACTTGGCAGATATAAAACTCAGCGACAATATATCTGCATTCAGTTGTGGGAACACACAGAACTTAACGTCCCATCAGGAAATTTCTTTTGAATCTGGGGTTACTGGGAGGACTCACAGTATCACCCCTATCGATCTAGACTAAAGAAAAGGCAAGGTCGGGCTTCCCTGGTGGCGCAGTGGTTAAGAATCCACCTGCCAATGCAGGGGACATGGGTTCGAGCCCTGGTCTGGGAAGATCCCACATGCTGCGGAGCAACTAAGCCCATGCGCCACAACTACTGAGCCTGCACTCTAGAGCCCGTGAGCCACAACTACTGAGCCCACATGCCACAACTACTGAGCCCACGTGCCACAACTACCGAAGCCTGCGCACCTAGAGCCCATGCTCCACAACAAGAGAGGCCACCGCAATGAGAGGCCCATGCACCACAGTGAAGAGTAGCCCCTGCTCAACGCAACTAAAGAAAGCCCATGTGTAGAAACAAAGACCTAATGCAGCCAAAAATAAATAAATAAATTTATGTTAAAAAAAAAAAAAAAGCAAGGTCTTGGAAGAGAGTGGTTGGTGGCACTGAGAATTACTGGAACTTGCCTCCAGGCCTGAGTGTGAAAGAATGAGGTTGCTAGGAGACTTCCCTTACATCTAAGACTAAGAATCATGGACAAACCATTTATATTCAGTGAAGATGGTGCAATTGGACTTTCTCAGAAGGCTCCCTGGGAGGGCACTGTTGTTAGGACAGGATAGAGGAAGGTATTAGGAGTGTCTGCCATTGTCCCAACCTACCGCCACTGTCTTAGCATCCTCAACACTTGAGAGTTCACAAACCCATTTGAATAGACAGGATACCCAAGTTCTTTGACAGCCATTGCTGTCCTTGTAACCAAACATCACCTGGACAAGACGGTTGTGGGGAGAGCCTACACTCTCTTCCTCTCCTCTCCAGGCTGAGGGGAAAGCACACTTGGCTCCTGACCTCAGGGGCTTGCAGTCTCGGCAGCAAGGGAGATGATGACTAGAAAGAATCTACATCCATCCATGCCCAATCCTGTGCTCAGAGAAACAACTAGAAAGAGCCCCAAATGAAGACTTTCCCTCTGCCCCTTCACTTGGATTTGCACTTCCTAATGTAATCAGGTAGAATCTAACTGAATTTCTCTTTGTGCCTCAGAAGCTGTGAGCCTTTTGAACTAAGGAGTCACACTGGCCCCTATTAGCCTCTAGCTGTTGAAAACCTCAGAATGACCACTTTCCTGCCAAACTGCCCACCCTCCAAGCAGGAGGTATTTGCTTATTTACTGACTCACGATGCCCTAGCTATAAAAGTGTAAAAGAACCTGCAATGACAGCCTCAAAAATAATCCTCTCCCCGTGACAGCAGCTTTGGCAAAATTATCCCTGCAGTGGTTTCACTGAGCTTCAATCCTGTAGCAAAATGGTTGATTTAACTTTTTCTTAATAAATATTCATTAAGCCTGAACAAGTCAATTAAAGCTCTGGTGGCAGCTCTCAAGGAGCTTGAATGCAAGGCTGACAGGGTGAAACAATTTTACGAATATTTCCAAACATTGCAGTCTTCCCCCCTGAGATTGCTAGTTTTCTTGAAAGACGGGAAACCCTCTCTAAACCTGGTAAAGCCCTCTAAGGCCCACATTTTCCCCCAATTACAGTATATTCTTATATTCTATAAAATAGAATATAAGAATAAATCTAATAAACTTTAAAATTGGTAGATGTGACAATCCGAGAAAAAAGTAGGCTTGCACTCAAAAAGAGAACCCACAGCACAAATGACAACGAAAAAACAGATGAGTCAGTTTACCGTCAGCTTGTACAGCTGTAAGATGCAGTGAAAAGCTATGACTCTTCTCATCGTTTTGGATCCCGGAGTCATAACGTGGTTTTCTTCCACATGAGTGCAAACCAACTAGTATTATCACCAAAGAAGGAATATGCAAACTAGGAACAAGCTACCCAAACCACTCCCTGAAACATAATATGAGATGATTCTGATCACCCTGAGGGAGATGCTAGGTGGAACCTGGATAGAATGAGAGAAAGAACAGGCAAAGAATGGGCGGATGTATTCAGTTTACAGAAAGCCAAGTCTGTGTATTTGTGTAAGCGTTCAGAGCACTGTAAGCAGCCCATTCTTTTGATTTCTTTCCTTTACTCTCGCCATCACCACAGAGGGTTGGGCCGCACAGAGAAGACAGGAGGACAGGGGATCGATCACCACAAGCCTAGTCACCCAATCCCGAAACCTAGTAATCAACCTTATCTGCTCCTTCCCTCATCTACCCTCAGCCAAGTCCTAATGACTCTACTCCCTCCATCTCTCTGAAATCCATCTACTTCTAAGAATCTCTACTTTAGTTTGAGCTTGAAATACTTTCTAGATGGCTTAATGCAATAGCCTCTTAGTTTTTCCTCCTTTTTCTAGTTTTTAATCCCTTTAATTCACCCTCTGCACTGCAGCCAGAATGATTTTTCTGATCTCGTCACTCCTCAGCATCAGTGGGTCCCTAATGCCCTATGGCATAAGAGTAAATTACCTTAGTTTATCATTTAAAAAGCCCTTCATGATCTGCCTCCTGCCCATTTCTCCAGTCTTACTGTTTACCACCTCTTCACCTCCATTCTCCACTTCATCACAAATATCCACTAAGACCCAGACATATTCAACTACTTAATTTCTGGCTTTGCTATGTCTTTCCATGAGTCCATGTTTTTGACCATGCTTCTCCATCTGCCTAGAATTTCCATCCCTTCACTTTTATGCTTGACTAACTCATACTCTTGTCTTTAAGACTAAATTGGCATCCTTTCCTCTGCGAAGTCTTCCCTGACTGGCCTCTCCCCTCAGGATTGAGTTAGAGACCCTACCTCTGTTGTCCCATCTCAGTAGTGCTTGCCTCTTTCACAGCACTACAGAGATATATTGGTGTGTGTGTGTGTGTATACACACTATATATATATATACACACACACACAGATATACTCTGTAACATCGTACAGAAAACCCGAATGAACTTTTTGGCCAATCCAATATATTGTCTTCCCTGCTAGACCATGGGCAGATTCTCTCTTAATCATTTCCATAACTGAAACAGAGTTGTGTCTGTTGAACAAATAAATGAATGAACAAATGAATGAAATGTGAGAGTGGAAAAAAAACCCAGAGGCATAACTTAGGAAGTAGTGCTGAGAAGAGAGAAGAGATGCCACTTTATACTGTACTCAGCCATAAAAAAAAAGAACAAAATAATGTCATTTGCAGCAACATGGATGGATGTAGAGATTGTCATACTGAGTGAAGGAAGTCAGAGAAATACAAATATCATATGATATCACTTATATGTGGAATCTAAAAAATGGTACAAATGAACTGATTTACAAAACAGCAAGAGTCACAGATGTAGAAAACAAACTTACGGTAACCAAGAGGGGAAAGAGGGTGGAGGGATAAATTGGGAGATTGGGATTGACATATACACGCTACTATATATAAAATAGATAACTAATAAAGATCTACTGTATAGTACAGGGAACTCTACTCAATACACTGTAATGGCCTATATGGGAAAAGAATCTAAAAACAAGTGGATATAAGTATATGTATAAGTGATTCACTTTGCTGTACAGCAGAAACTAACACAACATTGTAATCAACTATACTCCAATAAAAAATTTTTTAAAAAGAAAATGAAAAAACACACAAGTTTTCTGTCCAAAGAGGCCCATCCTTCACATAATCAGTTAGCCAAGGAAGTTTCCCATAGCCTGCCATCTTTTCAATGTCTCTCTTCTCCCAAAATAAGCCTTACCTCATCCCCTACCAGACAGGCAGCCAAGCCCTCAGGTTCCTTCGGATGTGGCGTCATCATCACTAGTCGTCATCATCACCACTATGGGTGCCCTCCCTGGCCAATGCCCCAAGCTACTGCACTCTATGAAGGTCATACATTCACTCACAGGACACTCAGATGTGCAAATCTAATCTCTTTTGTGAGACTCAACCACTGGATAGTGGGTGGGCAATATAAATTTTAATCCAAACAAATAAATTTCGCTCATACACAATGGTATTAGGCTAGTCCATTAGCAGACCATAGTTATGCACCCCTCATATCTTCTTCAAGAAAGGACTTACTGCGGGCTTCCCTGGTGGCGCAGTGGCTGAGAGTTCGCCTGCCGATACAGGGGACACAGGTTCGTGCCCCGCTCCGGGAGGATCCCACATGCCGCGGACCGGCTGGGCCCGTGAGCCACGGCCGCTGAGCCTGCGCGTCCGGAGCCTGTGCTCTGCAACGGGAGAGGCCACAACAATGAGAGGCCCGCTTACCACAAAAAAAAAAAAAAAAAAAAGGAAAGAAAGAACTTACTGCCATCTGACTCCTCGTAGGTAGCTGACAGCCTCCAGCTGTTAACATCTCCAGAATCTGCCTGGGCTTTTGCACCGAGGTCACACTCTTGTTGGGGTAGCCCACAGGCAATGACAGAGCAAAGTGGTGATAATCAAAGTCGCACTGTCTCAGGGTAATCCCCAACTAGTAACCAGGCAAAGCAGTAGTACAAGAGCCTAGCTATTTGTACCCAATATAGGACTTTTCTTGCCTTGGGCTGGCAGAGACTTTGTCAGATTCACATCACAGTCTGCTGGCCCCCCCGCCGCTCAATCCTGCTTCTCTGTCCCTATCCCTTCACGGGCATTATTCCCTAATGTTGGGCTGCGCTCCACAGGCCTGCAAGCCTTGTGGTTGTCCAGCCTGAAACCGAAGAGCCTGGGGACAGCAACAGAGACATCCATGGTTTGTTAGACAGGGGAAATCTTACATGTCTGAAGCAAAGAGTCCTGGAACGACACCCCTACTGTGTACCGCAGACAGGCCACGGCAACCATCTTCACCACTCAGCGGAGAACGAGGCAACCATTTATAGGGGAAATTGACTCAGGTTGGCTCATCAGTTACCAGGGAAACCAGCAGCTAGGGTTTGTCCCTCACAGTCCCTCAGGTTAATTACCATCACAAAGGCAGGTGTTTCCCTTTAACAAACTAGCAGGTGGAGTCATTCTGGTCTAAATATGAGAACAATCACTAGCTGGGGCAAGGGGCAAGCACATTCCTGTGAGGAGGGTGAAGGTGAAGCAGGCATTGGTCAAGCAGGGGGAAGTACAGACAGCAAGAGAACAGCCATCTTGAGTGGCCTGACCATACACCTAATAAAGCTTTTGCACTCTTAACTCTTCTCGGCAACTGCTTCTCTGAGAGTCCAATCTGTAACATTATCATGATAACAGAAGTGGTCCACGAAAGAAGGCCATAGATGGGGCTTGGGGACCAGATCCCTCACCACTTGCCTGGTACTGAGGACCGTCTTCCTGGTGGGAGTTTTTACACAGACGGCCCCTACTACCAGGCGACCGAATTATTAAACTTTCACCTGTGGTATTTTGGAAAAACGTGCCAGTGGAGAGGATGCACTAGCTGGGAATGATCAGCCATTTGAAATCTATGGGAGATTATAAATATAAAGAAAATAGAATTTGGTGCTTATTATTAAGTGACCTTGATGCCCCAAAAACAGATAATAAAATGCTGAGGGCCAATAACAATTAAAAACCGTACATGAGAAGCCAACAGTCTCCAGCTTACAAAGAAGCTTCCATTTCAGGCAATGGGGAGCATAAAAAAGCAAAGATCTAACCCAGGATTCAATCATTAAGGTGACTGAACTTCCAGGATCGTTGAATGCTCAGCTGAGACAGGTATGTTCTGCTGAGGTCAAGGTCCTAGGTGCGAAAACCCAGCACACTGACACACGGGATGGGGACGTCTAAGTGGGTGCCCCTGAAGGTTTTGACTCTCCAGTCTTCTCTAAAACTTCTCGGCCTGTAGAAGTGGCCCACTCTGCCCAAAAAACAGCTAGTGCTTCCTCTGTATGAGAGACAATAGAGGTCTGTCACCCACAAAGCCATAGGTCTATAAGCAACATTATCCTTCTACGAAGAAGCTGGACCTAATAGGGAAGGAAAGGGACTGGAAGGGACTGGGAGACCTCACCAGCACGTGCTGGCAGGAGTCAGGGGAGTACCTATGAGACTGGATTCTGAAGGTGCTTCATCAAGAGGTATTTTATCTCAAAACCAAACAAGGGAGAGTTTGTTGGTTTGGAGGCACTTTCTTAGGATACGGGACTTAACACCCTAGCAGGGCCCCCAGAAGTGGGTGTAAACTCATAGTTAAGGTAGCACATTTGTTCTTCCTCTTTTTATTTTATTCTATATGTTAAGCAATACCCTGTTTGCCTATCTATTTTGCCTCTAGGGACGCTGTGTATTTTTTTTTTTTAGAGATGTTGTGTTTTATTAACCATCTCTAGCTCTCTACTGATCGGGCCTACATAGTTGCCACTTTAATCTCGCCTGTTGTTACAATAATTACAAACCCCTGGCTGCTGGTGGTTAAGCTCTATTGCTTTGCCTCTATTGCTGGGGGCTGGAAAGTGTTGGCTATCATTTTACTATTTCTTTCAACAAATCAAGGGACAACCTTCACTATCATCTGCCCTGGCCTGCGGAGCAGAGCACCATTCCCCAAAGGGGCCAATCAGCCACTTGGTAGCAAGTTAACTACAATGGGCCATATCCATCTTAGAAGGGCCAACAGTTCATTCTCATAGGATAGATACCTATTTGGGGGTGTGAGCTTGTCTTTCCTATCTGCAGAACCTCAGCCGGGACCACTGTCCAGGGGCTTATGGAATGCTTGATCCACAAGTATGAAATTCCACACAAGGCATCCAACATCCCACTTCACAACAAAGGAGGTATGGGAGTAGGCCCATGACCATGGGATTCACTGGTCATACCACACGCCACACCATCCAGAAGTAGCTGGCCTCACAGGGCACTAGAATGCAGGAAGGACGGGTTGTCAGGAAGCAAACACTGAGATTTATTGGGGAGTGACATCCGTAAAGGAAGAGTGAGGAAGCAGGATTGGGGTAGGGGGAACCATCAGACTCAATGCAGATCTGAGAAAGTTTCTGCCAGCCCCACAAGGAAACTCTGAAGCAAAGATTCCCATTTGAGGAGTCCTACATTGGACAGAAGTGGCTAGGCTCTCGTACCACTTCCTTGCTCAGTCATTGGCCAGAGGCTGCTCCAAGAAGACCAGGACCTTGACTCAAAAGCTGAGACCAACCCTGAAGGTGCTAGCAGCTGGGCAGTGAGTCCTTTCAGAAGAGGGATCTGAGTAACACATCTGTAGGTCTGCCACAGCCCATCCCTGTATCACACTGATCCACGTCTCCATACATGTTCAGGGAGAAGCCCATCCAAGTCTCTTGTGGGCCTAATAAGAGGGAGATAAGTGCGATAAACTACAGCCTCCCACTTCAGCTGGTCTTGGACTGCAACTGGTATTCAATGCCTCCCTCTTCCACTATTCATTCTAAATTCCCCTCACCCTCAGCTTTTACTTTGGAAGGTTTCGGTGGCTTATCTGGTAGTTTAAACCAAACCCTCATTCCTGAGAGATCAGAACCCCTGGTAAGTCATACCCTCCTCAGACTGGGGTTGCTGCATGTGTTCATTCAGTTACAATGGACTGGGGAATGGTGGGGGGGGGGCACCTGGGTGGGTCATCTGAGTTCCACACATATTCCTCTCTCTTCTCATGGAACATTATCCCTCTATCCTCCTCCTGATTAGGCTCAATTATGCCTGTTAGGATGATGAGTTTTCTTGGCTACTAGTCATTGAACACAAAGAACCCAAAGGGGCTAAGTGTCAGTCGTAGCTTGTAGGTCAATGGGATCCTTGTTATGGCCCCTGGTGGGAGTATAACCCCTTTGGGGACCAGGGTCTCTTAACACTGTAAAGCTTAGTTGCAGGGACAGGAAACAAAAAATCCTCCAGTAGGTCAGTCAGAGTGATGGTTAGTGGGGACATTCCTGATTCTACTCTTTGTTCCCTGAACCCTCTATTCTTCCTACGGAGGACAGAGCACCATATGGAGGTTTCCGATTTAATTCATTCTTTCTGAGTGTTGCCTCTGAAATGGTGCCTTTAGGTGAAAGATTTGACCATATGATAAATCAGTCATGCCTTGACGTGAGACGCATATTTACATGTCTAATCATCATAAGCCTGTGATGTAGGTACTCATTCTCTCCATTTTACAAGTGAGGAAACTGAGGCACAGACATGCTAAGAAACCTGCTAAACACCACGTATAAGTGACAGAATATTTCAACTGGGCCATCCCACAGAGGTCATACTACAAACTAAAGGGATGAATGGTTAGTAAAATTTCAAGCCTGCTGATTGGCTAATTTCCAGAGGCAATGAAGCCAACAACATCCCACCCAACATTTTTGAACACTGCTTCCAAAAGGAATTGCCATTCCAGGATCTTCCAAGGTCTTGATTGGAAGCTCTAGCCTTAACAAACATCCTGATGAAATACGAAGCTCCTCTGAAACGGTTTAAGCAATGAGTGCCATGCCATGGGCCTGCCCTTGCTCATTACTCCTGGCCCATACCTGACCCTCATTTAGGGACCATGACTTAATGCTGATCATTTCATTGTGGAAACATAAAGCCCAAAAACCGTCTGAGAGAAACAGTTTGCAAGTTTTAATGTGGCTTTCTCCTCTTCTATTTTCTCTGGTAGAATTTACTTACAGGCATAAATATGAAAAATACATATTACATATGATGAGTTACAATTATTAAAATTAAATAAGAGAAAATCCTTGGCATTCATATTCATTTCCTTATTCGGAAGAGACATCCCATTCTACTGATTGCAATATAAATAAGTTTGGAATAATGATTGTGATAGTCTAATAAACTAATGGATCCAATCTCATAAGTCATTTTTATGGATAAAATGTAAAATACTAAATTCCAAACAGAATACATTTGCAGTTTGTTCCAGGAAAACAGATTACTACGTGTAATGTCAACAGTCATTACTTCCTGGTGTTACTTACCTGATCCCAATTTCCTAGCTAACACCACCGTGTGTGTAATGAATAATGCACTCTGTGAAATGTACACTCTGCAAAAATACATCATATATAGCACAGTTATTGGTATGTACATCACCCAATAGAGAATTTGTATTTCTTCCCTGCCTCCCACTCCCTTCCCACTATTTTTTTTATAATTTTCTTAAATATCTATTTATTTATTTATTTTTGGCTACACTGGGTCTTAGTTGAGGCTCTCTAGTTGTGGCATGCAGGCTCAGTAGTTGTGGTGTGCGGGCTTAGTTGCTCCGCAGCATGTGGGATCTTAGTTTCCTGACTAGGGATCGAACCAGTGTCACCTGCATTGCAAGACCAATTCTTAACCACTGGACCACCAGGGAAGTCCCCCCACTATTTTTTTTACCTAACATATACCTAGAAGAAACATTTTGCAGGGGTGTGGGTGGACGATGTGCAAAGTGAGCAGCTTTTCATGACTGTTTATTTATTATTGAGATAAAATGAACATATAAGTAATCATAACCCAGATCAAGATGTGGAAAGTTTTCAGCACCCCAGAAAGCTCCCCTGTGCCCCCTCCAAAGAGCTAACCACTATTCTGATTTGTATCACCATAGATTAGTTTCACAGTGAGCAACTTCTTAAAAATGTACATTCAGTACTTAAAAATCTCCTAAAGTAGAGGCTGAAGTTATTTGTCACAACTGTCAAGGCAGCTCAGAGGGAAGTCTAGCACCTTTAGCAGTGCAGCTTAACAATAACTCTGTTTTTCAGGAAACTGATTAGGTAGTTCAAAATTATCCAAACCTCTGACCTTGCTTCTTCCTTTAGAGTTTTTAAAGCTATTCCTTTGCTTGTTTATATCCCTGCCCACCCTCATTCCTCATTCTGCCTCCCTCCTCACCACTCACAACGCCCCCAGAGTGGTGTGCTGGGGGGCCTGCTTGCAGGGGCTTTTGAAAGCTGATTGTACACATCTCTTCCCAACTCCACATTCAGTGATGTTCAGTTGGTAGTTTAAGATTGGCCATGGTGGAAGTTTTTACACCACAGCAATTGGCAATCATGGTCTGGCAGACCCCTAGAATAACTGCTAAACATTTATCACCACTGACCACTACACCACACATACAATATATTCAAATCATGTCAAATGGCTTCAAAGAGCTTTGGAGATTAAAAATGCTACCTGGTCACAGAAAACCTAGTAGAAACAAGTTTCAACTCATCCAGTGTTTTCAAATTCATAAGAGCATGCCACTGGTCATGGATTGGTTTTACAACAATCATGATTTTGTGAATTGCTCCCTCTCCCTAAATTGAAATGCATGACAAGTTTTTAATTGAGGTAAACTGTCACCAATGTTGCTAGAAAATTTTTGCAATAGCCTTAGAGATACAGTAGCACATTGCAGAAATAGTTGAACATTCACTGTCTAGAACAGGATTTTAGTAACTTAAATCTGTACTGTAATCTCCACTGGTTTTGTATGCCTTCGTGCATATAATGCTTTGTCACCAAACCATAGGGTAAATTCATAGGGGTCAAAAATAGTGTCTTCTTTCTAGAAATTATTCACAGTGCCTAGCACAGTATTAGGTTTTGAGCAGATGCCAGGTAATAATGCATCAATTCCATCGTTCCCTCCTCTATTTCCTTCTCCATCCCATCCCCCTAGTGAGTTTCCCTACACTTTATCAGAGCTGCTCCCTAATCCACCCAGTCACATAAAACAAACTCGACTATTATTCACAGTAGTCAAGGTATGGAAACAACCTAAATGTCCATCGATACATGAATGGATAAAGAGAATGTGTGTGTGTGTGTGTGTGTGTGTGTGTGTGTGTGTGTGTAATGGAACATTATTCAGCCTTAAAAAAAGAAGGAAATCCTACTATTTGGGATAACATGGATGAACCTTGACGACATTATGTTAAGTGAAATAAGCCAGTCTCAGGAGGACAGATGCTATATGACTCCACTTAAATGAGGCATCTAAAGTAGTCAAACTCCTAGAAGCAAAGCTTAGAATGGTGGTTGCTAAGGGCTAGGGGGAGGGGGAAAAGGGGAGTGACTCTTCAATGGGTATAAAGTTTCAGTTATGCAAGATGAACAAGTTCTAGAGATCTGCTGTACAACACAGTGCCTGTAGGTAACAACCCAGTACTGTGCCCTTAAAATTTTGTTAAGAGGGTAGATCTCATGCTAGGTGTTCTTATCACACACACACACACACACACACACACACAAAAGGAAACTGTTGGAAGTGACTGATATGTTTATTACCCCGATTGTAATGATAGTATCACAGGTATATGCATATGTCCAAACTCATCAGTTGTATACATTTAACATGGGCAGGTTTTTTGTCTATCAGTTATACCTCACTACAGCTATTCTTTAAAAAAAAAAAAAAACCTACAACAAAAATTAAGACAAATATTATAATTATCCTGTATTTCAGGAACACAGTACACTCATTTGACAAATATTTAAGCACTAACAAGATGAAGGGCTTTGTTCTAAACATTATAGATGTATACCAAGATGATTTAGACACAAGCGCTGACATGAGATTCCAGGCAAACACAGTACGTAAGATATATATATAAGAAACTCTGATATAAATAGGAAAATGATCCAGATATTATGCTTATGGAAGTCTAACGAGGGAGAGGTTGGTTTTGGACATGCTGAGTTGAAAGCAGAGGTGGAAAAGCAAACAACCGAAGCAAGAAAGCACGAGAACGCATACCAGGAACAACAGTTTGGCTGGAGCATAGGATGTGGGGAGAGGAATAGTTTAAAATGAGATTGGAAGGTAGAGGTCAGATTATAAAAGATTATCAGTATCGTGCTAAGGGGTTTGAGCTTTACCTCAGAGCGTGCCAGATTCTGCTGCAGTAAAAACTCCAGTCAGTGACTTAAAACAACAAGGTTTATTTCTTACTGAAGCCACGTATCTATTGTGGGTAGTCTGGGGGCCCTTCACTTGTGGACTCAGACCAACAGAGTAGCTACCATCTGGAACCAGAGGGACAGAGAATAGGGTGAATTGTACACCAGCTCTTAAAGTTTCTGCCCCAAGATGCCATGCATCACTTCTGCTCACATTTTACGACTAAAGCAAGTCATGTCCACGCTTAACTTCAAGAGGGTGAGGAAGTGCGATCCTATGTGCCTAGAAGCGTGGGGAGCCAGATATATTTAGTGGACAGCTCTAATGGTCAACACAATTTGTCCTAAGAAGGAAGACAGGGTCATATTCAGATGTCAGAAAGATCACTTTAACAGTGTGTATGGGATGGATTGGAGGGAGGCTAACTTGGAGGCAGGGAGCCTAGTCAGGAGGCCAGTGCAGTGTTGCAGGTGAGAGCGAGTGGTGGTGTGATCCAGAGCAAGGTGGGAGAATAAGAGAGAAGGGGACTGATGCATGAGACATTTCATGAGATATTAAGGAGAATCAACAGCACTAAGTCAAAAGGTTGTGAAAGAGGGAGTCAGAGTAAATAGGGCTGCTGCTGGCAGACATATCAGGTGGGCAGAGACTGCAGTGGTGACCAGGACTGCTGGGGTATGGCTGGTGGTGGAGTGGAGCTAATGGACAGACCTAGTAAGCAGGGCTTAATGGGGGTAGTTAGGGCTGGTGAGTGTGGTCAGTGGTTGTTGATTATTGGTGGTGCGCCGTGGATGGGTGTGGGTGGTGATATCCAACATGAGCTGGAGAGTACCAGGAGTTTAGGCTGGCTGGAAAGGTAGCAAAGAGTCAAATAGGAAAGGCCTTGACCACCATGGCAAGAGGTGTAAGTTTCATCATAAAGACAATAGGAACCACTCAATTATTTTAAATGCATCTGCCTAATGATGCTTCAAGTACAAGGACAAATATGAAGTGAGACAATTACATGTAGGGTAAGGCCACGGGTAGTGGACCCACCAGTGTATATTTGACAGAGCACAAGAGCAGAGGGGTGGGTTATCTAATGCAAATTGTGCTGCTACAACTTGACAACCGTCTAGACAAAGGTGAGTGGGAATGCTTCCCAGTTTCTTGTACAGGATTTTTTTCCCCATTTTTGCATTTCATTCTCACTTTTCCAATTCATTTCCTACCACTCAGTGGCATTATTCAGCGTTGAGCAAGCCCATGGGAACACCAAATTTAGAGAAGGTTCTTTTAGCCAGAAACTGCCTTTGTGGATGGACCTCAAAATCTGGCCTCAGTGGAAAAATCGTCTGAGTTCCGAGAAATGGGAGACCATCTGGTGACTGCTGCAAGGAAGTCTGAGAAGTTAGCCAAGACTGGCGGAATGAAAATCTCCGATCTGAAGCTGCTTTCGTGAAGAAATTTCAATGCTACTGTCATCCCCAAGATTTATGTTAATGCCAACTTCATGATACTTTAAAGCTCCGAAATTTGGGCAACAACAAGAAAACATAATAACGAAATGAAAGTTAGTCATTGGGACACTCGTATTTAGTAGACTTCATCAACTAAGGTGTAGACAAGCAGCAACTCATGTTATAGCCATGGGAGCAAAGTGAAATATGTTAAAAGCTGCTGACATGCTATATTTACATTTTTAGGACATGTTATAAGACAAAAATCTTAAAAATCTACTTCTGTCAGCTAAATATTTTGAAATAAATCAGAAAATATTCTATATGGAGCTCTTAATGTAGTCTAAGAGAAGATAGGAAGGAAAATGAAAAACATTCTAGTTTGTAAAGAACTATTTAACAGAGGCAAGGTAAATACATTTAAAGTGACTATTATGAACATGTATTTATATCCACAAATACATATAGCACTACCACTTTTTTAGTGTTTTCTATGTGCTAGGAACCGTAATATATGCAATTTGTACATAATATCTCATTAATCATTTCAACTTCCTTTGAGATAGGTACTTATGTCCACACCTAAGTTTCTATTTTCTTCCCTATACTACTGGAAGCCAGAAAACCTACATTTCCAGGAGTCTCTTGCCAGCTAGGTTCTGGTTAGCTTTTGCCAATGAAAGACCCTTCCATGAGATAATGAAATAGGAGGCAAGGGTGAAGCCATTCTGCATTTGGACTCGCCCTTCTCTCCTACTTCACTGCATAAGTGACCCCAGGTACAACCAGCAAAATAACTGCTCAGCCAAAATCACTGACCAAAAGAACTCCCTCTTGCCTATCTCTGATACCGGGACCTCCCCTTCCCACTCCTGCCCCCAAGTCGTGGAGGCCCTCAGCCCGCCGAGAGAGGGACTCCTTGACACCCCTCTTTCAAACCCGGACCGCACCCTCTTCGTAGATGGCAGCTCAATACTCGGTCCTAACAGACGCCAACGGGCAGCCTATGCGGTGGAGGAATGCTGCTATCACATCAATGAAACAGGACTCGTCGAAGACAATGTAAACGCCCTCCATCGCTTAAGAGAAGAACTCCAACGCAAACACCAACAGTCTGCCTCCCCAATTCCCGATTGGTGGCGATCCACCCTCTATACCTGGCTAACACCAACCTTAGGCCCCTCAATTCTCATCTGTATCTTGTTCATGCTCGCTCCCTGTTTTCTTAGGCTCCTTCGCAGGCGCATGGAGGAAGTCTCTCGGGTGGCCACAAACCAAATGCTCCTTGGCCCTTACACCTTGCTTCCTACAGAACCCCCCCACTGGTCTCCCTTAAGCCTCGGACCTCTGGTTGCCCGACTCCCCTTTTGACGCCCCCCATTCAGCAAGAAGTAGCCAGAGATCAGAACGCCGCCCCATTACACCAAAGATATCGGGATGTAAGGCCAACTGGCCCGAGGCAGGGGAACGCAATCAGATTCACAGGTTGCATCAGACCGAAACTTTCCGGACCACCCTGTTCCAGAAACTGACCTGGAGACTTTCCGGACCACCCAGTTCCAGGAACTGACCTGGGGACTTTCCACCCGGCCCAGCCTTCCCGCCTTTCGAGGGGCGGGGCTAACGGTCCCAAGACTGACGCAACCGGCACCGGATATTGTCGCGATACTCGAAGAGACCACCAAATAAGGAATACCCTGCGCCCTCCCGGATTCGCCACACCCCTTTCCCTTCTTCCCCTATAAATTCTGCCCAAACCCTCGCCCGGGCGCGACTTGTCTGGCCCTCTTCTCTCGGAGCAGTCAGCCTCGCCCGGGAGCGTTCCCAAATAAAGCTCGTTTAAGCTCTCCTCCGTTTCTTGGTGCTGTTCCTTACAACTATGAATGAACAACACTGCTCCTTCAGGCTCCAAAGATGTGAAGTAACAGAAAGTTCATGGCATGCAAATCTTGGTTACTCCATACCTGAGAGAATAGCATTCACTGTCAGGAAAAATATACACAAACATTCCTCAACTAATTCAAAATACTTTCTGCCTAGTTGAAAAACGTCAATCAACTACTTAATACCACCTGGTGCTTAACAGGTGGTAGATTTTTTTTCCCCATGAGAGACATGAAAAGTTATTTTCAAAGACTTTTTTCAAAGAAATTTTTATGATTTATTGCTTCAATCTCCTTTAGAAGGCAAATAAATATTTAATTCTTACACGGGCTTAATTCTTTGTGTGGTGTCACCTCCTATTCTCCCAATTATAAAGAGGAGTAAATCTTACTTGCTAAAGAATTACATTTCTAAGATCACCCTTTAAACTTCCAGCTAAAATAATTCATACTCTACTTCTTTCATGTTTAAAGGGTGTACATGTCTCAGTGTCTTCAAGGAGGTGACACAGCTGATGTTTCTTAAACCCACAATTCTGCTTTCATGAAATCAACAAAGGCCTTCTGTGGCTTTCTAGGAAGACAAAAGATTCCATTTCTAGCCACCTAAAGAAAGGATACCTGTTCTGTACCATAAAGATGCAGAATACCTTGTATCGAGTGTCTTTGAGGTTTGGCAACTCTTTGACAACACTACTTTTCCTTGGTCAAGAAAATCTGAAGCTCTAATAAGCCATTCAAGTGAAATTTCTCACAGAATACAGTCTTTAGTAACCGTAGAATCAAGTTAGAATGAAAAATGTGACTTTTCTCTTCCATGTCTAGGATCTTTTATCAGAATTGTAAAGGTTTTGTTTCACTATTTTTCAAGAAAACAACTTACCATACTCGCAGGCTTTTTTTCTCCTGGGATCATTAACTCAATTGATTTGTGCATATTGTCAATGAGGCCAAGGTCTTGATGAATTCAGTCTCCGTGTGGGCCGTTTGGGCTTTCCATAGGCAGACTGCACCCTTGACTCCAACTTCAATCTCACGCCTGATCTTGGCCAGGTCATTTTCCACTCCAGAAGGACAAGTGCTATTATAGCCATAATATCTGTGCAGACATTCCCACCATGGGAACAACTCAATCTCTGTTTACAGGTGTAATGAGGCTTGCCTTTACCTGTGCAAGATCTAACTGCAGCAAAAAGATACTAACTTGAATTTGGGGCTCCGGGATGAGTCCATATAGAGCACATTTACAGTATTTGAGGGCAAAATGATGAGCTGCTATAACAAACAGCACTAACAATACAGTGATTTTAAAAAAGGTGATATATCTCTCTCATAATATTTGGAATATAAGTACATAGTCCAGGTAAGCAAGGTAGCTCTGATCCAGTGATCATTTAGGGATCTGGTTGCCTTTTAGGAAGTTGCCCCTTTATCCCTTAAATCATGGATGTCATCTATTTGGTTAAAGTTAGATTGTCATGAGTTGCAGTATGGAAGAGGCATATTTACTTTCTTAAGGCCTGGATGCAGCAGACATCACTTGCATTTGCATTCTGTGGGGGAGAACTTAGTCAAATGGCTAAACCTACTGCACAAAGGACTGTAGAAGGTGTAGCCATGAACCATGTTCCTCGGAAGAAGTGAAGAACATGTTTCGGTAATCGACCAGCAGTCTTTGCCACAGATGGAAAGTCAAGGCCATCCCTATTTTGCTGTTTGCATACTCAAAACAACACTTGGAAGAAGAGCTGTCTCCAGCACAAGTTCTATGATAGCATGTCATTTTCCAAATCAACACCCATCACCCAACTGAAGCCACAAACTAGAGAAAGGAAGATAGCAGTCTAGGTAAAGTCACAGACATGAGGAAGAATAAGAATGAAAAACTGCATCATTCATCTCCCAATGTATTGATGCCATGACCCCATGGAGGGTACAGACTGTGCTGGGGAGAGCTTGCACCTTTCCCCAGCTCCTTTGGAACACGGAAAAGAAGAGCTATGGAGGAACAAAGGGAGAACTGCTAACACTGTCGAGTTCCTCCTCGGGCCTAACCAGAACAAGGGGCCTTGCATTTTCATTGTGCACTGAGTCCTGTAAATTACGTAGCCAGTCCGGCATGAGGGATAGGGAGCTGATGGAGAAATGCTTTTCCTTTCCTAACCCCCAGAAAATGGTGCTGAGACACATTTCATGAGTCTTCTCAGATATCTTCCCTTGTCGCGCTTTGCCATGTCCCTCACTCCTGCTTCCTGAGATCACATTCCCAAAGAAAGGACTTGCACAAAAGCTGTTGTGGTCAGTGTTTAAGCAGAGGCCGTAGGTGGTGAGTGATCTCTGCAGATATGTAGGGGAAGATCATTGCAGGCAGAGGGAACAGTCAGCAAAGGCCCTGAGGTGGGAGCATGCCCGGTGTGTTTGAGAAACAGCAAAGAAGTCACTTACGTGGCTAGAGTGCAATGACTAATAACACGTGAGAGATTCTGTAACAATCTATATGGGAAAAGAATTTGAAAAAGAATAGATATATGTATATGTATAACTTATTCACTTTGCTGTACACCTGAAATTAACACAACATTGTAAATCTACTATACTCCAATAAAAAATTTTTTTAATTAAAAAAGAAATAATCGGGGACTTCCCTGGTGGCACAGTGGTTAAGAATCTGCCTGCCACAAAACACCAAATAAATAAATAAATAAATAAAACAAAGAATCCACCTGCCAATGCAGGGCACACGGGTCCGAGCCCTGGTCAGGGAAGATCCCACACGCCGCGGAGCAACTAA
Source organism: Aethalodelphis obliquidens (assembly GCF_003676395.1). Classification (NCBI taxonomy): domain Eukaryota; kingdom Metazoa; phylum Chordata; class Mammalia; order Artiodactyla; family Delphinidae; genus Aethalodelphis; species Aethalodelphis obliquidens. The sequence goes on along the minus strand of NW_020838021.1, from coordinate 5,561,031 downwards.
GCCCGTCTGCCGCAACTACTGCGCCTGTGCACTAGAGCCCTTGAGCCACAACTACTGAGCCTGCGCCCTACAACTACTGAAGCCCGTGTGCCCTAGAGCCCATGCTCCGCAACAAGAGAAGCCACGGCAATGAGAAGCCCACGCACCACAACGAGGAGTAGCCCCCGCTCGCTGCAACTAGAGAAAGCCTGCGCGCAGCAACGAAGACCCAACGCAGCCACACACACACACACAAAAAAAATCGGTGAGAGAAATAGGAGATGAAGTCAGTGAGCTCACTGAGGGGCTTAAAGATCCCCGAAAGGACTTTGGGTTTTTCTCTGACAGAAAGGGAGAGTTGTTGGGGTACTCAATCAGAGACATGATATAAGTTTTCAAAAAGGACATCTGGCTGCTATGTTGAGAATAGACTGTAGAAGACAAAGGTAGGAGCAGGAAGAACATTTAGAAGGCAGTATATTGGGGCTTCCCTGGTGGTGCAGTGGTTGAGAGTCTACCTGCCAATGCAGGGGACACGGGTTCGTGCCCCGGTCCAGGAATATCCCACATGCCGCGGAGCGGCTGGGCCCGTGAGCCATGGCTGCTGAGCCTGCACTTCCGGAGCCTGTGCTCCGCAACAGGAGAGGCCACAACAGTGAGACACCCGTGTACCACAAAAAAAAAAAAAAATGGCAAGAAGGCAATATATCCCTCTCAATATTGTGCAAGAAGATGATGGCTTGGATCAGAGTGGTAGCAGTAGAGGTGATGAGAAGAGGTCAGATTGTGGATGCATTTCAAAGTAGAGTCAAAGGATTTGCTGATGGATTGGATGAACGCTGTAAAAGAAAGAGGGGGGTTGAGGACATCTACAGGAGTCGCGGCCTGGAGACTTAACAGAGAACAGGTCACCAAGGGAGTGGCAGACCGGACAGAGTGGGGATGGTTCAGACAGGAAACAGGATGATCTGGGGAACAGACAAGTGAGTGTCCAAGGAAGGGGACAATGGGACTCACGGTTCAGGGTAAATCTTTCTCTATTTTCCCCTTTTCCCTTGCTGAAGAAGGAATGACTAATGAGTAAAGTAATGGGCTAAAGAGAAGGGGTTCAGTACCATAGAGGTAGCCACTGACTCTGTGTATACTTGGGGGTGACTTTACACAGAGTTGCATTTGGTCTCTGAGGCTCTCAGATATCAGGACAGCCAAGTATAACAGGCCGATGTAAATAAGACAAATCAGCTTTCCTAGAAAGAACATGGAACTGAGAGGCATGTGTGCTGGTCTACCGTAATCCATAGATTAGCAATTCCCCATGGGAAGCATCTATTTTGCCCCACCGATCTTGACACTTCTTCACATACCCCTGAAAGAAAACCTACTGACAAAGCACTGAAATGTATGGTGAAGGTTTCATAGGGAAGACAGAGGAAACATGTACATCACACACAACTTCATCAACCCCCTCTTGACATGTCTCTTTGCCTCAGCCTCTCTCTCCAACCATCCTACCAATGGGATATTTTTTCCTTCATCCTCTTAGAGCTGCTTTGCTTCATTAACCTCCTGTACTCCTGGACCTATCATTCCTGCCCCTAACCCAACTGCAGCTTCTCCAAACTTGTAACTTAGCCCATTTTGGGGGGGAAAAAAAAGGAGGATTTTCTACTTACCATGATCCACCCCCTTGGGTGGGTGGGGGATGGGAGAGAGCAGGGAGGAATTATAAAATCTCTTTTTCTTGTGCAGTAAGTGCTGAGGACTGTATCAAAAGACATGGTCCCTAGCCTCCAGCATCCAACCAACATGTCAGTGGATCACTGTAACCCAAAGTCATAATTGTTATGACAGAAGTAAGCACAAGTACTGTGGCACCATTAAGGAGGGGCACCTAATCCAGACTGAAGGGGTGGCAGTCAGGGATGTCATTTCAACTTTTCTGAGCACCTACTATGTGCTAGGCCCTGTACCTCACACTAGTGCTATGCTGGGGCCCCAAGTAGGTGCTTAGTCTGCCTATTGGGTGACACCCTTCCTCCTGCTGAGGCTCTCCTCCACTGCTGAGCTCAGTTTCCCCATCTGTCCACTGAAGGAATCTGCCCAGGGCTTGGCAGAACCGGGATCACAACCTGAGGCTTCTGGTTCTTACTATCAATACATGGGACTTAGAAAGTCTTAGACTTGACTAAGAAAGTGTTGACTCAAACATGTTGTTCTCATTGCTCATTCATCAGCCCAAATGTATTGTTAGTAGCAATAGGAGGCTGTAGGCATTGTGCAGGCCTCTAGAGAATTCTAGGGCTGATTTGCCTATTTATTTTTCCTGCCCCAGTCTCCATGGTCATTACCGGGACCAAAGAAGTCGTATCTTCACGGCATTTCCTTGGAACCACAGTGACATTCAGTGGCCATTGGAGGTTGAAAAATAAGTGTCAGAGAAAGCACTTGTCTTTGTGCTGCAGGATGGAGTGAGGCAAGTTTCCCAGCAATTTTTCCACTTAAACCAGCACAAGCTGATCGGTTCCTGCTATTGCTTATGGAAATTTAGCATAGGGTTAATAGGCTGGACCTGGCCCAAGACCACTACCTCACACAAGCTATTTATCCTCATTCAGCTGCCTTCATAGACAAAAGAACAAACCAAACCAAAAGAGTTTACATTGCAATACCGATTTTTAATTTTTCTCGTAGATAATGCTTCCCTAATGCAAAAAAAAAGGGAATAAAAATTTGAAAAACACAAAATGTTACAATCATCCACAACCTCACCACCCAGAAATAACCCTCATTAACATTTTAACTTATTTTCTGCCTGTCTTTCTATGAAACATACATTGTTATCATTCAATACATACTCGTTGCCTGCTTTCCGCACTTACTGATATATTGTGGACATTCTTCCCTGCCATTCTTCTGTACCATTATTTATAATGGCCGAATAGGAATCCAACATATGGATGTACTGTGATTCACTTATGGATGTATCATAATTAGTTAACCAATTCCATATTGTTAAAACATTCAGATGCTTTCTAAATTTTTAACATTATAAAATAATATTGTAGGAGTTTCCTTACAAATAACCTACCTGATTATTTCCTTAGCATTAATTCCTACTATTGGAACAACTCACTTAAAGAGCATTCACATTTAATACTTTGGAAACATATTGCAAAATTACCCTCCAGAAAGATTATACCAACTTTTTCTCCCATCAGCTCTTTTTGAAAGTGCTTATTTCCTCATGCCCAGGTCAACACTGAGTATTATCATTACTTTTCTTCTTTGACAGTGTCAAATGATAGGCAAAAAATGGAAAAATTTTTAATGGCAAAGCATTTTTGTTTACTTTTCATTTTTTATTATAAATGAATTTGAACTTTTACTTTTTCATTGGCTGTTTGTTCCTTCGTAAAGTGCCTGTCCTGGTCTTCTGCCCTTTTTTCCCATTAGAATTTTTATCTTCTTTATTGATTTATAAACACTCTTTAGTGTTAACCGTTAAAATTTTTCTCAGCATGTCATTGTCTTTCTGCTTCTTTGGCATATAGAATTTTGACTTTTATACATTCAAATCTATTTATCTTTTCCTTTATGTTCTCCATCTTTAGTGCTATGTTTAAAAAGGCCTTCCCTTCTCCTAAAATATATATTTTGTTTTTTCCTCTGGGTTTCTTGTTTTGTTAATTACATTTAACTATTTAATCCATCTGGAATTTATTTTCTTGAAGTACGAGGTCAGGCTATATAACTTTATTAAATAGTTGTGCCACAATTAACTGGAAGAATAATTTCTCCTTAACTTTTTTTGGCCACCTTCAACTATCAAGGTGAGAACTGGGGACAGGTAAAGGACAGACACGAAACAACAAAAGTGTTTTATCAGAATGAGCAACATCATTAGTTTTGACTGTGGTTTAGAATTTAGATGGGACCAGGTGGCAGGCCCAGTACAGGGAGATCCTGAGCGTCTCACTGACTAATATGGTAGACAGTGTTGTTGATACTGGCTATTGGCTCTCTCATCCTTCATTCCCACTTCCTTCTAATGCATCTTCTGTGCTGCAAAGACTGGAAAACTGAAAACCACATTTCACAGACGCTTTTACAGCTTGAGTTCTGGGTTTGAAATACCTTCCACCAAATATGTACATTTACGCGAGATCTAAAAGGCAGAGATGAAGACAAGACAACCTTCCCTGCCCCTGTGGGCTCCTTTACGCTGGCAATGAAGGTCACGCAGACACAAGAATGTTCTGCAACACTGTACCAGCATCTAGTCTCTAGCTTCCTGGGTGTCCAGAGGCAGTACATCAGTGACAGTGGTATTTCCTGAATCCACCTTCTGTTCCCTGGGCCATTCTTGAACTCAAGCATTCCAGTGATGGTCTCAGAGGTAGTAGCCAACTGGTAGATGGGTTCTATAAGATTCTGGGAGCCATTCCTATAGGCCCAGCCTAGATCCCACTCTTCCAACCCTTCCAAGGCTTTTTAAAAAATATCTAGGGAATTCCCTGGTGGTGCAGTGGTTAGGGCTCCATGCTTCCACTTCAGGGGCCACAGGTTAAATCCCTGATCAGGGGACTAAGATCCTGCAAGCTGTGCAGCATGGCCAAAACACTAAATAAATTTAAAAGATAAAAATACCTAATTTCCTTATTAAATCCCTTTCTACTGAAAATACCTAGCATGGTTTTTTGTTTCCTATACTGAATGCTGACAGATACAGACAACCAGGGTCAGGGTCCAGGATCTTTTCAGGGTCCAGGTCAGGGTCCAGGACCAATTCCTTGCAAGACCTGAGTCTGGAAAAATATGGGTTAATGACAGGGGCCTTTCAGGCAGCAGCTGGCTAATATACAGGGGAAAACTCTTTATCCATCATTGGCCTGAGTCACATATTCTGGTATCCTTCAACTTTTGGTTGAAGCCAACACTAGGTGTAAATACATGAAGAGTGGAGGAGCAGAGAGGAAGGGAGCCAGGAAGGTAACACAAAGTGTCTACTATGTGTTGGGTACCAATCTAGACCATTTCACATGTTCTCATTTAATTCTTACAACACTCTGGAAGGTAAATACAATTGTCCCCAATTAACCCAAACCTACACATACACGTTTACTCAGCCATAAAAAGAAACGAAATTGAGTTATTTGTAGTGAGGTGGATGGACCTAGAGTCTGTCATACAGAGTGAAGTAAGTGAGAAAGAGAAAGACAAATACCGTATGCTAACACATATATATGGAATTTAAGGAAAAAAATGTCATGAAGAACCTAGGGGTAAGACAGGAATAAAGACACAGACCTACTAGAGAATGGACTTGAGGATATGGGGAGGGGTAAGGGTGAACTGTGACAAAGTGAGAGAGTGGCATGGACATATATACACTACCAGACGTAAAATAGATAGCTAGTGGGAAGCAGCCACATAGCACAGGGAGATCAGCTCGGTGCTTTGTGACTGCCTGGAGGGGTGGGAGGGAGGGAGACGCAAGAGGGAAGAGATATGGGAACATATGTATATGTATAACTGATTCACTTTGTTATAAAGCAGAAAGTAACACACCATTGTGAAGCAATTATACCCCAATAAAGATGTAAAAATAAATAAATAAACAAAAAAACCCCAACACATTTCTGAATAGTTATGTCCATTTCCCTTGGGCTCAGATCACTGTTAAAATAAAACATCTTACTTAGCATGGGGAACCGGGTGGTGAATGGGTCTAGATTCTAAGCCACTCTGAGGACCTCCGTTCCAGAAGTATATGACCTTGTGTCAAGTGCTCTGCAATTAACATGACTTGGCTCCGGTCTCTGTGTCTACTTCTTTCTGCTCTACTACCAGCTGGTAAATTTCCTTTGTGTCATGAATCAAACCCTGAGGCAATAATCTGTCCCTGTTCATCTTAAGCCTGGGCCACAAAAGTCATCTGCCGGCCTATAGATGGGCAGCATCCCTCAAAGGCAGGCATCTGTCCCTGATCCAATCAGCTGTGACTGAGACAAGGGGGTCCCAGGTACTGCTGGCTATTCAGCAGGAGGATGAACAGGGAAGGCCATATTTTGGCATCTGCTGAAAAATCAGAATATTAGGAAACACTGAGCCCACATTTCCACAGGCAACAGGGGGAAGGAGTCCCCCTTTACACTGCAGTTTGAGAAATCGTAAATTCCTTGCAGCTCTAACAACCTTTAATCCTGAGATTCTATACTCTTCTGGATTCCTGTACACTGAAAACATTGTGGATTGACTTGGGCCTCATTGAACAGATAATTTGGAAACGAGCTGGGAATGCATTTCATTTATCCACCGATTTGATTTTTAAATAGGGACTCTACATTTCCACACTACAAAGCCATTATTCTCCTCTATTGGAGTTCCTGTAATTCTCAGCGTGCCATGTATTATCATCATCCTGTCAAAATGAAAATCTTACAGAGATTCTGCGAGGGCCTTATCAAATCAAGTGGAAGTGATTAAGAACAGTAGAAAAAATTAGAACAATTATATATACACCATTAAATAATGTAACAGATGAGAATCCAACTAGTCTTCCGATTTTCATAAGTAAGGTTTGCAATTTTCTATTTTGTTGACTCAATAGCAAATTATCAATTCATTAAATGATTAAACCATTTATCAAAACTGAATGACAAAGCAATCAGAGACTGGGATAATCAGACTCCGAGTCTGTTCTTTGTGTAGAATTCAAATGCACCCAGCACAATACAAGTTTGTACTTAATGTCACTCATCTAATCAGCATATTTCTGCTCCAATGTGAGATCTTTGTTTGAACACGAGATGCAAAAGATATGGAAGCCACAAAAATCTCATTTATATAATCATAACAAGCATGTTATAGTGGTTGTCAAAATTAATTAAACCTAATTCGTTCTATTTTCTAAGCTTAAAATTGACACAAAACATTCTTGTGAAAGGCAAAAGTGCTAAAGGATCACAGAAATAGGTATAAAAGTGAATATTTTTAAATGCCTGCAGTTTGTTTTAGAGAGTTAATATTGATTATATTCCTCCAAACATTTGAAACAGATTAGATTCCTCCAAACATTTGAAACGATCAGTTGAATATGAACATTGACTCTATGAATGCCTAAACCTTTGGTTTCTTTTGAGTAATAATGAGTGCCACTGGTGTAATTACAATAAGTGTAAATTTAGAAAACCTCTATTAACACACAACTTCTCAGGAAGACGTTCTTTCCTAAGGCAAGGGACATCTTTATTTCAGATTACATTGTCATCTTGATCATCCTCTATTTAGAGCCAAAGTTCTGCTTACACCAGTGCTTCTCAAAATTTGGTATATGTCAGAAACCCTCAGAGAGCCTGTTAAACATGCAGATTCCAGGGCCCCAAGCTGGTCTTGATTCAAAAGGTAGGGCCTAAAAAATCTGTATTTTCACAAATAACCCAGACAGTTCTTTTGTAAAAGTTCCAAGGACCACACTGTGAGAAACACTGACTCACACGTTTTCTTTCTCCCCTTGTGTTACGTTGTTTTGAATCCTTGCATTATAAATCCTTTCTGTATCTCTCTTGAGTGCCTTCTGCATGCCCTAATCAACCTCCACTAATATTCCCTGGGCCCCATCTTGTCTCATTAGCCTGAACTGGAAAAAGTTACATTTTCTACATTTTCCTTCTCCAGATTCATACCTCTCTGGCCTTCACACACGTGCAGCCCCCTTAGAAAGCACCAATTAGGTGGACCCTTCTAGAAAACTTCCAGTCTTCCCTAAGCCAATCAGATTCCTAAGTGTTTCGTAGCAGGAGCTCTTCAAATAAACACATAAGCTCTGTTTCTAGAAAACCTCCCTGTTACCAAGGAAAACCTTATCTAAGCCTTTAGTTTCCTCAATACTACAGAGTGGACAAGATAAAACAAAGGAGGAGGATCTCAAACCCATCTCTTTAACATTTTTTAGCAACTCAAGAAAAAAAAAAGGTGTCAGTGAAGAGCTAGAATCATATTTTCTTAAAAATTCACAATTGTCTGTTGATATGAATTATCCAAGTTATCACTGAGCCCTCATACCACAGATAGAGAAGAGATAGTAAGCCATCACCTGGAGACTCATTTGGGGAGATTTTCATGTAGATCAATGCCTGGGCCCTGCCCTAGACCCGGGTTTCTCAACTTTGGCATTACCGACATTTTGGTCAGATAATTTTTTGTCATGAGGTGCTGTCCTTAGCCCATAAAGCTTAAAATATTTACTATCTGGCCCTTTACATAAAAAGTTTGATGACCCCTGTGGTAATTGAATTAGCCACTTACTCAATTTTCAGGGAGACTGAAGCTAGGGAGGAGAGGCAGAAGTGAGATGGTAAACTTCTATTGCTTGTTTTAAGCCTTATAAATGAAGTTGAGATAGCATAAAGACATGACAATGCACTGAAAGACAAAACACAATTTCTTCCTCCAAATTAAATTTCTTTTTGAAAAAAAAATTCTATGTCTACTTCACTGGTAAGACCTTTTTAAACCCCTTGTCTTGGAAATTAAAATGCTTCATATTTGTTCATGCTTCCTGGAATTCTGTTTTCCTGGAGGTCATCAAAAGCTCTGAGCTTCACTTCTTCTATCTTAGCTACGGAACCACCTCCTGGAAAAAGAGCCTATTAGTAGTTGATTTTCCTAAGCCCATCTCAGCCTTCCTGATTTAGAAGACTGTCCCTGCTATATGGGAACATAGGCTGGGAATAATGAGCGTCATAGCAAGGCTGTGCGGGGCTGATTAAAACAACTGCTTCTACATATTGAAATAGCTACAGATGAAATGATGTGATGTCTGGGAGTTGCTTCAAAATAATGGGAGAGAGTAGGTGGAGATATATATGAAACAAGAGTGACTATCTCTAATAATTTTTGAAGCTGAACAGTAGGCACTGCATGTTCATTACATTATTTCCTCTATATTTGAAAACATTTGAGAATTTCAATAATACATTTTTTTATTAAAAGAAAGTCTGGGGGGCTTCCCTGGTGGCGCAGTGGTTGAGAGTCCGCCTGCCGATGCAGGGGACACAGGTTCGTGCCCCGGTCCGGGAGGATCCCACATGCCGCGGAGCGGCTGGGCCCGTGAGCCGTGGCCGCTGAGCCTGCGCGTCCGGAGCCTGTGCTCCGCAACAGGAGAGGCCACAACAGTGAGAGGCCCGTGTACCACAAAAAAAAAAAGAAAAGAAAATCTGCTTCAAGTGCCAGATGAGAACAAAAATGCTTAAAAACTGAAAGGAAAGATCCTCAATTTTCTTCTGAAGCAGCACTTTAATGTTTTGATTTGATGGACCTTGGGCCATGAGGAGACAGTTCCCCAAAACTATTTAGTCCTAATTCTTAGCAAAATACCTAGCATGATGTAGGTGCAAAATAAATATTTATTGACTCAATGAACAAACCCAGGTCCTTTATGCTACAAGATCCTCCAGGAGAGTAATAACAACCATGATAACAGCAATAAGTAACAATTATTGAGGATTTATTATGTGCCAGGCACTGTGCCAAATACTGAGAATACATCATTATTTCCTTCAATCCTTATTACAACCTTATAAGCTTCATAAGGGCATGAATTTTTACTGTTTATTCACTGGTATGTCCCCAGTGCTTAAAACATGACTGACACAATAAATATTTATTCAATGAATAAATCTAACGTATGTGCTATTAACATAACCCTTATGCAGATGAAGAATCTGAGGCTTAAAAAGGTTAAATGACCTGCCCAGCTAGCAAATAGCAGAGCTGGGTTCAAATCCAGATAATATAACTCAAAAAATTCTCTTTCAACCACTAACTATACTGATGCTAATTCACACTTCAAAGTCTTGTCTATTATTATAACTGTGCCAGCCAGTGACCTTCAAAGGCCCTAAAAAATACAATATGTGATGAAAATATTTTGATAGCAACTCAAACTGAACAGACTTAAGAGTATGGGGTACTGCTTGGAACAGGACTAAAAGGGAACTTAAACATGAAAATGGGTCTCTCCCAAACATCTCTATCAAGGGTCCCCAACCCCTGGGCCATGGACCAGTACCAGTCCATGCCCTGTTAGGAACCGGGCTGCACAGCAGGAGGTGAGCAGCGGGTGAGCGAGTGAAGCTTTATCTGCGGATCCCCATCGCTCTGCATCTCTCACATTACCGCCTGCACCATTGCCCACCCATGCATCCCCACCATCTGTGGAAAAATTGTCTTCCATGAAACTGATCCCTGATGCCAAAATTGCTGGGGACCACTGATCTATATGAAAGATACTTGTGAAATCTTAGAAGCATTCCCATTAAAGTTAGAATGAAGGCAAGGATAACCTTGCCAAGGAAAACCTATCACCACTATTATCTATCATTGTATTGGAGGTCATAGACAAAGCAATAAGATAGCAATAAGACAATTCTGTTAGAATTAAAAAGGAAGAGACAATATCATCTTTGTTTTTAAACAAAATAACCTATTAGAAAATCCACAAAAAGCTTAAACACTACCAAAACTAAGAGCGTTTACAAGACTGTTGGATGCAATATATGTTATTTATTAGTAGCAACCACTTTAAAAATGCAAAATTAATTTAACAAATTTTTAAAGTCATTCACCATAAATTTCAAAACTCCATGGTGTCTAGGAGTAAATATAGTAAAAGTTACATAAGATTTTTATGAAGATAACATATAAGATGTAAAGGAAGACCTAGATAAATGAATATGTCATGTTCATAGACGGAAGTTATACATAGATGTCAATTCTCCACAAACTGACTTGCTAATTCATTGAAATTCCAATCAAAATTCCACTGGAATTAAGAATAAAGGGTCGGGGCTTCCCTGGTGGCTCAGTGGTTGAGAATCTGCCTGCCACTGCAGGGGACATGGGTTCGAGCCCTGGTCTGGGAAGATCCCACATGCTGCGGAGCAACTGGGCCCATGAGCCACAACTACTGAACCTGCGCATCTGGAGCCTGTGCTCCGCAACAAAAGGCCACAACAGTGAGAGGCCCGCGCACCACAATGAAGAGAGGCCCCCGCTCGCCGCAACTAGAGAAAGCCCGAGTGCAGAGGCGAAGACCCAAGGCAGCCAAAAATAAACAAATAAATAAATAAAATTTAAAAAATAAAAGAGGAGAAAGGGTCAAGAATAGACAAAATGATCTTGCACAAGAACAAGGAACCCTGCCCTATAAGGTTTTAAGACTTATAAGGAATAGTATTTTTTATTTTATTTTTCATTTTTTTAAGGCCTATGTGAATGTTTTTAACATCTTTATTGGAGTATAATTGCTTTACAATGATGTGTTAGTTTCTGCTTTACAACAAAGTGAATCAGTTATACATATACATATGTCCCCATATCTCTTCCCTCTTGCATCACCCTCCCTCCCACCCTCCCTATTCCACCGCTCTAGGTGGTCACAAAGCACCGACCTGATCTCCCTGTGCTATGCGGCTGCTTCCCACTAGCTATCTAGTTTACGTTTGGTAGTGTATATATATCCATGCCACTCTCTCACTTTCTCCCAGCTTACCCTTCCCCCTACCCATATCCTCAAGTCCATTCTGCATCTTTATTCCCGTCTCATAATCTAGTCTCATAGAATTGTGGTCGGAAAAGATATTTGATATGATTTCAATTTTCTTAAATTTACCAGGGCTTGATTTGTGACCCAAGATATGATCTATCCTGGAGAATGTTCCATGAGCACTTGAGAAGAAAGTGTACTCTGTTGTTCTTGGATGGAATATCCTATAAATATCAATTAAGTCTATCTGGTCTAATGTGTCCTTGAAAGTTTGTGTTTCCTTATTGATTTTCATATTGGATGACCTGTCCATTGGTGAATGTAAGGTGTTAAAGTTCCCTACTATTACTGTACTACTGTCGATTTCCCCTTTTATGGTTGTTAGCATTTGCCTTATGTATAGAGGTCCTCCTATGTTGGGTGCATAAATATTTACAGTTGTTATATCTTCTTCTTGGATTGATCCCTTTTTCATTATGTAGTGTCCTTCTTTGTCTCTTGTTAATAGTCTTTATTTTAAAGTCTATTTTGTCTGATATGAGTTTTGCTACTCCAGGTTTCTTCCAATTTCCATTTGCATGGAATATTTTTTTCCATCCCCTCACTTTCAATCTTTATGTGTCCCTAGGTCTGAAGTGGGTCTCTTGTAGACAGCATATATATGGGTCATGTTTTTGTATCCATTCAGCCAGTCTGTGTCTTTTGGTTAGAGCATTTAATCCATTTACATTTAAGGTAATTATCAATATGTATATTCCTATTACCATTTTCTTAATTGTTTTAGGTTTGTTTTTGTAGGTCTTTTCCTTCTCTTGTGTTTCCTGCCTAGAGAAGTTCCTTTAGCATTTGTTGTAAAGCTGGTTTGGTGGTGCTGAACTCTCTTAACTTTTGCTTGTCTGTAAAGGTTTTAATTTCTCCATTGAATCTGAATAAGATCCTTGCTGGGTAGAGTAATCCTGCTTGTAGGTTTTTCCCTTTCATCACTTTAAATATGTCCTGCCACTCCCTTCTGGTTTGCAGAGTTTCGGCTGAAAGATCAGCTGTAAACCTTATGGGGGTTCCCTTGTATGTTATTTGTTGCTTTTCCTTTGCTGCTTTTAATATTTTTTCTTTGTATTTAATTTTAGGTAGTTTGATTAATATGTGTCTTGGCATGTTTCTCCTTGGATTTATCCTGTATGGGACTCTCTGTGCTTCCTGTACTCAATTGACTATTTCTTTTCCCATTTTAGGGTAGTTTTCAACTATAACCTCTTCAAATATTTTCTCAGTCCCTTTCTTCTCTTCTTCTTCTGAGACCCCTATAATTCGAATGTTGGTGCATTTAATGTTGTCCCAGAGGTCTCTGAGACTGTCCTCAGTTCTTTTCATTCTTTTTTCTGCTCCCTGGCAGTTATTTCCACCTTTTTATATTCCAGCTCACTTATCCATTCAGTGGTGGGCTGCACAGGCCCCCGGGGGGTGTGGACAGTGACCTGTGCTTGCACACAGGATTCTTGGTGGCAGCAGCAGCAGCGTTAGCATTTCACACCCATCCTGGGGTCCGAGCTGATAGCCACGGCTTGCACCCATCTCTGGAGCTCATTTAGGCAGTGCTGTGTCTTCTGTGGGCAGACAGGGAAGGAATCCCCTCTCCTCGCGCACCCCAAAACAATGGTCTCTTGCCTCTTCGGCAGGTCCAGACTTTTTCCCAGACTCTCTCCCGGCTAGCTGTGCAGCACTCTGGGTCTCACTTTGCTGTTTCTTTCAGTGGCTACTATTTGGGGTTGAAAATTAGACATTCTAGAAAATATGTTGTAGTGATTCTGAATTCTGGTATGTTCCTATGATTACTGAGTTTTTATTCTAGTAGACAGTTAACTTACTTGAACTGAAACTGCAAACTTTGTGTACCTTGTGGTATGCAGCAACTGATATATCTTCTTTGTTCTTACGGCTAACCACTTAGATTTTTAGCCTGGCCCCCTGTGCAGTCTCCCATGTGCCTGTGTAATTAGGACAGAGATGAAGCTCAGCCTTTCTGTGGTTTCCTTGCCTCTAAGGTTTCACACCTAAATACCAGCTGTCCTGCTGGCCTTGAGCTCTGTCTATTGGCACTTCAAGTCCTTAGGCTTCAGCTTTCTGCTGCTCCATCGAAGCACAGATGGGACTACATTCAGTTAAAAAAAAAAAGCACTACTAACTATATACCCGAAACAACTGAAAACAGGTGCTCAAATAAGTACATATGCATGCATGTTCATAGCAGTACTGTTCACAATAGGGAAGAGGTTGAAATAGCCCAAATGTCCATCGATGGATGAATGGATAAACAAATTATATACACAGGCAATTGAATATTATTTGGCCACAAAAAAGAATGAAGTACTGGTATCTGCTATAACACAGATGACTGTAAGTGAAACATTATGCTAAGTGAAAGAAGCCAGACGAGAAGGCCACATATTATAGGAATCCATTTATATGAAATAATTGGAATACATAAATCCATACAAGTAGAATACAGGTTGGTGGTTGCCAGGGGCTGGGGGGGAGGGTGGACTGAGGAGAAACTGCTTAGTGGGTAAGAAGTTTTACTTTAGAGTGATGGCAAAGTTTTGGAATTAGATATAGGTGGTGGTTCACAACATTGTATATATATTAAATGCCACTTGCAAATGATTAATTTATGTTGTATGAATTTCACTTCAATTAATTATTTTTAAATTATTTTTCAACATTACTAGCCATTAAAGAAATGTAAATTAAGACCACAAAGAGATATAAATACATACTTATTAGAACAGCTAAAATAAAAAAGAGCAACAATATCAAATGCTGGCAAGGATATGGAACAACTGGATGTCTCATACATTACTGGTGGGAATGTAGAATGGATGATCATAGTTTGCCAGTTTCTTATAAAACTAAATATCCAACTAGCATACAACACAGCAATCATATTCCTGGGCATTCACCCCAGAGAAGTGACATTTTATGTCTACACAATAAACCTGTACACGAATCTTCACAGCAGCTCCATTTGTAATAGTCCAAAACTGCAAACAACTGAAATGCCCCTCAGCAGGTGAATGGTTAAATAAACTGTGGCACATCTATTCTATGGAATACTAATCAGAAATAAAAAGGCATGAAATATTGAAAACACACGGATCTCAGGGGCCTTATGCTAAGTGAAAAAAAAAGTCAATTTCATAGGGTCAAAAAATTCACATGCTATATGATTCCATTTATATAACATTCTAAATGTGACAAAATTGCAGTGATGGAAAACAGATTAGTGGTTATCAGGGGTTAGGCATGGTGAGGAGAGGAAGGGTGAATATGACTATAAAGGGGTAGCACAAGGAAGATCTTTGTGGTAACATGATTGTTATTCATCTTGATTGTGATGGTGGTTTCCAAAATCTACACATGTGACAAAATGACATAGAACTATGCATACATTCTATCAATGTCAGTTTCCTGGTTTTGATATTGTACTACAGTTATGTAAGATGTAACCACTGGGGGAAACTGGGAGAAGGGTACATGGACCTCTCTGTACTATTTTTGATACTTGCTGTGAATCTATAATTGTTTCCAAAGTAAAAAATAAATAAATTAAAAAAATATACCTCAATAAAGCTGATTTTAAAAATAAAAATAATTTTTAAAAGTTAAACCAAACCATGGGAATTCCCTGGTGCTCCAGTGGTTAGGACTCGGCGCTCTCTCTGCTGGGGCCCAGGTTCAATCCCTGGTCAGAGAACTAAGATCTCGCAAGCCACAAAAAACGTTAAACCAAACCACCTACTAAAAGAAAAAGAAAAAAAAAAAAAGCAAATGCTCAGATCTTTCTCTATGTAGCTCCCTATTTCAAGTATAGATTTCTCTCTGGTCTTTACCTGTTTTGTGTTGGGTCTCATGAGTTCTCTCTTGCACATGCATACTTAAGCTGACAAAAGGATTTGGGCAGAACTTATATACACAATTTGAGTCTCACTCCTTCTATAATTTTCTTGCTGCTAGGATTTCCCTCTTTAAGCTTCCAGTTGATTTTCCAGCCCTGAAAGGTACCTTGAGCCAATAAGACTGTGCTTCACCCCTGTTTCTTTAAACCATAGTCATGGGGGTTAGGAAATGGCTTCAGACCAGAAAGTCACAAACTAACTCTTACCCCTTGCAGTTGCAGTGTTTTTCCTTCTGTCTGATTTTGTGCACTTTCCAGTGTCTGTAGTTTTTAAAATCAATTTTTATAATTGTTACCCGCAATAAGATTCATTTGACCACTTCACTCCTCCACAATTACCAGAAGCTTCTGTTTTATCTTTTTAATTATATCAATATTATTATAAGAGCTTCCTTGTCATGAAATCCACATATGAGGAAAGTTTCCAAATAAAAAGAAGCTCCAACTCTACCACAAATTTTTTCTGTCAAATGTTCTTAATATGAATATCTTAGCCACTGTATTCCTCAGGATAGATAGAAGCATAATCAAGCTCATATGTACTGTCAAAAAAAACTGACCTTTTGGGGGATACCAGCTTTATTAAAATATAATTAACATACCACATAATTCACAATGCAAAGTAGTAACCACTATACGATCACAGCCACATACCACATAATTCACACGTGTAAATTATACTGTTCAATATTTTTAGTATATATACAGAGTTTTGTGATCATTATAATAATCAATTTTAGGACTTTTTCATCACCCTCAAGAAGAAGCCCCTATACCCTTTAGCTATGACCCTTTTACCCCCTAGTCCCCACAGACCTAGGCAACCACTAATCTACTGCCCATTCTGGACATTTTGTATCAGTTGAATCATATAATATATGTTCTTTCAAGGCTAGATTCTTTCACTGAGCATAATGTTTTCAAAGTTCATCCATATTATTGTAGCTTCATTCCTTTTTATGGCCAAATAATATTCCATAGTATGGATATACCATATTTTGTTCATTCATTCATAATTTTTTAATTGGGTTGTGTCTTTTTTTATTATTGAACTGTAAGATTTCTTTATATAGTCCAGATACAAGTCCCTTATCAGATATATGATTCACAAATATTTTCTTCCATTCTTTTTTAAATTTATTTATTTTATTTGTTTTTGGCTGTGTTGGGTCTTCATTGCTGCACATGGGCTTTCTCTAGTTGCGGCAAGCAGGGGCTACTCTTCGTTGCAGTACGCAGGCTTCTCATTGCAGTGGCTTCTCTTGTGGAGCACAGGCTCTAGGTGCACGGGCTCAGTAGTTGTGGCTCACGGGCTTAGTTGCTCCGTGGAATGTGGGATCTTCCCAGACCAGGGGTTGAACCTGTGTTCCCTGCGTTGGCAGACGGATTCTTAACCACTGTGCTACCAGGGAAGTCCTTTCTTCCATTCTTGTGGGTGTCTTTTAGCTTTTTTGATAGTATCCTTTGAAGCATAAAAGCTTTTACTTTTTATCAAGTACAACTTATCTATTTTTTTTCCTTTTTTGCTAATGCATGTGGTGTGATATCTAAGAAACCAGTGACAAATCCAAGATCACGAAGATTTACTCCTATGTTTTCTTCTAAGAGTTTTATAGTTTTAGGTGTTAGGTTTAGGTCTTTGATCCATTTCAAATTAATTTCTTGTATGTCGGGTGAGGCAGGGGTCCGACTTCATTCTTTTGCATGTTGATATTCAGTTTTCCCACACCATTTGCTGAAGAGACTATTTTCCCCTCATTGGGTTGTTTTGGTATTCTTGTTGAAAATCAGCAGACTGTAAATGTGAGGGTTTATCTCTGGATTCTCAGTTCCATTCCATTTATCTATCTGTTTATCCTTATGCCAGTGCCTTACTGCCTTGATTATTTTTGCATTGTCGACAGTTTTGAAATCAGAAAGTGTGAGGCCTCCAACTTTGTTCTTCTTTTTCAACATTATTTTAGCTATTCTGGATCCCTTGAACTTCCATATGAGTTTTAGGACTACCTTGTCAATTTCTACAAAGAAGCCAGCTGGAATTCTGATACAGATTGGATTGAACCTATAGATCAGTTGGGGAAGTACTGCCATCTTAATGACAGTTAAGTCCTCCAGTCCATGGATATAAGATGTCTTTCTATTTATTTACACTTGGTTTAATTTCTTTCAATAATGTTTTGTAGTCTTAAGAATATAAAGTTTGCATCCCTTTTGTTAAATTTATTCCTACATATTTTAATCTTTTTTATGCTATTATAAATGAAACTGTTTTCCTAATTTCATTTTCAGTTTGCTCATTGCTGTTGTATAGAAATACAATTGATTTTTGCATATTAATTCTGTATCCTCCAACTTTGCCACACTTGTTTATTAGTTCTAATAGCTTTTAGTGGATTCCTTAGGATTTTCTATATACTAAACTGTGTCATCTGCAAATGAGATAGTTTTATCCTTCCTCTATCATTTAAATGCCTTTAATTTCATTGTCTTGTCTATTTGCCCTGGCTAGAACTCCAGTGAAATGTTGAATAGAAGTAGTGAGAGTAAACATTCTCGTCTTGTTCCTCACCTCAGGGGGTAAATCTCAGTGGTGTACAACCTTTATTTTTTGCTCATGTTACATGTAAGCTATGGGCTATTGGAGGGTCATCGCAACTGTGCTCAGTTCTTCTTAGCTTTACTTTGTAGACATAGATGTCTTCTCATTCTAGGACCCAACCTGAGGCCTTACCTGGGCTATACAATTCTCTTGGCAGAGGGCAAAAACAAGAGGCTGAGCCAAACCACATAATCACCTTAAACCTCTGCTTGGATGTGACATGTGTCATATCCATTCACACTCTATTGCCAAAGCGTGTCAGTGGAACTCAAAGTCAAACCTATACTCCTCCCACAAGAGGCATGGCAAGTCACCTGGCAAAGGGTAAGGATACACAGTCCTCTTACAGGAAAGGTGGGGAGTAAATAACTGTGAACAGTAATATCATCTACCCTATTGAGTCTATATTTAATTTTCATCATCTCTAAGAGTTACAAAAATGATTAACTAAGCAATAAATGCAATTAATATCTTGACACAAAAACACAATGATGCCAGCTATTTTTTGTGACCAAGACCATTCTTTAGAAATTGTCCAAGGTCACAGAGAATACTATATAGGAAAAGTTATCTAAAACTTCAAAATAAGGAAAAATGATGATTGCATGACCTGTTAAATACCATGGCAGCACATTTTCTAATAAGCCTTTTAGTCACCTGACTCTCTCAAGGTTTGTAACTTAAACTGTCTACAACTGATAAGAGTCCAGAGAATTTTAGTCTTATAAAGTTAGAGGTTAACTTGCAGAAAACTACTAAGAAGTGATTCACTTTTTGGAGGCTGCTTGGTTCAGTGAAAAAACTCAAATTTTTCAGTTTATTGCACTATAAAACATTAGCCAATTTTGAATCTAACTTATTTTATTTTGGCATTGTTTTCCCAACTGACTAGATGAATCCCTGTTTTTCAAATGTTCTTTGAACAAGCATTCTTGCATATCAGCTGATTCTTTCATTACTTGGCTGGAACAAAACATTGACATGTGCTACCAAACTACTCTGTCTGAGACTTGTGCTTTTATAGATATCACCTAGGCCAAGCAATTTCCCCTGAACCTCTCTCCTTCCAACCTCTCACCTATCTTCTGTGCTCCCACAGCACCCTGTACTTTTCCTATCAAAGCACTATTCACATTGCATAGGAATTGCCTGCTGATTTATCTTCCTCCCTTCCCAGACCGTGAGCACCTTGGCATAGATCTTGCCTTGCTCAGATCCCCAGGGCCAAGTACAGTGTCTCCCACATCCCATATAATCAATCAACATTTGTAGAATGAATGATTGGTCTGTGATTGTAGCAAGTTGATGACAAATAACTAAAATGAATGAATGAAGCAAGAAAAATTGGTCTTCATAATTCCAAAAGACACATGCACCCCAGTGTTCATTGCAGCACTATTTACAATAGCCAGGTCATGGAAGCAACCTAAATGCCCATCGACAGACGAACGGATAAAGAAGATGTGGTACATATATACAATGGAATATTACTGAGCCATAAAAAGGAACAAAACTGGGTCATTTGTAGAGACGTGGATGGACCTAGAGACTGTCATACAGAATGAAGTTAAGTCAGAAAAAGAAAAACAAATATCGTATATTAGCTCATATATGCAGAACCTAGAAAAATGGTACAGATGAACTGGTTTGCAGGGTAGAAATAGAGACACAGATGTAGAGAACAAACGTGTGGACACAAGGGGGGAAAGCAGCGGGGGGTGTGTGTGTGTAATGAATTGCAAGATGATTGGGATTGACACGTATACACTGATGTGTATAAAATAGATAACTAATAAGAACCTGCTGTATAAAAAATAAATAAAATTCAAATCAAAACACAAAAAGAAAAATTGGCCTTTAGAATTCAGGGGAAGATATCTCAATAGACATAATAACTATGGGAGAAAATTAAAGAGAGAAAATATAGCTGGTCCTCACTTTCAGAAAGGCCAATACATGAAATTCAAATTTAGGGTACAAGAGTACACATTCATCTTCCTAAAGCTTCTTTGTTTCATGAAATAATTCACTACAGTTCCCTGAAACAACAGGATCTCCTTCTGTGTTTAAGTACCTCTTATTAATTATCTGACTGAGTTAGCTTTAGAATCTGTTGACAAATGAAGATCAGAAGTGAAAATGTGAGTCAATGAGAAAATTATTTGATTTATGCATGTGTTTTCTCTAGAGCACTTTACAGGAACATATTTATTGTGTAAAGTGAACCAGGAGTACCCCGGATAATGAAAAAGTTTAGCTTACAGGCCAATAGCTCTCTACCTCTAAAGGCCTTTGGATAAAAAAAAAGAGGGGGTGAATGAATGTGTTTTTATGCTTCATTTTATCACCTTTAATGTTTGCCATCTTACTTACTATCTCCCTGGTGAAGCCCTCCCTCCCCTTCTAAAACAAAGTATCCTCCCATTCTTCCTCAAAAGAGGACATATTGTTAATAATGCTAACATTTAACTAAGCTACACTAATCAGAATTTTAATGGAAATTTGTTTATCACTTTAATTTTTTAATATTTATTTATTTTGGCTGCGCCAGGTCTTAGTTGTGGCATGCGGGATCTTTTAGCTGCAGCATGTGGGCTTCTTAGTTGTGGCATGTGGAATCTTAGTTGCGGCATGCATGTGGGATCTAGTTCCCTGACCAGGGATCGAACCTGGGCCCCCTGCATTGGGAGCACGGAGTCTTACCCACTGGACCACCAGGAAAGTCCCTATCACTTTAAGTTTAGCATGTGTCTCTGTTAAGCCATTCAGTATGTTCTCCAAATGCAGTAGGTAAGTGAAAGTTTTGTTAACTGAACTGTGGTTTTTAAAATGTCCTAAGGAAGCTTTCTGACTAAACATAAAAGCAAATCACTTATTTCATACCTCAGCAACTTTAATGATTCACCAAGGCAGAGAATGCATGTTGGACATATATTTCTTACTTTGAGAAAGAGTTTAAACTCTATTTGGACTGGTAGGCAGTCAGAATTTCCCTGGACATATCCCACAGGGAACAGTGAGATGTGACTCCTGAAAAATTCCTAATGACTTCATCTTTCAACATACTAGCTCTAAAATGACTGGGAGTATGACTGCATGAAAAGTGCCTCTGGCTTATATCTTCTATCACCCTTAATGTTCTTTCTTCAAAGGTTAGCCTATTCTTGTTCCTAGGACATTAGACATCTACCTTTTATGTCTGCCAACAGAAATGAACGATTAAAGAGACCCTGGGAAAATGTGCCATGTAAATTGCCTCAATGAGTATTATTTCAATTATAAAGAGAAAAAGATGTGTTTGAAAAAATTTGAACTCCAATATTTTTTTAAGTTGCTCTAAACTAAACTAATATCCTTCCCAAAATAATGGCCGCTTCCACCAAAATAAAAATAACCAGAAAGAGAATTTTCTTTAGCCAACTCATTGTCTGTCAAAAATAATTATATCAACCTTGAAAAGAAAAAACACTGCCATTTATTAAGAGGTATAGAAAAGGAGAGGCACCCACTGTTATATAGAGACCAATCTAGAAATTCATTTACTCAGGCTCCCTCGTGAAAAAAAGCATGGATGAATTAGCCTACCAGTCATCTCTAATTTATCAATGGGTTGCACTCCAAAATTTATTTGTAAGTCAACGGTTTGAAACTCAGAACATATTTTCTCATAAGAACAAAGGGTAGTTAGGGTCTCAGACCAGCTCACGAAAGCCTACAGATTGTAAATCTACCTCAGCCATGGAACTGCTGGTATCAGTCTGCAGGCTGGATCCTGATAACAATAGGCCACAGTACAGGAGAGAAGAATAAAAGGATCTCCTTTTCCCTTCCTGTTGCAGAGCAATTTAAAGAAAACTTTCCCAAAAGGTCAAGCTTAGGTATAATACCATCCGTTCCCCTAATAATCCTGCCCAATGTCTTTAACCTCTCTTAAACCCCTCAAGGCTAACACAACCCCTAGTTTCATGTTTGTTGAGGTAGAGGTCAGCAGGCTGAGCAGCAGATAGTAGGGACTCAGCTCTGATTTCTTGTATGTGAGATATGGACACCAACTCTAGATAAATTGGGATACAGAGAAAGGACTCTGTTCACGGATGTTGGGTCCATAGGTGGCACTAGCCATAAGGGGCAAGGTGGCTAGTCAACTATTGCAAGAATCAAAAAATTAAATATCAGTTGTGACATAATCCTACAATGAAACTGGAGGAAACAAGCAAACACAAAATCCAGAAGCTTAACTTCACAAATCAGCCCAAGGTAAAACCACCAAGTGGGCCAGGTCCCTTTTGGCAACTTTCCCACCCCTTCTTTCACCTTCAAGTGGCCATCTGAGTTGCCTACTGTGGCACTCTCCCAAGATCAGGCCATGTGCCTTTCTCTGACTTTTGCCTAGGTAAAATCTCTCAGTGCTTTCCTAGGGAATATGAGAGCATGATGCACTACCATCAGAAATCACGTGTGCTTCCGTGCTAGTGAGAGAATTGATTGCCTCCTCCCACAATGCCTTAGCTTAATGAATATGCACAACTCCAGAAGTGCTTGTAAAGTGCTTAACTGTGAGAATTTCATACACCACAGCTATCCAGTAGGGTGGGTATTTTGGAACCAGGGCCTTTCAGTGTCCACTTAAACTATACCTATAGACAACTACCTACCTCACCTATATATGTACATACCAGGCCTAGAACCAAAAACCTCTGGAGAGTTGATATCCCCAGGAAATCTCCATCCTCTGATTTTAAAAACAACCATTTATTGAGCTCTATATAAATATGGGCCAAGCACCACTGTATAAATTATCTCACTTAATCCTTAGGACTACCTTATGAAATGGTTGTCATTATTAGCCTCACTTTACCAATAAGGAAAAAGAGGCCCAATCCATCTAAAAAAAAAAGGCAGGGAAAAAGTAAAAAAGGAAGAGACAACAGGACAAACAGAAAACAAATAGCAAGATGTCAGATTTAAACTTAGCCATCCAATAATGACATTAAATGTATGGTCTAGACACCCCAATTAAAAGGCAGAGATTGTAAAATTGGATTCAAAAACAAGAAAATCCACTTTAAATATAAAGGAAAAGGATGGAAAAAATATACCATGCAAATGCAATCAAAAGAAAGCTTGAGAAGCTATATTAATATTAAAGTAGATTTTAGAATAAGGAATAGTATCAGGGGTAAAGAAGAATACTTCATTTTGATAAAGGGGTCAATTCACCAAGAATATATAATCCTAAGTGAGCATGCACCTAATCACAAATGTTCAAAATACTTGAAGCAAAAACTGACAAACTAAAAGAAGAAATAATTATCACAATTATATTTGTAAATTTCAAAACACCTCTCTCAGTAATCGACAGACCAAGCAGACAGAAAAATCAGCAAGGATACAGAAGATTTGGAACGCCACCAACCGACCTGACCTAATTGGCATTTATAGAACACTGCGTCCGACTAAAACAGAATACACATTCTTTTCAAGTGCATGTGGAATATTCACCATGGTAGGCCAGCTGCTGTGTCATAAAACAAGTCTCAGTAAATTTAAGAGGATTTAAATAATTCAAAGTAAGTTCTATGACCACAGCACAACTAAACTATATACCAATAACAGAAGGATATCTGGAAATACTGCAAATATTTGGAAATTAAGCAACAAACTTCTAAATACCACATGGGTCAAAGAATAAATCACAAGGGAAGTTGGAAAATATTTTGAGCTGAATGAAAATGAAAATACCACACAGCAAATTTGTGAGATGCAGCTAGAGCAGGGGTTAGAGAGAAATTTATAGCATTGAATTATTAAATGTTTATACGACCCCCCACTCACCAACATCAGAATATTATGCAAGGAAAAGTAAAGAACAGAGGACAAAACCCAGCTCTGAATGCAACTCCAATCATAGAAAAGTGAACCACTGCAGATAAGAGGAGAAGGTTTAAGTGGTATCAAAAGTAGGTCTGAACTCCAAACTGCTTACCTTAGTAGTAGATGCTTGCTGACGATTCACATCTAGGCTAATAAGAGGTTAGATCCAGGAAGTTCAGTGAAGGTAGGCTGGAGAAGGCAGGGGAGTCAGAGTGAACAAGAGCAGCATGTGCTAGCAGAGTTGAACTCTGATCCCAGGACAGAGGCTGTTACTCTTGATTTTAAAATATTTTCTTGCTAAGGATGGGTTTTCCCTGAGGCCTAATACACTTATCTCCCCCAGAAATAGCCTCTGGATGGGTTCTGTCCCTAATTGACGGAAGATTAAAGATGCTGGGATTGTAAGCTCGTTAAACTCTTGTTAATTCCCAGATATCATCCCCATATTATAATCACCTGAGGGGCTGTTGTTTTTAAAAACTACTCCAGGCCTGCATCGCCAGGAGAATCTGATTCAGTATATTTAGAGTGGGGAGTGGAGCCTAATGTTTTTGATTAATTCTGATTCTGATGATTCCCAGTTTGCATACTGGTATAAATATTACCACTAATAACAATTGCTAACAGTTACTGAGTACCTGCCACGTACTAGGTCCTCTTTACGTGCTTTACATGTATTGTGAGATTTAATTCATGAACAAAAGGGCACTGTGAAGACCAGGTGAGGAAGTGTAAGTGGAGTTCACCCCACTCAGAGGAAACAGACAAGGAAAATCATCTTGACCTCGAGGCAATAACTTTTCAATGATCTGTAAATATACAAAAAATATGATTAACACAGATTAAGGTGATAGAAGGACTGGTGACATCAGGCTTAGTCATGAAAACAAGACTGAAAAAGTCTTGAGGCAACATGGAATAGTATACAGAGGTATGATCCAATCCTGGGCTAGTGTGATAACAGGTTGGCTTCAAGGATTCTGAGCTCTACCAAAATTGGTCTGAATTCTCAATCTGTTCAACATTCTTTCTCCTCCAGTGCCAAATTAGGATTAAACCAGATCCAAAAAGACCTACACCCTCTAGATCTGAGTAGAAATAGGTTGG
Organism: Aethalodelphis obliquidens; assembly: GCF_003676395.1. Lineage (NCBI taxonomy): Eukaryota > Metazoa > Chordata > Mammalia > Artiodactyla > Delphinidae > Aethalodelphis > Aethalodelphis obliquidens. The sequence goes on along the minus strand of NW_020838021.1, from coordinate 5,535,972 downwards.
CTTCCTGAACATCTAAATCCTTCATGAAGTCTTCCCAGATCAACCTGTTGAGAACAAAACTTCCCAGATCACACAGTCTGAGGTCATTCTTCCTCTGAGTACTCACCATCATCTTAAAATGTAACTGGACCTCAGATGGCATGTGGTATGAATACCTTACTCATTTTACATCTCATTTCCTGCTTGTATATCTTGTAAGCATGATCTTTTGTCTGTATTATTGATGTCTTGGATCAATTATCCTGGAAAGCACAAAAGGTGCCTGCATAATAGTACCTGGCAGTGGTATACCTAATTACAGTTTATAAATGTTCTTTGATGATAATATATGTAACCCTAGAAGATACACACTGCATTAAAATAAAGATCCTGAAAGCCTTGAATATAGTACAATAATACCATTCTGGTTAAAATTTTGTGAGGACAGGGGAATAGCTCTTTATCAGTCTGATACTCAAGTCCAAGGACATCTATCATCTGACAAAAACCAGACATTGTCTAAGTTAGAGTTTAAGTACCAGATCATTTTCTAGCTCCTATCCCTGAAAGGAAGGCTATTTCCCATTTGCAATGATGCATTTCTCAAGTTTATGTGCTCTGTGCTCAGTCAAAATCTTCTCCTTTCCTTCTTCCTCCATTAAACACCTCCATTTAATACCGCATCAAAGGAATTAAGCTTTGTTAGCCTGACCTATGTAGAAATGGTCATTATAGCTTAAAACGGAACCTAAGAATCAGAAACAAAGAGCAATTCTTCTTACATTAATGTGTATCTTCTCAGGTTGCCACACACTTCCTTTAGTCACTATTTCCAATATCTCTCCTATTGTTATTCTCAATTATCACGTCAATTTGTGTTTATAACTACAACAAAATCTGTATTCAATTAGCATGAATTAGCATCTTTTAAAGAAGTCGTCCTTTTATTCTCAAGTTTACACCAACTAAAATCTCTTTGGACCTGACAGGATATCTAGGAATGTTATTAAAAATTTCAATTAAAAAATTAAACATTTAAACTTGCTTCTGATAAGTAATAAGATAGAATATATTATGTGATAAGATAGAATAATATAATATTGTAATATTATAAGCTTCATTCTACCTAAGAGGCAACCTTTAGAGATCAGTATCCACAAAAACGTAAAAAAAAAAAATCAAAGGCCAGGCACAGCTTTTAAACTAATGAGATCTTATGTTGCTGGGATCATGGAAACCAAACAATGATCACATGAGTTTTCTGATCTTTACAAACATGCTTATAAAAAGTAAGGCCATCATAAATCCCAGTTTAAGAACCTGGTCCCAAATATTCAAAAATGTTTTCCTGGACTAAACCAAAGCATCAGAGACCTGGGTGCCTGAGATGCATATTTTGGTGTCATTGTAGAGATATCCTTAACTTGAATGAGCTGAGGTGTTGGCCATCAGCTAACATTGAGGTCCATTACAAGATATTGATACATCACTTTGTTTTATTTACTGAAAAGACAGGACCACTTCTTTATGAGAATGCAAAGGAGAAGTTTCTTTAGGCTTCATTGCCAGAAAATGTTATTCTCCATCACGACTGGCTTTTTATTTACGGACACTGTAATTCCTGTAACTGACCACATTACCTTCTCTGTGTGGCCTGACAGGTTTTTCAGAGCCAATTCATGACACAAGTGTACACAACATTTGGGGGTATTGGCCTCACTTGGGGCATTAGTTTCACTCAGAAATCAAATTTTCTTCTTTACTTTTATTTTTTTTTCTTTAACATTTTGAAGAGTGTGGCCCATTTATTTTTTAACATCTTTACTGGAGTATAATTGCTTTACAATGGTGTGTTAGTTTCTGATTTATAACAAACTGAATCAGCTATACATATACATATATCCCCATATCTCCTCCCTCTTGCATCGCCCTCTCACTCTCCCTATGCCACCCCTCTAGGTGGTCACAAAGCACCAAGCTGATCTCCCTGTGCTATGCGGCTGCTTGCCACTAGCTATCTAGTTTACGTTTGGTAGTGTATATATGTCCATGCCACTCTCTCACTTCATCCCAGGTTACCCTCCCCCCTCGCCATGTCCTCAAGTCCATTCTCTATGTCTGCGTCTTTATTCCTGTCCTGCCCCTACGTTCTTCAGAAGATTTGTTTTTTTAGGTTCCATATATATATGTTAGCATACGGTATTTGTTTTTCTCTTTCAGACTTACTTCACTCTGTATGACAGACTCTAGGTCCATCCACCTCACTAAAAATAACTCAATTTCATTTCTTTTTGTGGCCGAGTAATATTCCATTGTATATATGTGCCACATCTTTTTTTTTTTTAACATCTTTATTGGGGTATAATTGCTTTACAATGGTGTGTTAGTTTTTGCTTTACAACAAAGTGAATCAGTTATACATATACATATGTTCCCACATCTCTTCCCTCTTGCGTCTCCCTCCCTCCCACCCTCCCTATCCCACCCCTCCAGGAGGTCACAAAGCACCAAGCTGATATCCGTGCTATGCGGCTGCTTCCCACTAGCTATCTACCTTACGTTTGGTAGTGTATATACGTCCATGCCTCTCTCTCGCTTTGTCACAGCTCACCCTTCCCCCTCCCCATAGCCTCAAGTCCGTTCTCCAGTAGGTCTGTGTCTTTATTCCTGTCTTACCCCTAGGTTCTTCATGACATTTTTTTTTCTTAAATTCCATATATATGTGTTAGCATACGGTATTTGTTTTACTCTTTCTGACTTACTTCACTCTGTATGACAGACTCTAGGTCCATCCACCTCACTACAAATAGCTCAATTTCGTTTCTTTTTATGGCTGAGTAATACTCCATTGTATATATGTGCCACATCTTCTTTATCCATTCATCTGTCGATGGACACTTAGGTTGCTTCCATGTCCTGGCTATTGTAAATAGAGCTGCAATGAACATTGTGGTACATGACTCTTTTTGAATTATGGTTTTCTCAGGGTATATGCCCAGTAGTGGGATTGCTGGGTCGTATGGTAGTACTATTTTCAGTATTTTAAGGAAACTCCATACTTTTCTCCATAGCGGCTGTATCAATTTACATTCCCACCAACATTGCAAGAGGGTTCCCTTTTCTCCACACCCTCTCCAGCATTTATTGTTTGTAGATTTTTTGATAATGGCCACTCTGACTGGTGTGAGCTGATACCTCATTGTAGTTCTGATTTGCATTTCTCTAATGATTAATGATGTTGAGCATTCTTTCATGTGTTTGTTGGCAGTCTGTATATCTTCTTTGGAGAAATGTCTGTTTAGGTCTTCTGCCCATTTTTGGATTGGGCCGTTTGTTTTTTTGTTCTTGAGCTGCATGAGCTGCTTGTAAATTTTGGAAATTAATCCTTTGTCAGTTGCTTCATTTCCAAATATTTTCTCCCATTCTGAGGGTTGTCTTTTGGTCTTGTTTATGGTTTCCTTTGCTGTGCAAAAGCTTTTAAGTTTCATTAGGTCCCATTTGTTTATTTTTGTTTTTATTTCCATTTCTCTAGGAGGTGGGCCAAAAAGGATCCTGCTGTGATTTATGTCATAGAGTGTTCTGCCTATGTTTTTCTCTAAGAGTTTGATAGTTTCTGGCCTTACATTTAGCTCTTTAATCCATTTTGAGCTTATTTTTGTGTATGGTGTTAGGGAGTGATCTAATCTCATGCTTTTACATGTAGCTGTCCAGTTTTCCCAGCACCACTTATTGAAGAGGCTGTCTTTTCTCCATTGTTTATTCTTGCCTCCTTTATTAAAAATAAGGTGACCATATGAGCGTGGGTTTATCTCTGGGCTTTCTATCCTGTTCCATTGATCTATCTTTCTGTTTTTGTGCCAGTACCATACTGTCTTGATTACTGTAGCTTTGTATTATAGTCTGAAGTCCGGAAGCCTGATTCCTCCAGCTCCGTTTTTCTTTCTCAAGATTGCTTTGGCTATTCGGGATCTTTAGTGTTTCCATACAAATTGTGAAATTTTTTGTTCTAGTTCTGTGGAAAATGACATTGGTAGTTTGATAGGGATTGCATTGAATCTGTAGATTGCTTTGGATGGTAGACTCATTTCACAATGTTGATTCTTCCAATCCAAGAACATGGTATATCTCTCCATCTGTTTGTATCATCTTTAATTTCTTTCATCACTGTCTTATAGTTTTCTGCATACACGTCTTTTGTCTCCTTAGGTAGGTTTATTCCAAGATATTTTATTCCTTATGTTGCAATGGCAAATGGGAGTGTTTCCTTAATTTCTCTTTCAGATTTTTCATCATCAGTGTATAGGAATGCAAGAGTTTTCTGTGCATTAATTTTGTATCCTGCTACTTTACCAAATTCATTGTTTAGCTCTAGTAGTTTTCTGGTAGAGTCTTTAGGATTCTCTATGTACAGTATCATGTCATCTGCAAACAGTGACAGCTTTACTTCTTCTTTTCTGATTTGGATTCATTTTATTTCTTTTCCTTCTCTGACTGCTATAGCTAAAACTTCCAAAACTAGTGGTGAGAGTGGGCAACCTTGTCTTGTTCCTGATTTTAGTGGAAATGGTTTCAGTTTTTCACCATTGAGAACGATGTTGGCTGTGGGTTTGTCATATATGGCCTTTATTATGTTGAGGTAAGTTCCCTCTATGCCTACTTTCGGGAGGGTTTTTTTTTAATCATAAATGGGTGTTGAATTTTGTTGAAAGCTTTTTCTGCATCTATTGAGATGATCATATGGTTTTTCTCCTTCAGTTTGTTAATATGGTGTATCACATTGATTGATTTGCGTATATTGAAGAATCCTTGCATTCCTGGGATAAACCCCACTTGATCATGGTGTGTGATCCTTTTAATGTGCTGTTGGATTCTGTTTGCTAGTATTTTGTTGAGGATTTTTGCATCTATGTTCATCAGTGACATTGGCATGTAGTTGTCTTCCTTTGTGACAACTTTTTGTGGTTTTGGTATCAGGATGATGGTGGCCTCGTAGAATGAGTTTGGGAGTGTTGCTCCCTCTGCTATATTTTGGAAGAGTTTGAACAGGATAGGTGTTAGCTCTTCTCTAAATGTTTGATAGAATTCACCATCTGGTCCTGGGCTTTTGTTTGTTGGAATATTTTTAATCACAGTCTCAATTTCAGTGCTTGTGATTGGTCTGTTGATATTTTCTTTTTTCTCCCTGGTTCAGTCTCAGTAGGTTGTACTTTTCTAAGAATTTGTCCATTTCTTGCAGGTTGTCCATTTTATTGGCATATAGTTGCTTGTAGTAGTCTTTCATGATCCTTTGTATTTCTGCAGTGTCAGTTGTTACTTCTCCTTTTTCTGTTCTAATTCTATTAATTTGAGTCTTCTCCCTTTTTTTCTTGATGAGTCTTGCTGATGGTTTATCAATCTTGTTTATCTTCTCAAAAAAACAGCTTTTAGTTTTACTGTTCTTTGCTATTGTTTCCTTCATTCCTTTTTCATTTATTTCTGATCTGATCTTTATGATTTCTTTCCTTCTGCTAACTTTAGGGTTTTTTGTTCTTCTTTCTCTAATTGCTTTAGGTGTAAGGTTAGGTTGTTTATTTGAGGTGTTTCTTGTTTCTTGAGGTAGGATTGTGTTGCTATAAACTTCCCTCTTAGAACTGCTTTTGCTGCATCCCATAGATTTTTGGTTGTCGTGTTTTCATTGTCATTTGTTTCTAGGTATTTTTTGATTTCCCCTTTGATTTCTTCAGTGACCTCTTAGTTGTTTAGTTATTTAGTAGCATATTGTTTAGCCTCCATGTGTTTGTATTTTTTACAGATTTTTTCCTGTAATTGATATCTAGTCTCATAGCGTTCTGGTCAGAAAAGATACTTGACAGGATTTCAATTTTCTTAAATTTACCAAGGCTTGGTTTCTGACCCAAGATATGATCTATCCTGGAGAATGTTCCATGAGCACTTGAGAAGAATGTGTATTCTGTTGTTTTTGGATGGAATGTCCTATAAATATCAATTAAGTCCATCTTGTTTAATGTATCATTTAAAGCTTGTGTTTCCTTATTTATTTTCATTTTGGATGATCTGTCCATGGGTGAAAGTGGGGTGTTACAGTTCCCTACTATGATTGTGTTACTGTCAATTTCCCCTTTTATGGCTTTGTCATTACTCTGAACTCTTTTTCAAGTAGAATGCCTATTTCCGCTTCACTTGTTTGGTCTGGTGGGTTTTTACCTTGCTCCTTCATCTGCTGTGTGTTTCTCTGTCTTCTCATTTTGCTTAAATTAGTGTGTTTTCGGTCTCCTTTTCGCAGGCTGCAGGTTCTTTGTTCCCATTGTTTTTGGTGTCTGCCCCCAGTGGCTAAGGTTGGTTCAGTGGGTTGGTTAGGCTTCCTGGTACAGGGGACTGGTGCCTGTGTTCTGGTGAATGAGGCTGGATCTTGTCTTTCTGGTGGGCAGGACTGCGTCCAGTGGTGTTTCTTGGGGGTGTCTGTGACCTTATTATGATTTTAGGCAGCCTCTCTGCTAATGGGTGGGGTTGTGTTCCTGTCTTGCTAAATGTTTGGCATAGGGTGCCCAGCACTGGAACTTGCTGGTCGTTGAGTGGAGGTGGGTCTTAGCGTTGAGGTGGAGATCTCTGGGAGAGCTTTCGCCATTTGATATTACGTGGAGCCGGGTGGTCTCTGATGGACCAATGTCCTGAACTTGGCTCTCCCACCTCAGAGGCACAGGCCTGACACCCAGCCAGAGCACCAAGACCCTGTCAGCCACATGGCTCAGAAAAAAAGGGAGAAAAAAAGAAAGAAAGAAAATAAGAAGAAAGAAAAGAAAGTTATTAAAACTTAAAAAATTTAAATTATTAAAAATAAAAAAATTAAAACATAATTTAAAAAAAAGAAAGAAAGAAGAGGGCATCCAAACCAAAAAACAAATCCACCAATGATAGCTAGCGCTAAAAACTATACTAAGAAAAAAAAAACGGACAGACAGAACCCTAGGACAAATGGTAAAAGCAAAGCTATACAGACAAAATCACACAAGGAAGCATACACACTCACAAAAAGAGGAGGAAAAATATATATACCTATATATAAAAAAAGGAAGAGAACAACCAAATCAATAAACAAATCTACCAATGACAATGAACTCTAAATACTAATCTAAGGTAAACATAAGACCAGAAACAAATTAGATGCAGAAAGCAAACCCCATTTCTACAGTTGCTCCCAAAGTCCACTGCCTCAATTTTGGGATGATGTGTTGTCTCTTCAGGTATTCCACAGATGCAGGGTGCATCAAGTTGATTGTGGAGATTTAATCCGCTGCTCCTGAGGCTGCTGGGAGAGATTTCCCTTTCTCTTCTTTGTTCGCACAGCTCCCGGGATTCGGCTTTGGATTTGGACCCGCCTCTGCATGTAGGTCGACTGAGGGCGCCTGTTCTTCGCTCAGACAGGACGCGGTTAAAGAAGCAGCTGCTTCGGGGGCCTGGCTCACTCAGGCCGGGGGGAGGGAGGGGTATGGATGTGGGGCGAGCCTGTGGCGGTAGAGGCCAGCGTGACGTTGCACCAGCCTGAGGCGCGCCGTGCGTTCTCCCGGGGAAGTTGTCCCTGGATCACGGGACCCTGGCAGTGGCGGGCTGCACAGGCTCCCCAGAAGGGGGGTGTGGATAGTGAGTGACCTGTGCTTGCACACAGGCTTCTCGGTGGCGGCGGCAGCAGCCTTAGCGTCTCATGCCCGTCTCTGGGGCTCCATTAAGCAGCGCTCTTAATCCCCTCTCCTTGCGCACCAGTAAACAAAGAGGCAAGAAAAAGTCTCTTGCCTCTTCGGCAGCTCCAGACTTTTTCCCGGACTCCCTCCCGGCTAGGCTAGCCGTGGCGCACTAACCCCTTCAGGCTGTGTTCACACAGCCAACCCCAGTCCTCTCCCTGCGCTCTGACCGAAGCCAGAGCCTCAGCTCCCAGCCCCGCCCGCGCCGGCGGGTGAGCAGACAAGCCTCTCGGGCTGGTGAGTGGTGGTCGCCCTGATCCTCTGTGGGGGAATCTCTCCGCTTTGCCCTCCGCACCCGTTTCTGCGCTCTCCTCCGCAGCCCCGAAGCTTCCCTCCTCCGCCACCCGCAGTCTCCGCCCGCGAAGGGGCTTCCTAGTGTGTGGACACCTTTCCTCCTTCACAGCTCCCTCCCACTGGTGCAGGTCCCATCCCTATTCTTTTGTCTCTGTTTATTCTTTTTTCTTTTGCCCTACCCAGGTACGTGGGGGAGTTTCTTGCCTTTTGGGAGGTCTGAGGTCTCCTACCAGCGTTCAGTGGGTGTTCTGTAGGAGTTGCTCCACATGTAGATGTATTTCTGATGTATCTGCGGGGAGGAAGGTGATCTCCACATCTCACTCCTCCACCATCCTGAAGGTCTCTCCCCTCCCTCCGATGTTTGTTTGCCTCCATTGACTAGAATGAACTTCCACGAGAGCAGAGTTTGTTTTGCTAAAGGTTGTACATCTGGTGCTTAAGAGGCACTCAAATATTTTTTGATTAAATCTTTCATAGGATTCTCTATAGCAGGTTTTTTGTAAGTAAAATTTTACTGGAATTCAGTCATGCTCATTCATTTCCATATCATCTATGGCTGCTTTCACACTATAATGCAGAGCTGAGGAAGTCCGAAAGGGTCCACGTAAGCCCACAAAGTCTCAAATATTTATTCAAAGTCTCAAATATTTACTATCTGGCTCCTTACAGAATGATTGCTGACCCCCAACAGCACTCACTTGTCCTTCATTTCTGAAGTTAAACTGCAAGTGCTCTAGGCACAGGAGTTAGGTCTTAATACTCCTGTGTATGTAAAACAGAAAACCTTTAAAATAGCTATCGAATAGATTTTCTTCTTCCAACATAAATTATTTCTGCTCAGTTAAATTCAAAGTTAGCATTTTCCATCCTCAGTGCATTTCTAGCAAGGCCAAAAGCAAAGGTTACCTGTGTTCAATAATTTGGGGGCGAGAGAGGAGAGATTCTGAGGCTAAGTAGCAGCAAATTTTCACAATCATGACATCTTTAAAATGTGAATGCAACATAACAACTGGAAAGCTATTCCCTGATGTGTTTCTAACAAATGATTTTGAGGTGAACCATAGTTATTTTCTCATTGTAAAAATCATTCTAACAATGTATCATGTTTTTAATGCCAGGCACATTATGGGTGCACAACAGTCATTGAATGGATCACTCTCCCATAAATAATCACTGTGCTCATCAATTTTTGCAAATTATAATTACCTGAAAAGGGGCATCAAGATTTATATCCCTGGGCTTCCCTGGTGGCGCAGTGGCTGAGAGTCCGCCTGCCGATGCATGGGACACAGGTTCGTGCCCCGCTCCGGGAGGATCCCACATGCCGCGGACCGGCTGGGCCCGTGAGCCATGGCCGCTGAGCCTGCGCGTCCGGAGCCTGTGCTCCGCAACGGGAGAGGCCACAACAGTGAGAGGCCCACGTACCGCAAAAAAAAAAAAAAAAAAAGATTTATATCCCTTTGCGAATTCTAAAATACACTCAGAATGTCTCAATCTTTTTTAAAAATAAAGCCTTTATTGTCATTCTTTCTCTTAAAAAAATTAATTTGCATAGTTATCATTGGTTCTAAGGAACTGAAGAATAAATGAATAATTCTAGGCATCATTTCAGCCCACTGTCTACCCCAGGTACAGAGGTAAGCAAATAGGATTTTCTCATATTATTGGGTAAGATGTCTGTTATTTGGAAACATTGTAGTCCATGGACTAAGACACAAATAAGAAGAAAGAGCTAGGAATCTTATCTTTGCTAAGTTATTTTGAATAAGCAACAATATACACAATGATATACAATCATTTGAGAAAACTATTGTTTATTTAGAAAAAGGGTTACATGGGTAGAATTCATTAGATAAAAAAACTTTATTTTAAAAATGTCACTGTGAAACTTTTCCAGATTAAAGTTAAGCAATACAAAGCTCCTGTAGCTGTAGACTTAAAAGACAATTAACTTTCGATCCCCCCGCCCAGATTTTTCTAACATAATTACAAGAAAAAATGGCAAGGGACAAGGGAGTGCTGGTACCTTTTTTTTTTCTAACAGGTTTTAATGTCTTACACATAGTATATAAAATGATTCCTAGGCATTGCATAAGACACTGCTCCCACTTTGATTTTTACTAATATTAAAAACAGGCCAAATAATAAATTAAAACTGAGTTTTTAAATGAGGTAAATTCAAGAGGGTTCAATAATTGTTTATTTTCCATTTCAAACAATAAAAAGGAAGCATTTCAAATTGAAAAAAAAAAACTAAACTCAGGCAATATTTAGTTAACCTAAAGGGAAATTCTGTACATATGTAACCTTATTTGCTTCTTGGAAACTGTATACAGCACATTGTGCTAAAAATATGGAAGTTAATACTTTCAGCCATTTACTGAAAATAAACATGTAGAAACTAAGCAACAAGTTAAATACAATAATGCACAACTCAACAATTTTAAGTTTTCGGCATGGAGCAATAGAGCAGATCACTGAATAATTTAAGGAGATGCAAACGGGCCCTCTTCGTTCATAATTCTTGGCAATCTACTCAGGACAATAAATTTCTGGTCACAGCTGAACAATTTCATTCCAATCTCATCTGAAAGAAACAAAGTGATTATATTGATAGATAAGAAAGGCATTGGTAGGGGGCAGGGAGGAAGGAGAGGGGATGGATGGAAGGGGGAAGGAGGGACAGATGAAAGGAGGAGGGAGGGAGGGAGGGAAGAAGGGAGGAGAGGAGGAGGAGGAAGGAAGGAAGATTTAAGAAAATCAATGAGTTCTGTCAATAACAAAGGCTTGAATTAAGTCCCTAAATAAGGATGAAATATTTGTGTATTTCTTATTGCCTATTCTTAGAAACCACTAAAGATAGGTACATTATGATGAATTTTAAAAAAAACAAACCACAGAACATTTTGTCTGTGAGAGAGGGAAAGGGGGAGTGGGGGGAGGGGAGGGAGGAAAAAATGAAATAGAATTCCACAGGGACAAGCAATAGCTTGTCAAAAGTAAACAGAACACATAACCGTGAAAAGGAACCAATTTTACCTGATCAACAAAAAAAGAGAAAAATGACATCACATTTTTCACAAGGACATGATTTTAATAGTTACTTATATTAAGATGCAATGTCTGCTAAATTATAAAAATTGCTTTAAAAATATATTGACTTAATTATACTCATTTCCTTTCCTTTATGTATTGACATTTTTCAAATACTGCATATTGAAATAAATTCAAAACATGATCATTACAACATGTGGCAAATAGTTTCATATCTGCCTAACATTGTTCTCATTCAAATTTTAATCTAATGCTTAACGCATTAAACTTTATTGATGAAAATACTACATTCACATATTTCATTAAAACCAGAGCTAGAAGGGCCTTAGAAAATAATCACACTTGCATGATATGCTGACAAATAATTTACATATCGTTTCTATACAGTATTCTGTTCACACCATGTATAATCTTGACATTACCAATTATAATTATAGATACATTAATGTTGAACTTACAGTTTTAATACTTAAAAATCATTGTTCCTGTTCATCACTGATGAATGGATAAACAAAATGTGGTACACATCCATACAATGGAATAGTATTCAGTTATAAAAAGAAATCAATTTCTGATACATGCTACAACATGGATGAACCTTGAAAACATGATGCTAAGTGAAAGAAGCCACATATAACAAAAGGCCACATATTGCATGATTCCATTTTTATGAAATGTCCAAAACAGGCAAATCCATCGAGACAGAAAATACATTAGTTGTTTCCAGAGGCTGCAGGAAGGAGAGAATTGCAGGTGACTGCTAACAGATGCAGGGTCTCTTCTGAGGGTGATGGAGATGTTCTGGAATTACTGGTGATGGTTACAACACAGGGATATACGAAAAACCACTTTTAAATGGAATATTTTATAAGAACTTCATCTCAATTTTTTTTAGCTGCAAAAAAAGTCAATGTTCCAATAAAGAGAATCACGGTATCAGCATGATCATAATTAGAATAAAAAATGCCTATTATGAAAATGTCATAATTACTGGGCAAGGGAAATTCTGATGACACATTTAAGGGCACATTAAAGGATAAAACTGCTATTGCTGTTAAAACATGTGAAGATGATCTTTCCCAGGAACTGAAATTAAAATTTTTACAAGAAGCCAAAATCCTCAAGCAATATAATCATCCCAATATTGTCAAACTTATCAAAGTTCGCACACAAATACAGTCTATCTACATGATTAAGGAACTGGTTCCAGGAGTCGATTTCCTCTCCTTTCTGAGAAAGAAGGATGAACTAAAACAGTTAGTGACATTTTCATTAGATGCTGCTTCTGGATGGCAAATCTCGAGTAAACATTGTATACACAGGAACCTTGCTGCAAGAAACTGCCTGGAGGTGAAAATAATGTTCTGAAAATCAGTGACTTTGGAATGTCTCATCAAGAGGATGGTAGTGTGTATTCATCTTCTGATTTAAAGCAGATTCCCATTAAATGGACAGCACCAGAAGCTCTTAATTATAGGAGATATCGTTCTGAGAGTGACGCATGGAGCTGTGGCATCCTCCTCTAGGAGACCTTCAGCTTAGGGGTCTGTCCATACCCTGGAATGACAAATCAGCAAGCACAAGAGCAAGTGGAAAGAAGATACTAGATGTCAGTCTCTCAGCAGTAACCAGAACATATTTATAAAATAATGACGTCTTGGGATTACAAACTTGAAAACCACCCCAAGTTCAGTGAACTTCAGAAAGAACTGCCATCAAGAAGAAAGTCACATAGTGATGAAACAGCACCAAATTCAGACTTCAGGACTCTATCTTCCAGCAGAGTAATATTTTATTCTCATTAATAATAAGTTTATATCACCTTACCTGGAATATTCTTCTTCTTGTTTATTAACTAGTTTTTTAAATATGTGCAACTTTAACCATTGTAATAAGAAAGCACAGGTTCTAAATGCAAGAGATCCCTCAAATCTGTCTTTTCCCATCTAGGACTGTTTATGTTTCTCAAAGGGTTTCTACTTCAGGCTCAGTTCAGAGTTGACTGTCCTCCATCCTAGACACCTCTACTCTCTCAGTGCTATAAACTGCATTGGTAATACCATCTGTGCAGGATACACTCCAACAAAAGGTGGCCTTCCACTATGCTAAGACAAGATTACATTTGTAAACATCACTTCCTATTGGGAATTATCTGGACAACTTTTAGTAAGGTTGTCATTTCCCTCTGTTCCACCATGCCCTCCTCCTTTGTCAGGGCATCAGAAAACTATGCATGAAATGCCCTCAAAGAGTACCCTTTCAGGGTTGAGGAAGTTGATTTTAAATGATGTTACTTTATAGACAGCTGTGACAGCAAGAACGAAGTCTGAAACGTTAGGTCTGGGTGAAAGAGCAGCTAGACTGGTGATCAAAATAGAGAAGAAAGGCAAATAGAAAATCAGCCTTATTATCAGAGCCATGCCTTTATAAACACACACACACTTTCTATTTTTATCATCAAAAAGGTCCTAAGAAATGTTTCAATAGTTCATAGACTCCTCATAAAAGAACACTCTGGGGCTTCCCTGGTGGCGCAGTGGTTGAGAGTCCGCCTGCCGATGCAGGGGACACGGGTTTGTGCCCCGGTCCGGGAGGATCCCACATGCCGTGGAGCAGCTGGGCCCGTGAGCCATTGCCGCTGAGCCTGCGCGTCCGGAGCCTGTGCTCCGCAACGGGAGAGGCCACAACAGTGAGAGGCCTGCGTACCGCGAAAAAAAAAAAAGAACCCTCTGGATGGCAACAAAATTTATTTAGAGAAACTATAAAATACAAGCCCAGTGAATTAAAAGATTATTCCTGGTTAATCCTAGTACGTGTACACATACACACACAGGCACGCACATGCCAAGTACAAAGGTACACATGGATGAAGTTGACAGAAGAGTCCAATGAACATTTACAAGAAAGAAAGAAGTTACAGGAGAAAGATATAGGGACAGCCATCCTAATTCCACTTTACTCCTTCATTTACCCTTAAACTGCTGCCTAGCAATTCTTATCATAGCAAACACACTTCCTGAGGTATCCCAAGTGGATAAAATGGAACAGTTAAAACTAGGATTCTACTGAACTGAATCTCAGCATACCCAGGGGTGCCTCTCAAGATAAATGTGTGTGTGAGGAATATGTGTCACACTCAAGGGTAAATGTGGCATGGGAGCCTTTTGGAAGTGCTCATGCCTACATCCAGATAAAGAACAGCACAGCACCTGAGTGAAAATTTGGTCTGCCTTAAGTGGAAGAAAGGAAATAGAAAATTCCTCCTGTTCTCTCCAACTGTTTGGTGCCTATGAATATCAGTGTACAGAACTCACTGATACTTTAAAGGATGATAATGAAGAGAAAAATAGTTTAGGTCTATCATTTCAATCTCCTAACAAGACTTTTTTACACATTTAATGATTGCTACATACAGACCCAGATGAAAGTATAATAAACCTGCCCTCAAAAAATATGTTGCAGCACACAAAGCAACTTCTTAAACAGTATACTATCAAATGCTATAAATACACTGAACCTTCTTCTGGGGGCAAAAATAGTCAGTGATGTTTCTCCTCAATTCCAAAGAGATATAGTTAATACTCCTGTACATAGCTCTCCATGTAAAGTTAAGAGTATCTGAAACATAGCAGGTAATAAAGAAAAATACTTGATTGTTTGATTAGAAGGAAGAGATGAAGTTACTGCCTTCAACAAGACCACAATCTAAGGAGAGGGATATGTAACACATTCATATATACATAGGAATCAGTGACTAGGACTCTATAGGCAAGCTGACACACACGTGTAAGCAATGGGAAACTACTGAGGAAGATACTTAATTGAACACTTCCTACTCCAACACATATTATTACCAGCATCTAGGACTGTGTCTCAACATGGTAACACATTCCTAAAATAAGCAAACTTGGAGCAGTTAGGAGGTCAGTTTCCAAGTATGGACTGAAGAAGAAAGGCTCAGAACAGGAATTACAAAATCGATTGCTTACAGGGGCTACTATAAAATGGAAACAAATGGAAGTGAGCTGGGTGGGGCCTGAATGAGGTAAACTACAAAAAAAGACCCACTCTATTTAAGGGGAACAAGCACCTAGGCAGGTCTAGCTGACTGTTGCCATGCAGAAATCAGGACACAATGTTGCCAGATGTTCCAGTTCTTCAAAAGAAAATGAAATTTGGATTTTGTCAACTCTTCTGATTTTTAAAGGCAACTTTTTTTTTAATGTTAAATATTGTGCAAGGCCAAGAAGGTATGTCTAATAAGCCACATTCTGCCTAAGGGCTGAGAATTTGCAACCCTGTGTTTAAACGATAAGAGTTAGGTTACACGTAAGAGACCAGAGGTGAGAGACAGACCTGTAAAATATATTATTAGGCTTCACTGGAGTATTAGAATAGGAATGTAGTATACTACAAATGCAGATGGATAGGATAGAGTTAATTGCTAATATTCTTTGAAATTAAGAGCCAAGAATCCAGAATCAAAGTGCAAGAAGACTGAGCTTCTCAAAACCTAGAAGCAAGTCTCAGTTTAGCAGTGTCTGGTTCACAAAAGGACTCTCAAAAGTTAGCTGAACTCAGTGAATTGAGGACCACACATATCAATTTACAATTGCGAAGCTAAAGAATGCTTCTAAGTGGAAATTTTTCATAGACAGGAATTTTTGAAGATTAAACTAGGGGAAACAGTTAAAGGCAAAGCAGCTAGTAGTGTTCAAGAGACTAAATCAAGGAAAGAGTAGATGAATTTGGACGAAGACATTAGCAATAACGAGTAACAGGAGATACAGAGAACAAGCAAAAAGGATTTTGCAACAAAACATTATGAAACAGGAAAAGAAGACTCTGGAAGGAATTTAATCTGGGTCACATTTATATATTGTATTTTCTTAACTCTAACATGATCATTTTAATGTTTTTGAAATCAAGGTGATACATACAAATCAATGTCATTTCTCTATCCACTTTTCTCAAAAAACAGTTCTAGAAACCAACAATGAATCTTACAATTAATGACATCTCTGACTCATGGAAATGTGACATGTGTAGCAGTTCTCCTTTCTGTAGAATATAAAATAAATTAAAAAGGGAGCAGGGAGCAGCAGATTTGAAGTAGCCTAAAGGTAAATGGTGCCAATAAGAAATGATGAGACCTCTAAATGAAAAGGAAGAACCACATAAAGACTTGACCAACCCTAGAAGGTATCCAACAGAAGGCAGCCACAGAACAGCCCAAAAAAAGGGAAAAAATCAACCGGTGCCTCACAAAGAGTCTACCCAAGAAGAGAGTAAAGAGAGATGTCCAAAATCACAATGAAATTGTCGACGACCATGACTGGCCCACTGCTAATGAAGATATAAGAGGCAGAGTGTTTTTGTTTTCTTTAATAAGGGGACCAGGTGAAAGCAAGAAGTAAAAAGCAAAACGCCAAACTGAAACGAAGGTTATGGTGAAGAATAAAAAAAGAAGATTAAGAGTTTATGGTTCACTGGGGAAGACAGCTAGTGGTTAGGGTGGGCAATGGCTAGAATTTAAGAATAGGTAATAATATTTCTTTTATAATCTTTCTAATTTTAAAAAATCTACTGAATTCTAAATGCTCTCTCATAATTCTCATCCACCCTTCTGTAATACTTAGATAACAAGCACAAAATAACAGAACAGAAAAAGCACACTATTTGTCAAGAAGTTACCTACCTGGCAACCTCAAATCCCTGCTTTGCAGCCAAAATAAACAGGACAAAATCCATACTCTAAAGCTCACACCTTTATACAAAACAGGCTCTCAGACATTTCTCACTCTTAAACAACTGTAAACCGCCTTGGCTATCTATCCAGTTTCATTAGAAGATTAGAAGCAGCAAATAATATTAGGAGGAGGGTAGAGAAAGCAAGTATACTTGATATCATTAAAAAGTGACAGCTAATATGGAAACCAGAAAATTGTTGATTCTTCAACAACTTCTAATACAGCCATCTCAAACCATTAAATGTAGAGGGCAAATCATCCTACATACACCTCAATAATCCTAAGGCATCACACCAAACAATAACTATTCAAGTGATGATCTGAGTGCTCAGAAAAGATTATATTAAGGTTCTGAACAGTCCGTCCACATACAATTTATTTAAGATGGATAAAACACTTTTAAAATCTCACATAAGGCATAACTACTTTGAAAACAAAGTTGCATATTTTAAATTCCAGAACTAAAAGCACAGACCATATTTTTGGCTTTGCAAAACATGGGCAGTGGTAGAAAGAGAGGCAGGAAACTTAAAACAAAACTCTGGATAACGTGTCTGCATGAAAAGGCAAAAAGAAGATCAGAGAACACTGAAGGGCAAGAAGACCTATGTTTGCATATTGGTGTGTCAGCTAATATCTCTGTCACCCTCTTCTACTTAACCTCTTAGAGTCTCAGTTTCTTCATCTGTAAAATGCAGATACCACCATCACCTACAAGGTACTTTAAAAAAGTAACTATCCAGAGAAGATGGGAATGAGTGGTGAAGAGAAAGCCAGATGTTTTTAAATACATCTTGGTGCTTTAAAAAAAAAAAAAAAAGGCGTAGCTAACAGCAAGCTTAAAATGAAAACAGCTTAAAAATAACCGGGAATCTTGTCTCGCATCTTTACCCAAAGACCTGACCATTATATTTAGGTGAAAAACTCTAGCTGTATCTTGCAAAATGGATCTAGTTTCTTCAACATTATCAGACCTCATTTTATATTTCTATCTTTAAATGAAAAGAGGTGAGAGAACACTCACCTTGATTGAAAGTCTTCATTATCTGTGCTTGTCCGAGGACTTATGAGTAGATGACAAATTAAGGGAAAACAACTTTTGGGGGGAAAAAAAGAATGCTGTCTCATCTTTTAGTATAATCCCTCAGCTTGCAGGCCTAATTGGCTCTTACCAGCCTGGTAGCCTCAAACTCTACCAGCTCTTCTCATCTGCCACATCATCTTGCCCTGCTACTCCCCATGCCCCCAGCCCAAGGGACTCTCTGTTCCCCTTCTTCCTCTCGGTGGTAGAGCCAGAGGGACTTTAAATCCCTTGATGGCATAAAACAATCTCAGTCACCAAAGAAGTTTAAAAAACAATCAAGTCTCCCATTTCCACGTTTTGTACATCTGAGAGGGTTAACTGGAGAGACCATTTAAAAGGTAGTAAGTCCTTGAGCATTTAGACCACATACTACAAGGGTACAATTCTAAATAAGACCAGTATCAAAGCTTTCCATTATACTGATTAAAAACATCAATAAGATGAAAAGGATATTGTTTCTTCTCTTCCTTTCCTCCTGAACTGTCCCGTTTCTCTTTCTTTTCTATCTTTTCTTTATCATGCCTGGACTCCTATAACGAATGGTGGAATTAGTTGGGGAAGGGAAAACCAAATATAAAAATCAGCTCAAAATCTCTTTTCATCACTCACCAGTCATAAATTTTTCTTCAAACTTATTTAATATGACACCAAAAGCACAAGCAACAAAAGAAAAAAACTGGACTTCATCAAAAGTAAAAACTTTCATGCATCAAAGAACACTATCAAGAAAGTGAAAACACAACCTACAGAACAGGAGAAAATATTTGCATATCATATATCTCATAAGTGTCTAATATCAAGACTACGTAAAGAATTCTTACAACTGAGCAACAAAAAGACAAACAATCCAATTAAAAAATGGCCAAAGCATCTGAATAGATTTCTCCAAAGAAGATATACAAATGGCCAACAAGTACATGAAAAGATGCTCGACATCATTAGTCATTAAGAAAATACAAAATCAAAACAACAATGAGATACTACTTTACACCCACTAGGATGGCTACAATAAAAACTAAATAAATAAAAATAAAAACAGAAACAGAAAATAACAAGTGTTGGCAAGGATGTAGGGAAATTGGCACCCTCATACATTGCTGGTAGAAATGTAAACTGTGCAGCCACTGTGGAAAACAGTTTGGCGGTTCCTCAAAAAGCTAAACATAGCATTACCATATAACCCAGATATTCCACTCCTGGGTATATACACAAGATCATTGAAAACAGGTATTCAAACAAATACTTCATAGCAGCACACCAATGTTCATAGCAGCACAATTCACAATAGCCAAAAGGTGGAAAACAAGACAAAAGTCCATCAAGTGACGAGTGGATGAACAAGTATGGTATATTCGTAAAATGGAATATTACTTAGCCATGAAAAGAAATGAAGTACTGATACATGTAACACCATGAAGAATCTCAAAAACATTATGCTAAGTGAAAGAAGTCAGACACAAAAGGCCACATTATAATACAGTTCCACTTATATGAAACAGCCAAAGTTTTTGATAAGTCCACAGAGACAGAAAGCAGATTCGTAGTTGCCGGGGGGTGGGGGTGGGGGTGGGGGTGGGGAAGGGGTGATGGAGAATGACTGCTTAATGAGTATGTGGTTTCCCTTTGGGGTGATGAAAATGTTCTTGAACTAGACAGAAATGATGAGTGCAAACACTGCAAATATACTAAATGCCACTGAATGGTACATTTTAAAATGGTTAATTTTATGTGAATTTTACCTCAATTTAAAAAATACTTATTTAAAAGGAGCAGCCTCCCTTTTAAAACGGTCACCTTATAATTTTCCAAAACTGCTTTTAAGAACTATGAATATATGGCATATATGTTGAATATATATCATAATGATGCTTTGTAAACACTTTACACTTTAGTAATGGCTTGCTTACTTTATGGCAGATGCATCAGATGTATTCTATCATCCATTAGTATCTAAGAGAATGCACACTATACTTAATTTTAAAATCAAATATGAGTTGTGAACACATAAGTTTATTAGGAAAAAATGTTATAAAAATGTGTTTAAAAATCAGAATTAATAAAGACTTTATAACAGTGTGATGATCAGGGAGAATACATGCGACCATATTTTAACCTCATGAATGAAGAGAAACTAAAAGAACTGTTGTCAGAGAAAAAAGAAAACACGAAAAGAAAGGCTGAAACTCAATGAAAAGAAGTAGCTGGGAGTGGAATGGAGAGGAAGGGAATTTCAGAGGTAAACTAATTCCACCCTCCCAGTAATTTGGGACTGAACTGGCTCAAGTTCTCCAAGATAACCTGCCCTCCCCCAAAGCCTCCTCTTCCTGCCCCCAAATAATTAACCAAAGACTACTTGACTACAAAAAAACCTCAGTATTTGCTAAATTTTCTAATGGGTGATTTTCTAAGAAAAAGTATATTGTTCTTTTTGTTCTTGTAATTTACCTTTTTGCCACCAGAGGAGATTTTATCCATTTTTTCAGATTTAAATGAGTCACCGCCTTTTTCTTTGCCTGACGATTTTGACTTATTTTTTTCCTTGTCTTTCTCATTTGGATAAGGAGACTCACACGGACTCTCACTTTTGTGTTTTGAAACCCCCACTAAAATTATAAAAGAGAATCATGAAAGCCTTTTCCAATTCAGTTTGATGACTGCTTGGGAAGTATTAATAAGTCTACCTACTTGTTCCATTTTCCTCTTTCCGCCTCTTGGTTAAGTCCGGTGGCACTTCTCGGTCATTGTTTGAGTGATCCTAGAACCAAGAATTGTGAACTACATTGATCAAGAGTTTTTGTTTTAAAGTATTACTTTTATACAAGAAGAGAATAGCTAGTAACTAGCATTGGAGAATATCTGTGGTGCTTTCACATACTTGGTAAAATGACATGAAAGACAAGCAGAGCTGGTAGAGATTATTAGGCTGAAGATCCTTATTACTGACTACGGTGAAAATACCAGTTAAAACACTAAATAATAGACTGTCATGCAACAAACTAGTACTTTAAAAAAGGCAACAAACACACTACTGTACATGATAATGAGCTTTCCAAACTAATTTTTAAAAAATTACAAACCCTTTTCCGGTCTTTCCTGTCCTTTTCATCTTTTTTTTCTCTTTCTCTGGATCTTTCCCTCGACTTGTCCAAATCTTTCTTGTCCATTTCTCTCTCCTTACTCTTGGACAGTGGTGGAGGAGTATGATTAATGTAGAGCTGTTAAATTAAGGCAATATTACTAAAGATTATTAGTTTTCCAGTATTGGCATCATTTGCTTGATTGTTTATTTAATGAAAGACATTTGGTAGTAGACCCAAAGTCAAAACTGGTCAGCTGTCTGGATTATGAGAGGTAAAATAAAAGAGCATGGCACAAATTACGCAAAGAATTCAATTCTTGACCTTATAAAAATTATCATTTTTTTAACTCAACCAGTTCATTTCTGCCTCAACTGAGATTTTTATTAGTAAATTCACAAGCTACAGTTCCTTATATAGCTCTGTTGTGAAGACCCATAACCACCATTATTACAAGAGTCCATATGTGAAAAATAGTGACTGAATTTTCTCTACTGCAAACAAACAAAAAAATACAAACCTCTACACAATCATGGAAATTTAAAATAGTTTTACCATCCACTGATAAGCAATTGATGACAGTGAGCAAAAGTATAAAATAAAACCTAGCCTTGACTTTACTAATAAGTCTTTTCTGCCTCAGTGTATACCATGCATAGATTATCCTAAATACTGTTATAATAAAGGCTGCATATTCACTACTTCTAAAAGCGCTCCAATTTCTGTCAAATAATCACAACTGATTGTAAAATTTGTCTTACTGGTTCTAAATAGCTCAGAAAGCCATATTGTCAGTTAAGGTTGATAAAACAACTCAGACTGAAAAATGATAAAACCAATATTCTCTTTTACCTATTCTTTCTCCAATGAAAGGCCCATAGACAATAAAACAGCCAAAGATCAAGGATATGCTAATTCTAAATAATTAAGAGGTAACCTTACTTATGCAAGTTGTAAATATGGAAATCCATTCTAAAACAAAATATTAAGGAAATAATAAGACACCTAACCTTACGGCATTTATAACTGTGCTACAAGCTTACGTTTAACTTAAGACATTAAAAATGTTAGGCAGCAGAATACTGAATATAACTCATTACATAACTACACAATTCTAGATATAACTTGGGAATGAAAAGAACAGTGAGTCAAAAGTCAAATATTTTTACACAAAGAAATCCTTTGGTATTCAAAGGAATACATGAAAAAAGACAGCCATCAGTTTGAGAATTAAATTAACACTTGTTTTTTTAACACCACCAAATATTTTCAATTCAGTTTGCTCAGAAATACTGCCATAGCAATGCATAAGTAGATTCTTTAAAATTTCAATGTTTAAAAGTTGATGATCAACTGAAATAGACAAAATGTTTATTAATAACAAAGAGCAAGAGAATGAGAAACAACCATAAAGTGCTTGTCCAAAAGGTACTCTTGCTGGGTATATGCCCTAAATGACACTTTAATATTTTCTAATTGTGAGGTTTATTCACATCTTAAGTCAATACTATTTATGAAACTGACAAGACAAAGAAAGTAATATGTTATTACAATACTCAAAGAAGACTTATCTTAGGGAAGTATTGCTTAATTCTTCCAGTAAAAAATTTTTTTTGTTTGTGATTACAAATAAGCACGTGTACACACATACATACATACACACACACACACACACACACACACACCCCTCCACAAGAATGAAGTTTTTAAGTGTACCTAACTTGAATTCTGTATTGCAGAGAATTGGGAATCCTAGAAATTCTTAGTTTAGAAATGTACCAATTCTATTCCTTCTTTCTACCCTTCTAAGAATAGTTCTGATCACAATGCTCTTTTCCACAAAAACATACAGTCTCTCATTGAGTACGGAATAAAATGCATATTCCTTAGCTTGGGTATTCCAAACTCTTCACAACCCTTGCACAATTCTACCCTACTATGGAGTGACCCAATGTACTCTAGGCTGCGGCTACCGCTGCTCCCTAACACCCTGTGCTTCCCAGCAGTTCTCTTCACCAGAACGGTCGCTCATTTTTATCTTAATCTCTTAAACTCCTACTTTGCCTTCAAAGACAGATCGAAAGCCATCAGCACTTCAACATTCCCTCAACTCCACAAATCACTGTCCAGTGAACTCTTATTTTATATTAACCTTTTTTTTTGTGGCAGGAATTCCCAATTAATTTCATGTCATTTATTTTTGTCCATAACATAGTTTACAGGATAGTAGGGGAGCTAATGTGCTTTTTCTACTTTTACACACTTCCTAGTGTCTTGTACACATAGTGAGTACTCAATACGTGTTTGATGAATAAAATTAATGATTTGTTAAACTGATCTGCATGTAGCATTGTTGGATTTGGGTTTTTTTTAATTTACTTTTATTCCTGATACTACTGGATCCTGTTTTTTACTGGCTTTTATCCTTGACATTGAGATCATTAGATCCAAAAAAACAATTTGACTGATCTTCAAATTCTGTTTAAGAGACCACTGCCACACTGACCCTTTTAAGGATACAATATATAAAGATGGCCTCACATGTAGGTTCAGGTTTGGTTGGTTGTAAATCCTTGTTTTAAGATGATGAACAGAATTAAAAGCTGAATTTTACTGAGGTGGTTATTGCTGCCCTCTGAAACTACAGAGAAGCTTGGTTTAAAGGAGCATGCTTTTGGGCTTCTCTGGTGGCGCAGTGGTTGGGAGTCTGCCTGCCAATGCAGGGGTGACGGGTTCGTGCCCCAGTCCGGGAAGATCCCACATGCCGCAGAGCGGCTAGGCCCATGAGCCATGGCCGCTGGGCCTGTGCGTCCGGAGACTGTGCTCCGCAACGGGAGAGGCCACAACAGTGAGAGGCCCGCGTACCGCAAAAAAAAAAAAGGAGCAAGGTGAACTGACAGAAAAGATTTGGACACTAAACTAGAATCCCACTTGAAAAGCCAAGTCCATGTGTATTACAAAGTGAAAATAGTAACTAGTTTAGTAAAAAGGAGGATCCTAGGGGCAAAGTATAACTAAAAGGTCAAACTAGAGCAGGGAAACATTTTTATATGTATGATGACAAAGTAACCTGAAAAAATAGACACATACCTTTCAAATCCTCTAAAAAGTAAAAGCTACCACAGAAAGTTTAAATTATAGATCATTAATTTTAGAGAGCACTCAAAGTCCAGTGAAATTTTTTTTCTAAGACATTCATATGCTATTAAACTTTCTTAGACACACAAAAAATCAACATCAACTACTATGCTTTACCAAGTCCAAAGGCATAAGAGTTCATTTCGAATATTTACTGAATACCTAATCATATTGCCAGGTACCATACTAAGCACTAAGGATCTGAAAAGTGGTATGAGTTGCAATTTTTACAAGGGTATTCATATGCCATTTTCAAAATTTTCTGGTTGAATGTGGAATAAATCCATTGAATTTTAAATGCCCACAAAATCACCATCCTTTTTTTTTAAGCGGGGTGGGGGGATCACTATAATTTAAAAAATAAGACAAACACACGAAAGAAGTTAAGAACCCTTTCAACTACTATTGAAATGGGTGCTAAGAATCAAGGAACCATATTTTTTTTTGGAATTTTTGTTTTCATTGTGGTAGGAACACTTGAGGAACCTTAATTTTAGTCCAAGTTTTGGTACTAACAAGTTATATGCCACTGGGAAAAGATCAAGAACTTTAGTCTCTTATTTGTTAAAAAAGACACTGCCACCTGCCCTACCTACCTCACAGCACTGTGATGAATATGAGATGAGATAACATATGTTTATCTCATATGTTTTATTTTCAAAAGGCTTTCACAAATGTAAGGAACCATAATCTTCATCATTGCTTAGAAAATCCAGTTAACTATAACAGCAGGTTTTCAACTGCTTCAAAATATGTTTCAGGAAATAAATATTCACAAGGTAACATTGTTAACCCATGAATTTAAAATAGTCCACACAAGCCACTGATGGTTAAGACTGACATACATACACAATCCCACTCTGGTTATGAAAACCTACTATACTGGAATACATATTCAATTTAGCAAATAAAAAGTTTTACTTTAAAAGAAAGCATTCACAGTTCAACTGATTCTCTTTTGATTAATACAGTATATTCTAAAAACAATGCTATAATTTTAGGACACAGGCACATCAGCTAATCTAAACTGTTAAAAATTAGTGCTTACTTGCCCAAAAGCCACAGACATTTCATTATAAAGCTAACAGTTCTAAAAGCAGTTAGTACTGTCAACTGGCTTTGTTTCAAAATATCATTTTTTACTGGTCCACCAGTAAGGAATCATACTTAGCAGCTATAAGAGGAGGCAAAGTAGAAAATCGAAGTGAAACAGGGTACAAATTTTATAATAATAAAGACAAAATAACATGAACATTGGACAATTCAACTATAACCATGAAATGAATGAACTCTGTAATAAGATACACAAACTGCACATGATTTTTAGTAGCAGAATCCTCAAGAAAGTAGAGTAATAGGCAAGAATTAATACTGACATGTAAACACAACCATCAAGTTGAGTATTCCCCTCCAGGAGAATGATTAGTTTACATTAACCATATTTCTTGATAATATGCTACAACTACCAAAAAAGGTAGCTCAGCAGAGGCGATATAAAGATTTTTATGGGTTAAGATGGGCTCAGTTTTTAGAACAGTTATGTGAATGCATCAGATATATTTTTTGGCCTTTTGGGTTATCTAAAAAAGTTAGAAAACAGCCTGACAGATTTGTTTTGAGAAATTAAATAAGCCTACTCCTCAAAAGAAACCAACAACTCCTTCCTCAAATCTTAAACTTACTTTCAGATTTTGAAGCATAAAAGGATAATGCATAACAGCAAGGAGAGATTATAGAAAGGTTGCCACATTACACACATTTTATAACAATTTCATTAAAAGGGACCATTGTCATCCATTGTTTCAGTTTGTGATAGGTATTTTTAAAGGTTATTCCACTAACTTACTGAATTTACTAGGGTGAGGGTACCTACTCAATAAATGAAGTAAAGAATTTTTCTTTGTTTTACTTAGGCATGATGATTTTAAAAGACTCAAACCTTTGCTGAAGACTCCTTGAGTTCGATGAGACTGTCCTGTAGAAAATGAATGGAGATGACAGGTGAGCTGGCATAGTTCTCAGAACCCAGAGGAACTTTGGGAAGTATGGCTGTAACCTGGAAATAAACCAGCTACTTCTTGTGAGGATAAATCTCGTGATGTCATTGTTATATGAATATCAACAGTAAAAAACAAAAGCAAAACTATGTAATGGAATTGTAATGTTTAAAAAAAACTAAATTATATGTACTCATTGTAATAAACAAAAATCTTTCTCTGCTCAGAACTTTAAAATAAATGTCAATGCCACATTTTTCATAACACTGCATTTAAACTACAGATAATGGTAAAAGGCTTAAGAAAGCAAAACATTTTTTCTCCACAAAAAGTTTTAAATAGTGGAGGTCACTGTGGAAGAACAATATTGCCTTATATTTTCATAGTTTTTCTTTAATAGGGAGGTTTCAAATTTTCCTTTACTTGTGACTCCACCATAAATATATACACATTTTATCCTAGCCAGAAAACTCAGTGGCATTACATTAACAAGAAAACAAAATGTATTTATAAAAGAGTAATCACTTTTTTTTTTTGCAAAGTGCCTCTAACAGTGAATCTCATACCTCCCACAAAAAAAAGCACTTAAAAAAAGAAAGAAAATGAAATCAATTATGGTATTCAACCACAGTGCTCTTGATGAAGAATTAGTTAACTTACAGGTTTAAAAGTTCAACGTACTGCAAATTCAAAGATTCCATGAAATTAGATGAGTTTAGAATTAAAATTAAATATGGAGCAAGGAATGGCTACCCTGAGTCTTCAAGAAGGCTACACCCACGATTTTGTGCTGCAGTTGAATGCCTGGGGTTTCTCTTTGCTGGGTGGTAGAATTGGATGCCACATCTGCTTTTATCGTAACGCAAGGTTCAACTTGTTGGGAACCCAATGGGTATAAACAAACCTCCAAGGGAAGATACAACAGAAGCTGCATGCTCACTGAATATACACAACTACAGGAGAACTGATCACCAAGGAGACTTTAAAATGGAACTCCTTTCAAGACTCCTTCTTAGAAGGCACACATCGGTATGATGCTCATCAAGAAGCTTGATGAATTCAGAGGTATCTTGTTTATCCTGTATCATCCAGGAAGTCTTCAGTGCTATATATTCTTCAATATTTATGCCGAAAAATAGGCTTCATTCTGCTGAAAAGATTCATTTGCTTGTAGCTACCATTGCACTCCAAAAAAGACTGCGTAAAGCAGTGAGGCACTTCTGGGTAAAATTTCTCTTGCACTTTGAAACACTACAAAATTAGTGCTAGGTCCTTGAAGTTTTAATATTTTTATAAGAAAAATACTCAATAGGAAAAAAATATCAGTCCACCAATATGTAAAAAATTCATTTTCTAATGCAACATAAAACCTCCAGTGGCTCCAGTGAATACTTGGCACAAGACTTGAAGGAAGTCAGGACACGTATTCCAAACAGGTGAGCCTAACATGGACGCTGCCTTCCTCAGGCTATACTAACCTTTACTGTTGCGGAATGTGATGGAGAAGGGTAGGTATCAATTTTGCGACGTTTTTGTTCTGTTGGGATGAAAAGAAATAGTCACAATAAGGTATGTTTCCACTTTTTTCCACACACTTAAAAAAAAATCACCAACTTCTAAGGTTATCAAGTATTAGTTCCCCCTACTAAAGTCCCTAGATAACTTGCCATAATAACAAGACAAGAACCAACTTTATATTACAACAACCAAAGGTAAACAAATATAAATCAAACTTGCCCCTTTCAGGCTCTGCAATATCTGATCGGGGAACAGGTGACTTCAAGGACCCAGAAACTGGTGTTTTCTCTCCTTTAACGTTTTCCTTTAATTTCATTTCCTTTGCTATATCTCTTTCTCTGGATGGCTCCTTCTCTCTTTCCTTTTCTTGAGTCGACTTTGATTCTGCATTGGGGACAGTGGTCTTGAATTTCTCATCTTTAACTTTTTCTTCCTTCTTGAATTTTTCTTTCTCTTTGTCAGACTTAGGTGTTCTTTCCTTCGTCTCTCTTGCTTTTTCATCTTTATTTGGCCGTTCTTCCTTCGGTTTTTCTTTACCATCTTTACCACCAAGTACTCGGGCCTCTGGAGTAGTAGCTGGAGTCTTTTCTTTTTTCTCTTTTTCTTTCTCTTTCCCTTTTTCTTTGTCATTTTCTTTAACAGCTTTGCTGCTTAAGAATAAAAACATGACATTTTAAGACAAATGGTCATAAAATACATTCAATGTTATAAATCATAAAGCGTTTCTTACTGACTTCAAAAATTCTAGAACTATGAGTAGCCCTTTAAAAACTAAAGGACAACTTTAAGACAAGTAAAAAGCAAGTACTTCTTTATCCAGTAAATAATAACCAAATTCACAAATAGCAGATTAAAAAAGAATAATTAAAGTGATGTTAGGCCCTTTTTTTGTACATGTTCATAACCTTTGAGGATTACAAAGTAACAACCCAAAACTATCCCATAAGCCAACCAAGGGTGCTACCATCAGGAACTGGATTACTTGGCTGGATGGACCACTGGTCTAAATTAGTAGGCTTCTCTCATGTTAATTATTCTTACCCAGATTGTACACAGCAAACACTCAATCCTAAAATTTTTTTTTAACTTCACCACATACATTCCCCTGCATATCCCAGCAGAGGAAACAAAGTCAGTCTCAGCATTATACAAAACGTGAGAATGGTAAGCACATCATCAAAACAGCAGTATAGACAAAATTTCTCAGTCCAACAAAAATGACTTCCATAGTATTCATCTATCACCCTCTGTCATTCATGTCTAATGAGGTTGCTTAATCATGTAAGAATTCAGAATTTTGACATACAGCACAGTGTTCCTACCTGTTAGAGCCACTATTTCCATTGCTTGAATTCCCTTTTGGTGTGGCACTAGAAGCTTTATTAACTGCTTTCACACCACACTGAGATCTCTCCCTTGATTTATCTGAAATAAAGGTAAGGTTTTATTTGACAAGCCCCTAGATGTAAATAAGCTACAATTGCACAGCAAAATGATTAGAGACTAGACAGAAAGAAACAAAGGGCTGATCACTTCTTGACAGTTACATACTCCTACTTAGGGATTAAAAAAGTAACACTAAGCCAGCATTTTACTTGTCATGTGATACAAAACATTTCAGTTTGCTGAAACAAAATGTATTACTTATAAATTTCTACAAATAAGCATACCAGTCTCCTCATTACTGCTTTCATCCGATTTAGATGCACTTCCTACTGACGATGAAGAAGGCCCACCGCCAGGCCCATTTTGTACACTGGCAATTGCATTCCTCGGAGGGGGGTCTTTGTGATGAAACTCATTTTCAGGTATCATGTATGACTTTCTACTTTTCAACTGCCCAGAGTAGCTGAAAGTCGCACAAAGTGTTTAAATATACAAATACAAGTCAAAAGGCACAAACATGGGGTTTAAAAGAATAAAATTAGCAAGTTATTCACTCTGCTACTTGATTCCAGAGAATAAAAAATATTAATTTTCAGTAAGTTCCTGAATGTCTTTATAAGAGAACCTAGATGCTTTCTTAAAAATTTCAATGTAAACTAATCCTTCAACTAAAATGCCTTTTTTCCACTATTGAAGATTTGATAACTCAACTGATGATAAAATTACATTTCCTCCAAACCAGGATATACTATATATGATTTTTGAAACTATCATCCAGTATAGACCGGAAGCTGATAATCAGAAGTGACAACTCTCACCAGCCTGTGGGAACATGATCGCATAATCTCCCATAATCTCCTGAAGTAAGGCAGAAGATAAACTTCAACACTGTAAGACATTTTAAAGTCTTCAGAATCCTTCTGTAATCTAGTCTCATAAATCACATTAAAGTATAATTGTGTTACCCCATAGCCAATGCATATAGATCTGGCCTCTTCTCTTTTTCCTCTTGGCAGATTTTATGCACTCTTCTTTCCAAAGCCTGACCCAGATTCAAAACTTTTGGGTACCAAGGAAGTATTTTTGTTAGCACAATCAAGATATTCCTGATGTGAGTATATTCGCCTGTTTCAAGGCAATGTACCGATGCCTACAACAAACATTTTAAGATCTGTTATTAAAAAAGTATAAGTATGAAGAGAAAAAACCACCTTTGAGAAATACAATTTTTTCTTACCTTGGTTAGTTTGTAATGCCATTTATGTACAACGTGTCGAAAATTTTCATAGTCTAATTGATCAGCTTTATTTCCACCATCAAAACCAGTTGCCCGTAATATAGTAAGAAATCCTGGATAATTTCCACATTCCTAAGGGCAAAAAATAGGCTGTCACTTTTAAAGAAAAATTCTGTCCTCCAAAATAGTAGAAGCTGAAACTTAAGTAGACTAGATTAATGATTCCATGTGAAAATATAATGTGTATTTTCAATGATAGGTAGTTTTCACAGAAAGATCCACCTTATTCAATGACATTAATTTGAAATGTCAGTTTGAGATAGGATAAAAATATAGCATGTTTTTTAATAATGAATGAATTGTGCTTAAATTTTAAACATTGTTGTACAACTGAATCTTAAACTCAGCTTCCCTTTTAAAACTGAACCCAGAGCTTACTGGAAGCGGTCATTATATACATGGTAAATGGGTAAAATGTAAGAGTATTTGTCATACCTTTTCATATGTGGCTCTATCACTGTGCCACCTGGTCACAGTCTCTAACATGCAGCAAAGGAATCTCCCATATCGACTAGCTTCATTTTCAGTACAGCTTGCGACTGTGTAAATTATATCAGAGAAAACCTACAGAAAACAATGTGTGAAAAACAAAAACAAATCAAGGTCAAAATTAGTTCAAAATATTAAAAGATCATGTAATAGCAAATCATAATAAACTAAACAGGTAAGTTTAGTCAAAATGCATCTTCCCCTTTTATATTCACAATTCCAGAGACCTTTAAAGATTCTGGCTTTTGTGAGGAAATAGCACATTCATAAAGCAACAATAACAACAACAACAACAAAAAAAAACCACTTTTATAAAGAAAGCGGATTTACAATGAGGGAAGAAAAAAACTATCATTATTATTACAACGTAACTTATTTAACAAAGACTTAGCCATAGATATTACTGGGGTTAAGGGGACAGTAAGCAGAGGCGAGGCTGATAGAAACTAGAAATAGGCAGCTGAGAGGCTGTAACATACGTCATGTTTTTAGACCACAAAATGCAGCAACTTATTATTATGAAAAAAGCCAGATGCAAAAATCTGTGAATGTGACCACATTGAAAAGCATCCCTGCTTTTATATATGTGCAAAAGTGTAAGCTTTTTCATTGCTTCTTGAGGGGGTGAAGGTTAAAAATGGAGAAGAGAGTTCTGCCTATTATGACAAACATATAAACCCAAATATTGAGTTAATGGATTAACTAGGGGTGCTTATTATATATCAGGCACTACTCAAAGTGCTTTTGTGTATAGTGACTCATTTATTCCTCATAACAATCTTATGAAGCAGGTACTATTATCCCGTTTTACAGATAGAAAACTGAGGCACAGAGAGGTTAAAAAAAACTTGCCAAAGATCATATAGCTAGAAAGTAGCAGAGCTAGGATTCAAGTTCAGGCACTTGGCTCTTGAGTTCATGCTTTTAACCACACACACAATAATACCTCTATAGATTATATATAATGTTTAGCTATCTTTGTGTGAGACTTTTTTTTAAAGGTTGCAATAAAAAGAACTTACTCGATCATAGCAAAGAAGTGTGGAAAAATTTGGAGTTTTCTGTTGATGTACCAATTCAACAAAACGAGCACAGTAAACAGCATCAATTGCTGAAAAAATACATCGAGGAAATATACACAGCTGTAGAAATTTTGTGATGGTCTCATTTTTGGTAGATTCTAAAAATAAGGGAAGAATATATTAAGTGGTAAACTTCTTCCTCAAGTGCCTCAAGGCCACTAAACATGACAACATAAACTTTAGTGTAGAGAATGATATAAAACCACAAACTATTTATAGTTTGTAACCAAAAGGTCATGCCTGGGATAAGACTTTCATTTTCACTCTGTGGACATTTTTCTACCTATAATTTCTCCAGAGATAAGATTTTATACAGAAAAGTTGAATGATAAGCTGCCAATATTGTAGTTTTAAGTTAATTAATTTCACCAGCAAATTAAATCTGTTCCTTCAGTGAACATGTGAAGTCGACTCTGCGTTAATGAATAACCAAAGAATGGGATAGTGAACACTGAGTTGAAATACAAACATAATATACTTCAATACCTCCAAAGTTATAAAAGTTTGCTTTTTTAATGTAGCAGCGGCAGAAATGTAACAATTCCAACAACTTACTTGCTAAAAGCCAATTGTCCTTTTCCAGTTTCAGTCTCTGTAGCACTCGCTGTACATGTTCCATCTGCTTCTTTTCTTCTTCAAGAAGCTTGTCCTGAAGGGCAGTACATCGCTCCTTCTCTTTTTTCTTTTTATTTGGAGGCTACAAAGTATAAGTTGGATACTTTTCTAACTACAGGCACATTACCTCTCCTTCTTTTAATTAAAAAATTTGAGGAGATAAATGCTGATATCTTATACTAATTACTTCAACAGGGATGTTTAGGAGTCCACTTGGATGTGCTTTGACCTCCATTCAACAAATCCAAGACAAAGTCAGTCTTCGTACACTATCAAAACAGGATACCTTCTCAACACTGGTACTTTTACTCTGAGGCATGGAATCATCTTTGATCCTTCCTTCTCTGTTCCAATATTCTAACTGCTTACAAGTCTTTTGCATTCCTACTACCTCCACCATAGTCTATGCTCTCAGTACTTCATAATGAATTACCCAAAAAGCCACCTAGTTGGTCTCCCGCCTAATGCCAGTCCCTTGCCCTATCAAACGTATCCTTCATATCACCGTCACAAGCAATCTGCCTAAAGTACCATTTTTACCATTATCACTTCCCCACTGAGGAATCTAAAATAGCTCTCAATTTTATCAAGCCTTCCTTTTTTTTTTAAGTGCATTTTTAAAAACTAATTATTTATTTGGCTGCGCCGGGTCTTAGTTGAGGCACGTGGGATCTTCGTTGCAGCACACGGGATCTTCTTTTAGTTGCGGCATGTGGACTTTTAGTTGCGGCATGCGTGCAGGATCTAGTTCCCCAACCAGGGATCAAACCCCGGCCTCCTATATTTGGAGCGCGGAGTCTTAACCACTGGACCCCCAGGGAAGTCCCTCAAGCCTTCCTTTCTAACTTTCATCGCTCTACATCACCTGGCCCCAACCTAACCTTTCAAATTTATCACTAAGCCCAATCGCCACAGTAAAAGTGGTCTCTTTAAACCTCAGACTACTTCATACCTTTGCTGAAGCTTTACAGTCACCAATTTGCCTCCATATTTCCAAACTTAACCTATCTTCAAGGCCTATCCAGTTCAAGACTCACCTCTTCAATAAAGCTTTCTCCTAAAGGATTCTCCTTTGGGGAATTCCTATTGCTCTTGCAATTGGAGTTAAGTAGATCATTTTAAGTTGCTAACACAGCCCTCAAATACCTTTTGATTGGTCATAACCTCCACGTACTCACCAAGCCCCTGCCCCACCCATGGAGAGGATAACCTCTAAACCCACTTAGAAAAACATTATGTGTAACAACAAGATAGGAACCTGAGCTAATACAATTCCAAAGTATGGATAATGTTGAATTAATACCATGAAGTTATTGTACTTGAGCTACTAGACCAAAAACCTACCATTTCCTGATTGTCATCAATTGCTTTCATCTGGACTTTAAGTTTATTGACTTCCCGTTCATAGCTGGTATGTGGAACTGCAAGGTCATACATTGTCAATGACCAGAATGTGGCATAGAATTGAGGGCTGATGTCGTCCCAGACTTTGGAAACATGTAAGGAAACCACTGCTTCATGGACAGGAGCCATCACCATTTCACATGATGTAATGTACTTGTGAACTTTATGTTGCTGTTTATTTCCCTTCTCTGATTTTTTAAGTTCATCATACTTTGACTGGAGATAAAAAGTAAAAACACACACATACAATATAATTTATAGCACTGATTTTCATAGTATAAAAACCTAGGTTCCCTTTTCAAGAATCAGAAGATGACCAATCAAAACTGTTGCAGGAATTCTAATTTCTTACCAACAACATTTCTTTTAAGATAAATCATCCCTGGAAGCTGTTTCAATATTTAGCCCTGTGTGCTTACTATGAGCTTTTCCAAAGATTCTTATTGCATCTGACCTGTTGAGTAAGTGAATAGGGTATGTGGGCCCCCTGTCCATTTCCCCCACCCTACTCTCTCTTGCTGTTGCATGAAGGATTGAACATGCAGGGTTTCCACTCCTGCTTTTGAGATATTCAAGGGAACCAAGTAGAGGGTCTTAACACTAGTAAAGAGGCAGAATGGAACTAGTAACAGCCAACCAAAACAGAATGTTTTATCGCTACATGTAGCCCCTATCATCTGTTACGATTTGTCAATTAAGAAGCTGGATCAACACAAAGAAAGGTTATGAGAACGTTACCATAAGACCGCTAAGTAGGGGGACCAACTGTCCAGGTTTTCCAGTGATTGAGGGGTTTCCCAGGATGCAAGACTGTAGTGCTAAAACCGGGAAAGTCTCAGGCAAACCAGGACCAACTGGTAACCCTATTGCTAAGCTAAATTATGATTTTCTCTGAATGGCTATGGTATACTGGAGTTTAAAGCATGTGGGAACTGACTTAAACCACAGCTTTTTTTGGCCTGATTGGTTTATCCTAATTTGGGGGAGAGTCAGAGGAAGGCCATACCCTTAATTGTATGAGAAAAAGAATCTGTTAGTACAATGGGAGGGACTACATATTAGTTCATAGAATGTGTGTCAAACATAAAAAAGAAAACAATACAAAGTGGAGTTGTTGCTATTATCTCATGTCCTTCAGTCTCTTTGAGACGAAAGAGCTCTCACCCAGAAAACTGTCTGGGTTAGGCATCATCCCTGAAGATGAACCTAAGAGGAGATCTAAAACTAGCTTCTTCTTTATGCTAGAAAGCACTTAAATCATTTACAGTTTGTGCTAAACATGGAGCCCAGAACTAGAAGGTCTGAAGTCAAAGGTCCCACTTCCAGTTCTGCATCGTGATAGGCAAAAAGAGTCTTGGCTCCTACAGTCCAGCTGCCGTCCCTCCTGAGCGCTCCATACCCCAGGCTCACTGGATTGAAGGCATGCCAAGTACTCTTTGTTCCACAGGGTATCTCAAACAGGCTCTGAGAATCATACAATTACTTTAGAAGTGGGAAAAATTATCTCCTGTCTTCCCCATTTTAGAGAGCATGCTGGTAACTACTGAGGCCACATAGGTGGCAAAGCTATAAATATAAAGAACATTACTTAGGAGAGAGGTCCAATTACACCAGAGACCTGAGAGAATAGCAGCTGGGATAAGAAAGGCTTTTAAATTTTTGAGGGTGGGTCCTATTGAAGGCAACTAATATGAATCTATGTGAACAGAAAGACAGCTGTTGAGGTTCTAACAAAACACAGAATAAAACAGTGATGAAACTAACTAAATAAGATAGCTTATCTACCTGATTTGGTCATATTCAGAATATGAACTAGGGGAAAAGCCTTTCTTTTAGACCAGTGCTGCAAGGTGGCTCTCAGCAATTAAAACTGAAAATTAGGTTACAGGTATGACAGTGTTATAGAATAGCCCCAGTCTCCCTAATCCTTTGGTTCTGAATCTGTGACTTCTATTTCCAGGCACCCCCCTCATTCCTATCTAGTTGAAAAAAAAGCTTGATCAGAAAAGACAGCTATACTGCATATTTGCCTAGGACAAATATTTCCTTGCCTAAAGTCAGTTTAACCCTTCTTCAAGCTCACATCTTCAGTCAAGTAGATAAGTATAACAGCTCTACAAAGTCACCTGGGGAACTAGACCTACGGAATAGAACTGATACCCACTGTTACTGTACTTTTTTTTGTTGTTTTTGGCCGTGCCATGCAGCATGCGGTATCTTAGTTCCTCAACCAGGGATCGAACCCATGCCCTCTGCAGTGGAAGTGCAGAGTCCTAACCACTGGACCGCCAGGGAATTCCCCGCTGTACTTCTAATTACTGTTCAAAAAGCTCTTGGCCTAACAATGTTATTCCCATGAGAGCCTGCCAATAGTCAATTTATGGAAGGGACCTAGCAGCCCTCTAATACTCATACTCTCTCATCAAAGGTTCTTCAAGAGGGGCTTTCACCCAAGAGGCAAAAGTAAGGATCCCTAGGAAAGCCTGGATGCCCAATCCAGTGTAACCAAGGTTGCCGAGGAATTCCCTTTCCAGAGGGTGGCATGTGGCCTACCCCTGATTTGGTTGTATAGCCACCTCTGTATAGTTCTCTGTTTTTCTCCTCAAACTTGAAAGGAAAATGACATTTCTTTGTTTAGATATTTTTACCTCTTAAATGACAAAGACACAATATTTTACACAGGCTACGGAAAAAGTAGCTGTTGGTATGAATGACCTGCTCCATTTTCTGACCTGGAAAAGTTCAGCCAACCTCAGGCAACCAGGTGTTCCTGTTTGCTAGGGTTCAATAGCGCTGATTAGTGTGTCACTTCTCAGTATAGCACAGGGCAGGTCAGAATTTCTGAGATGAAGCAATTCTCCCACCTCAGTCCTGCAAGAAATCAGGTCCCCTGTTGTATAGCTGAGACTGATCTACTGTGGGGTGGGGCGACAACACAAAACATAACTACACAAAGAGAGCATAACAATTTTCTGGATTGAGAGAGTCTAAAGGAGAAGAAGCAGCCCAATCCTACTCCCTTATTCCCTTTTTCCCTCTAGAGAGTACAGCACAGTATTACAAGTGATAATTGAATCAATTAACATTTAGTTAGTTGTTAGAGGGTAAGTGTGAGACTGTAGCAGTTGATATGTAAACACTAACAGCTGATGGTTGATTAAATGATCAATTAGATCCCAAATTTCTCAGCACCTTTTCCCCCACTCTACTACACAGCCCTGTATCCCCACTGGGAACAAGAAGGGAGCCTACTTAAAGATAAGGGAACAAGATCTTCCTCAAAATCTGTAGTGAAAGCCTTGCATAGCATAGACTTAAAAAACAACAACAGATAAACAGAAGGGCCAGAATCTAAGCCTACAGAAAAATGAAGAACATGCTTGGGCTCCAGTCAGAGTGGGGAAGTACCACAGTTTCCAAACAGAGTACTGACCATGGCCCTGAGGGAAAAGGAAAAGTAAATTCCTATTAGAGGTAACTGGTTTAAAGGGAAGAGTCCAGGTGGCAGATAGAGAAAAGGAAGGAGGGCTGTCTTCTCTTCCCCCACAACCTTACTTGAATTTCAATACAGTCACTAACAGGATACCCTGCTTGGGAGGGCTCGCTCTAGTTTGCTTTTTGTTGTTGTTTGTTGTCAGTTGTTTCATTTAGGTGGAGAGAAATAAAACAAGAGTCATGAATATACCTTTCCTAGAAGTTACACAACAGAGAGTGCAAGAGTATTTAGAATGTTTGGGGGTGGTTAAGTCTGTCAGTCTTTATTTCTTTCAAGGCAGTACATGTAATAGCAAGTCAACTGTCTGACAGTGATACTGTCACTGAGGAAACAGGATTCTCTGTATTCAAGAGGAGTGTTTCTCAGAATGACGTACCACATTCACCTGCATCAGAATCATCTAGTGCTTGTTAAAAAAACAAAAACAAAACAAAAATCCCCAGGTACCATTCAAATTACTAAATTAGAATTTATGGACATGGGGTTGAGTTTTTAAGATGCTTCCTTGGTGATTCTCTAATAATTCCCTGATGAGCTGCACTAATGTTGGAGAACTATAGTTCTAGAGGGCCCATAAGACATCAACTTGGACAACTGGTGGTGTAGTAACAATAAAATTATAGAACTAGTAAGACTTACTTTTTAAAGGGGATATTTTCATTGCCCACTGCACAGAGCTGAGTATTAACAAAAGAGCAACTCTCTCTATCTATGTCAAATTAAAATGCATTTACAAATAAAACAGTTAAGTAGTAATGTGGAATCATTCCTGAAGGGCAGCAAAGATACTTATACTTACCGAAATATGGTGTGCATACATTGGCCTAGACAGGAAAAATGCTGCATCATGGGGTGTGTGAAATTCATTACAGAGCACATCAATTGAAGGCACTCGCTTTATATAATCTTCTGTGCTTAGATTAGATGCTAAAAACCCACCAAACTGTACCAGGGTATCATGACACTAAATTTAAAAAATAAGACAAAAAACACAAATGTGCTACCATTTTACTAAACCAACATAACATTTTCCAAAATGACTAAGATATATTTTAACAATATTTTGATTAACAATTAAGAATTCAAATTTTACTACTTGAAAGAACTTTGGAGACAATCTACAAACTTAATCATATATCATACTACAAAAAAGATACCCAAGTCCTGAAAAGCTGACTAATCTAAGACTTTAATAGTCAACCAAGGTCTCAAGTTCCAAGCTATTGTTCACCACCTTTAGTAGCAGAATATATTTATCTAAATCACATAGAACAATTTTATGTATATGCAAGTCAATTTTCTTGGCCCTTAAAAGTCGAAAACTTTATAAAATATGATGTTTTTTATTTCCTTGTAATATAGTTGGTGACAGTTAAACACATCTTGTAGGCTAACCATAGGTTTTGGTGCTTAATATTTTTAAATATACTTTATAAATGAAGATCATATCTACTTTGTTGTGGCTGAAATTCCAGATTTCCAGAGATCAGAAAAGATGAGAGCAAACAACTTGACGTTATCTACTCAACTGAAAACATTATACATATTATTATACCCCCTAGATCCATCTCTTAAATATCATAATTTGCAAAGAGTCCCAATTTCCAGAATGTCTATTATATATTGTATATAATATATATCATATGATATATATATGATGTGCAAAATGACATTTTTCAAATTGTATCACATTCTATATTTTCCACTATCAAGATTTAAAAACCCACAGAAACACAAAGGCCACTTTAACTTGCCTGATCATAGAGCTTTCCCACGAGTTTCAAATGTTTCTCTCCACCTTCCTGAAAGATTACCCCATTCCTCTGCTGAGCCATAAGCAAACAGAGAGGAAGAGCAAGGTCATGGTCTAATAGTGCATCCTTTAATCTCTGGGAGGATTTTTTAGTGTTTCTTATCTGGCCAAAGTAACCACCCTGCAAAAGAGAAGACATAACTTTACCAGTGTACCAGTACATAAAACATGCCATCTGATTTGAAGAAAAAACACAGAAAGGGTTTGGTTACAATCCTGAAGATAACAAACCCACACACTCTACATTCCTTCCCTCTCTTTACAAATTTATTTTACTGACACTATTACTGCCACTGGCTTTAGTCACTGGCTTAAAGATAACTGTCAACTGTCTTTAAACTTCTACATATTTTCCACTTTCTACCATGCAGTCCCTTATAAAGGATTATCCTTTAGTCAGTGTGGGGCAGAGTCAACAACTGTCAGATTTATGCCCATTGGGGTATCAAGGACCACAGAAGATTTGATATTTATTTCCCTCCAGATGTATTACTTACTGTCTTTTACACTTTGTTTCAGCTTTTTTAAAAAGGTTAAAATAACTAGTATATCGCAATTTTTAAAAGGGAGGTGGGGGCGATTTTAAGAGGAGGGTATGTATGGCTTTGACACTTAGCTTTATGTACTTATGTGCTGTTTAAATTCTTTATTATGAACATGCGTACATTTTGATTACTGCAGCTTTGTAACACTGTCTGAAGTCTGGGAGGGTTATGCCTACTGCTTTGTTCTTTTTCCTCAGGATTGCTTTGGCAATTTGGGGTCTTTTATGGTTCCATATAAATTTTAGGATTATTTGTTCTAGTTCTGTAAAAAATGTCATGGGTAATTTGATAGGTATTGCATTCAATCTATAGATTGCTTTGGGTAGCATGGCCATTTTAACAATGTTAACTCTTCCAATCTAAGAGCATGGGATATCTTTCCATTTCTCTGAATCATCTTCAATTTCCTTTATTAATGTTTTGTAGTTTTCAGCTTATAAGTCTTTCACCTCCTTGGTGATGTTTATTCCCAAGTATTTTATTTTTTTTGATGCGATTTTAAAAGGGAGCATGCATACATTTTGAATTTTGAGTCACTAAACAAAAAGAGCAATTCTCACCTCAGCTTTTAGTTGCTCTCCACCAGTCATGGCCTCTAGTTGCTCCATTGTCATTTCTTCTGTAATTTCTATTCCTGCCATTTTTTGTACCACTTCTTTCAATATAAGCAGGTCAAAACTATTTAGGAAAAATAAGAAATAGTCTATAGTTGAAACTTCAAACATAAAAGTAAAAATGAATTGTAATTAATATACTAAGAATCCCTAAATTATTTGTATATAAATATTTGGGGCATGTAGTATGTTTAACTTTTTACTTGGAAGTAATTTCAAACTTACAGATAGGATACAAAGATAAGAACAGTACAAAGCACACCCACATAGCCTTTATCCCTACTTCACCTGTTATTAACATTGTGAACATCCCGTTCACTTTATCATTTCTGCTTTCTCTCTCTCTCCCCCATCTTCTCTCTCTCTCTCTCTCTCTCCCTCCCTCCCTCCCTCTCTCTCTCTCTCTCTCTCTCTCACACACACACACACACACACACACACACACACTCTCTCTCTCTCTCTCTCTCTCTCTCTCACAATTTTCTTGAACTATGTGAGAGTAACTTATCTAGTAAGTAACATCATTTTAGAGGTACCTAAAATTCCTAATTACCCCTAAAATTGCTAATGTGTTTCCTAAGACTATCGCTATTCTCTTACATAACCACAGCAATAGTTATCAACTTTAGTAAACCTAACACTGATGCAATACTTTTATCTAATATACGGTCATATTTCATTTTTAGCAGCCAACCCAATAATGCCCTTCATAACATTTTTTTTTATCCTCCAGTACAGGATGCTCAATATATATTTTTTGATAGTATAGAGCCATCTCTTTAAACAATCACACACACTTAGGAGGAATGGAGGGAGGGAGAGGAGAAAAGAAAAAAGGAAGGAAATGCAAATTCCAAGTTGTGATATTTGAGCCTAAGATGACAGTTTAGTGGCCTGCCTTACACATATTTATTACTGTGCCAACAGTTATTCATTTGAATTCTCAAAGTTTAGGACTGTCAATGGAAATAACACCTTATGACTTCCAAGATCTTCCTTACTTTGTTAAGTAATGAAGATAAGGAAAAACATTCTTTCCTACAGAACAAATACAGATGTTTTTCCAAAGAAAGGTAAAGCTAGGTATACCCAAGACACAAGTTAATAGACAAAGGAACAGTTTTCTAAGATTCTTATTAAGTGCTTACTCTCTCAACTTGCCTCGCTTCTCTAAACATAGTTTTTGAAAACAAGAGGGCCCTCTTCAAATAAGTATGCAACAAGTACCAATGAAATATTTTGTTTTTCCTTTAAACAATCTTTTCATTAGATGGTCACAAAAACTATATCACAGTACAGAAAACTGAACTAGAGATTTAAAAGTAATGTGATGTTTTCCTGGCCTATACAGACACAGAAGAGTAAAATGTATACGAATGGCCAATAGAGGAGTATAAAGCAAGTGATATATGCGGATTAAATCCCAAACCTAATTTTTTTTAAGCTTTCCCTAAACCAAAACAATCTGTCAAGAATTACTTAGGTAATACTTGTTTGGAGCACCAGATAGCTTTACAGATTTCTGTTTGCTTTCTACCAGAAAGCTTTTGAAAACCATTTCCAGTTCTTTTGAGTCTAGTCAGTCTATTGCTGATGGGGTTTAATATACATTCCAATTCAAACTCTAAGCACTGATATTGGTCCAGAATAAAATAATAAAACTCAGTATTTATAAAGAAAAGAAGACAATGTCCAAAAGGTGCATTAGTGTTACCTATCTCTGAAGTTTAAATTCAAAAAATAGTTGTGTTTTAAAGATACTATATATACCCTCAAAATAAACACATTCCTACCAAATGTTCAATGTAAAGGCCAATTACTGTCCAGTAGCATAATCAATAGTGCAATGAGTTTTGCCATAAGAGGATTTACAATATACCATATCAACCATTTATTCAAAAGCCTAACAGGTAGTCAAAGTGAGTTAGTTACTTTAATGAGTTACACATATAGCCAAATATTACATTTCTTTCTGCATATTTTAAGTTATTTCTTTTAATTAAAGAATTCCATATAAATAAGTGAGCAATTATTTTCTTAAGCCTACAACCAACAAACAGTTTTTCAACATAATAGTAATGTCAGTATCCCAATACCGGCAGAAGTACTCTAATTACTGAATTTCATTTACATATAATTTGCTATGAATACCTTTTGCCTGCCTTTAGCTGATTAGCCACATATTGAAGAAGACCAGCAAGATCAATTGGATATTTACGAAAAACTGCACCACAGAAACTAGCCAGACCTATATGAGATAAAAAAGGAATAGGGCTTTTTAAAAAACAGTTCATAAAACAAAAAGCACAATATTAAGTGTTATTTCAACGAAATTTCCCAAACAAAATGAGGTGGGAAAAATTGTATTGCTGATGCCACTGAACAGAATTTTATAATTAATAATAGCTAATATTTATTGACCATACATATGCCAAGCAGTCTATTAAGCTCTTTATGTAATTATCTCATTTAACCTTTGCAGTAATTATCTCAGGTTGGTATAAACCTATCGATGAGGGAAATTCCGAACAGACAGGTCACGTAACTTGCTCATGGACACACAGTTGGTATGAGGTAGAACAGTGATTCAAACTTATACGGCCTGATTCCATAACTTGTGACGTTAATTAGGCCACAACAAAATCTTGCAGATAACTCAGTAAACTTGAATGATCAACAAAACACCTGCCCCTCAAATGTCTGAGTCACACAAAAAAATCTCATTTTATCTAGGAACATGCCACTAGTTGTGGAGGGGCAAGGAAACATTGCCAGACCAAGAGGCAATCAAAAGACCAATTTTAGCCAAGAGTCCTTATCACATTAGTAGGGAGAAAACCCCACTCAAGACAAGAGCAGGAGGGACTTCCCTGGCCATCCAATTGTTAAGACTTGGCACGCCCAATGCAGGGGGCATGGGTTCAATCCCTGGTCAGGAAACCAAGATCCTGCATGCAGCACGGCGTGGCCTTTTTAAAAAAAAAAAAAAAAGAGGAGGAGACCCCAGTAAAGTCAAGTGATCTGCAGCCTTTTCAAGAATTATTTGCTGAGCACCTAAAGGACAATGGACAAAACACAGGTCCTGCCCTCAAGGAACTTACAGTCCAGAGAGATATAGAAAACTAAACTAAAATAACTATGATGAATAAAAAGTTCCATAGAAGTACAGAAGAGGGGCACCTTATTCTGACTTTTGGGTTGTTAACAGGGAAAGCTTTCCAAAGAAAGTGACCTCTAAGCTAAAATCTAATGAATAAGTAGAAAATGTGTTGGAAGAGATGAGTGGGCATAGAAGGGTATCCCAAGGGTACCCCAAGAAGAGGGAATAACATGTGCAAAAGAAAGTGCAAGAAGTTCAGCATTAACGGAACCTAGAATATTAGGGAGGGGCAAAAGATGAGGCTAGTATAGAAAGGACCTGATCCCAAAAGAACTTACTTGTATGATTTATTACAGATTGCAGACTTCAAAGAGCAATGGGAAGCTACTGCAAGATTCAGCTATCAGAGACACAACAGGTTGAAAGAAAATGTAACTGGCTGCTAGAAATCAAAGGTACAAGGAAAAAAAACAAGGCTAGGGCTTTTTGTTAAACAACCAAGTTTTTGTTCTTTTAAGGTGACTGGAACCTCAGGATGGAAAGGAGAGAAGGGAGAATAGTTCCCTTAAGATTAATTCTTCTAGGGACTTCCCTGGCAGTCCACTGGTTAAGACTTCACCTTCAAATGTAGGGGGTGCAGGTTCGATCCCTGGTTGGAGAGCTAAGAGCCCACATGCCTCACAGCCAAAAAACCAAAACATAAAACAGAAGCAATATTGTAACAAATTCAATAAAGACTTTAAAATTGGTCCACATCAAGAAAAAAATCTTAAAAAAAAAAGATTAATTCTTCTAAAGTAATAGAATGGATGGGAACTTTCATCTCCCCAGTAATGCTTGCCCAAATGCTATCACAGCCAATACTGGCCTCTTGAGTTAGAAAATGAATTAAGTACCATATGAACCTCCTTACACAGCCAAGGACATGGACCCTCTGTAGAACAAGTTGAGTGGCTAGATATTCTCAAGAGCACTTGACAAATAGGCTCTTAGCATAGGTAACAGAATACATAGCATAGCAATGACAAAAGATGGAAATTTCATCCTTGGAAAAATAAAAATACTTACTCTGAAGCCAGCTTGAGATGGTTGTGTCGTCATGTTTCATTCTCTCCTTTTCTGGATTAGCTAAAGCTTCAATGATACAATCTTTCATATAATTAAGAAAAAATTTTGTCACCACATCCCTAACAAAGACCGCTAAAACAACAACAACAAAAAGCCACCCCTTGGAAAATAAATTGTTAGCTCCAATTTATTACCAATTATGGAAAAATACACTCACTGTAGTACCAACTTTTCTTTTTTA
Organism: Aethalodelphis obliquidens; assembly: GCF_003676395.1. NCBI lineage: Eukaryota > Metazoa > Chordata > Mammalia > Artiodactyla > Delphinidae > Aethalodelphis > Aethalodelphis obliquidens. The sequence goes on along the minus strand of NW_020838021.1, from coordinate 5,491,195 downwards.
GCCTCTTTCCCAGCTTTCAGCAAGCAGATTCTAACTATATCAAAGATATTTAGTAATCTTAACATTGTCTTTCTCAGTATACAACACAGACACACACACAAACTCCCAACTGGTCAACCTCTCGATCAGCCAACTGAATCAACCTCAGATGGTTGCTAAAGGAACTTAGAATGAAAATAAAACATTCACCACTAAGATCTATGAAACGTGAAATCTATGTTATTACTTCACCTGAAAGGATACAGGCCAAGACGTCATAATTCAACGAAGTGAGGTATTTCAATGAATCTACTACAGGTGTTATTAAGTTATCATACTTCTGTATTTGTGACAAGATCTGGAAGACAGCAACAAAGAATAAAAGGCATTGACTAATCAAAAGAGAACTTTTACCGTGCTAACTAAATAATGGCTACACTTTTTTTTCAAAAGAAATAATGCTTAAAATTAGTTTCCTTCCATTGTGTATTTATATAAAACCTACTATTCTATCATTTCCTTAGAAAATATTTTCTTAGGCTACAATTTCCAATTAGGAAATAATTCCAGGGCATCCAAACTTGAATTTTGGAATTATAGAGGCTAGACTTATGTAAAATGTGTTTTAGAAATCTCTTTCTAAACATGAAAGTGTTACATCTGAATCACAATGAAATGCTGTTCAAATGTTTCTAAAAACTAAAATCAACAAATAATGCATCACTTTATTAATGTTTTTATAACTCAAAATGTGGTACACAAGACAATGTCAGTCTGTTTAATAACAGTAGCACTGTCACTTATTGTTAGAAAAGTAGATCAATGTGTTAAACATATTACATACTAAATTTTGTTTTTAGAACCATACAATGTTTCATTTGCTAAAGTTTTTGTCCCCTAAAACTATCAAACATTTTTAAACTACATCATTCTATTTCCACTTGTGCTGATTTAAAGACTACAAAAAGAAAAATCCCTGAAAATAGTATTAACCTCAAAACATACATAATCAAACAAAATGGTTGGATTGCTGTGGCTCAACTTCCCAATTTGTCTTCCAGAAGGCTTCACATTTTCCTTGGTTAGACGCCTACAAGGGGAGAAAAAGGTGGCAGGGATCATCTTAAGTAATTTCCCTTTTAATGTTGGTAGCTTTGTTACATCATGAAAGAAATTTTATTTCCCAAATATCCAAAATGGATCCATGTAAACAACCACCCTCATCATATGCTTTACTACAGGACTTGGGCTATTTTGATTAGGCATTCTCCAAGAGGGTATTAAAATTTTGTATTAATGCTTAACATTTACAATATACACATGTTCATTTTATAGTAATAGTCTAATAAGCATTAAAACTCTTAACGTACTCTACAAGTACATAAAACTCTTCTTACAGAGAATAATTATTTTAGATTTAGAAGGGCTCATTATCACTTTAGGGATTAAGATATCAAATTTGGTGTAATACTTTGAAATGCCTCATGCCATCTGTGTCAGTGACCCTAACAGAGTAACAGCTAATGCTGCACTCACTCCTTGATACAAGAAGTTCTCTGGTTTTCATATTCAAAGTAAACAATTCTTGAAAAATCAATTCTACTCTTGTCCTTCCTCTTTAATTCTCCCTCTACTCAGTATTCTTTTACTAACATTTTGGAAATTTATATCTACGAAATGCTTACAAATTCAAAACAATTATTACACAGGATCTTAAACTCTTCTGATGAAATTACTACATAATAAATCTAGAAACCTGAAAAACTAACAAGTGACAGGAAGCTTTCTAGAGTGAAAATGTAATGAAGCAAATAATGAATTTAGTTGACAATTCAAGGAATGTGACCATTCTGGAAGTGACAAACTTGATATAATTATCTTAAGAAACTTATGACAAAACTGATCCATTAATCAAAATTATTTCATCAACAACTGCTTCCCTTTCCCATTCTGCATGGCCCAGTTTCTTTTTGTCCCATGGAAAAGAGAGACCCATCAGTTTTAAACTTTGGCTATACTCTGTTCTACTTTGAAGCTTTATTTGAAGCACAAATAAAGTTCTACCACCACCTGCCCTTACTTCTAACCCTACTATTTCAGGCAAGCCCTCCTACTTGCCAAAGCCAACCCTTCCTTTCCATATTTTTTATCCCATTCCCTTCTGCTTCCTCTCCCCCAACACCAAAAAAAATAAATAAAAGGAATATTCTCTTGATTATGTCCTCCTCTCAAGCAACCATGGTGCTTGGCATATGGAACACAATCAATGAACATTTGTGGCATGAATTACTGGATGCCCTATAGAAAATTCATGTTTTAAACAGTAATCAAAACTTGTGAAATTCCCAAGCAATAAATTAATACATTCCATTCTCAACTTAAAAAGTTCAATCAATATCAAAATCATATTATTCAAGGCTGGTGAAATAGCTGAGCTTACAAATATAACAAAAATCCGAGTATATTAAAAATTCTGCACATATTCTTCTGTGATAAACATTTGTATTAATTTACTTATTCATTAATTCATATTAATGTCTTCTGTGACAGGCAAAGTGCTAAGCACCAGGAATACAAGGATGAGTAACAGCACCTGCTCTCAAGCTCAGTCCAGCTGGGGAGTAGATTTAAAACCACTTTTAAAATTTTTATATTCTTAAACAAATAGAGCAACTTATAGAACAGTACTTATTATATGCTATCAATAGTATAAAAAGGGAGGGAATAATATATTTGTATTCACTTGCATATACATAAAAATAGCCGGAATGATAAATAAGAAACTAAACAGTGACCACTTTTTTTTTCCCTTGGGAGAACTGAGTGGACAGGGTGAGAGACTTTTTACTGTCTACCTTTTCATATCTACTACAATTTAAACCGTGTGAATATATAAAATAGTCAAAAAATTAGATAACTTTAAAAAGAAAAATAATCATAGCAATATACATAAGCGGTATGATAGTAGTTATATGCATATGACATAGTGGTAGCACAAATAAAGAACAATCAATTGTGCTTGGTGGTATGTGCAAGGGAAGGCTTCACAGAGGTGACACTGGAGCCCACTGTCCAATGATGAGGTCACCAGATGGAGAGAGGAAAAAGAGGTAAGGGAAAACCTGTACAAACAAAAGAAACAAAAAATTATATGCAAAGGAAAAGGAGACCATAGCACACTCAGGGAAACATAAGTGGGCTCAGTACAGCTAGAGGTAGAATTGGCGGGAAATGAGGATGGAAATAGGGAGAGACAGATCATGAAGGTTCTCTTATATCACCAAGCCATAAAGTCTGACATATAACCTGCAGGCAATGCTTAGTCACCAAAGGATTTTGAAGAAAGAGAATAATACAAGGCACTATAACACTCCAGATAAAAGAACTAAGTTAGTGGTGGTAGAGAGTGGAAGAGACAGATTCAATATTTAATGTATCGGGGCTTCCCTGGTGGTGCAGTGGTTGAGAATACGCCTGTCAATGCAGGGGACACGGGTTTGATCCCTGGTCCAGGAAGATCCCACATGCCTCGGAGCAACTAAGCCCGTGCGCCACAACTACTGAGCCTGTGCTCTAGAGCCCGTGAGCCACAACTACTGAGCCCGTGCACCTGGAGCCCGTGCTCCACGACGAGAGAAGCCACCGCACTGCAATGAAGAATAGCCCCTGCTCGCCGCAACTAGAGAAAGCCCGCGTGCTACAACGAAGACCCAACACAGCCAAAATTAAATAAATTTATCAAAAAAAATTTAATGTATCATTAAATAATCCATATAAAGCACTTAGTTCAGCGCCCACCACACATAGTAATGGCTTCAAAAATATTCGTTGTTGTTAAGCTAGAAACTCTACTTGGGGAATTTTTAAGCCTAGAACTCTTTTGGAAGGACCAGTTCTAATATCATCTCTTTCCATGCCTTCCCCAACTTCCATGGGGTGAAATATTCATTCTCCTCTCTATCATCCCATAGAACTTTATACATATTGTATAACAGCATCTATTAAACCAGACTGTGATTGTGCACACACCTGTTTCCCTGGTAGACTGTGACTTACGACAATATCACTCAGCAAAGAAAGTATCACTGGGGGCTTCCCTGGTGGCACAGTGGTTAAGAATCTGCCTGACAATGCAGGGGACATGGGTTCGAGCCCTAGTCTGGGAAGATTCCACATGCCACAGAGCAACTAAGCCTGTGTGCCACAACTGCTGACCCTGCGCTCTAGAGCCTGCGAGCCACAACTACTGAACCTTGCATGCCTAGAGCCTGTGCTCCACAACAAGAGAAGCCACCACAATGAGAAGCCCGTGCACCACAACGAAGAGCAGCCCCTGCTCGCCGCAACTAGAGAAAGCCCGTGCACAGCAACGAAGACCCAACACAGCCATAAATAAATAAATGAATAAATTTATTATTTAAAAAAAAAAGTGTCACTGCATACTGTTAGTTAAACCAGTGAATGTACTACTTCTAATTAGAATAACCATACAACTGCACAAATGTAAAAGAAATGATAATGAACAGCCTTGCTGAAAACCCTTGCAATACAGCAGTGTAATTAGTATCTAAACCAATACTGATCTGAAGTATACAATTTTCATAATTAAACTTCAAACAGTTTATCAGGAAGTATCAATAGATTAACATCACTCTTTTGTTTTGTTTTGGTTTTTTTTGCGGTACGCGGGCCTCTCACTGTTGTGACCTCTCCCGTTGCGGAGCACAGGCTCCGGACGCGCAGGCTCAGCAGCCATGGCTCACGGGCCTAGCCGCTCCTCGGCATGTGGGATCTTCCCGGACCAGGGCAAGAACTCGTGTCCCCTGCATCGGCAGGCGGAATCTCAACCACCGCGCCACCAGGGAAGCCCCACTCTTATGTTTTTAATGACATGAAAATAAAGCACACAAATGAAAAAACTAGAAATTTTTCAAAAGTTGACTCCCTAAGGAGATAGTTCTGCATGATTCTACTAGATCTTCCAGAAAGAAAAAATAAATCTTTATTATAACTTTCAACAGAAATTCCTAGAACTTTGACTACCTTGTACAAGCCACCGAATGTATTATGCAAACTGAGCGAAGGCTACACAGTATGCTCTCCTTTAAAAAAAAAAACACGTCATCCTATAATATAATGCATCCTGAAGAGGATTTTTATCAGATTTTATAGCTGGGCAAACATGACAACTACAAAAACTAACATGGTAGTCAAAATGAGCTAAAAACCACAAAAATTGATAGTCACTCTATGTGTAGTATATAATTAGCTACACCATTAGCAAATACTCCTGGGCTTCCTCAAAACTGAGGCTCAGACATAAGCTGGCTGAAAGACATTGTAAATCAGATCCAGATATTAAGAAGAAAAATAAATTAAAACTTACTTCATGATATATTTGGCTCTGTCTATTGTTTGAGCTTTAACTTTTACTAAAAGTGGATGACTGTTGTAAGTTTCATTCTTCCACTGGCCATACAGACGATATCTTGAAAATGATGAGATGAAGAATTAGGAAAAGTTAAACACTTAGAGGTTAGTGCACTAGAATAGTAGCTAAAAATACAAAAATATTATGTATTTACCTATGCTGATATGGAAATGTTTTAAACATTCCCCACAGTTCCTCAGACATACAAGCATTGCAGTCCATCAAAGAAAGAGATGGAAGTAATACCTGGTCAGTAATGCTAAGCAAGCAGCTAAGGATAACTTCCTACGAAAAATGGAGGAAAAATTATTTCAGTTAAGAGGTGCATATTAACCCCCCCCAACAAATTTATGTAAGCCTTGGAAAAATTGCCGTTCCTTGATTTAATAACACACCATATCTAATTCCCCACACTATCACTGTACGTTTCACAATGGTTATTTGTGTTTCTCCATCTAAGAAAGCAAATGAGGTGAGGGAAGGAAAGGGGTAGCAAGAATGAGGGACTTTTTATCCCTTTTCCTTTCTCAACATGGTAATCCTCAAAAACAGGAGGCTGTCAATCTTAAAAGATACTTTGTACGATATGCCAAAAGCTACATTCAACATGTAAAGTATAAAATAGTTATTCACATAGGTGATTAAAGCTTGTTCACAGTAAAATTTACAGTATGCTGTACCTAGACAAACATTAGACACATTGGATTTTTCTAGTCTCTTACCGTCTTCTCTTTATCTTCTTGTTTGCTTCCATCAGACTGAAACTAAAATTAAAAAAAACTATAAATAAAATGCAAAAAGGTTAAGATTATGCTGTCACAATTTCGTTTCTAATTTGAAAAAAAATTAACTTGCACGTAGTTGTGAATTATTTCGTTACTTGTTACACACATGTAGATTTTACATACAGTCAGTATTACCAATTAACATTTTAAATTCTCATCTACATTTCTAACCTCCAAATAATTTGTGACATTCATGAACTTTAAATGCCAGTTTTATAAGCCAATTCTTTTCTCAACCTCATTATCACAAACCAAAGCATCCTAAAACTGATCTGAGTATTTATTATAAAATTGTAGCCAGCACAATTTAGTTATAATGCATTTGCATTTCTCCTTCGAGATGTTCTAGTTTTCCCCCTCAGAATTGGTAAAATCTAACACTAAAGCAACGACAACAAAAATTAAACCCAAAGAAATCCAAAGCTATGTTTTAATTCACCACCACTTAAGCCCTAAGAAATAGGCCCAAAATATTAATACCATTGCTGACAAAGACCAAACCACTTCCTAACTTGGACAGACTGAATGAAAAAGCATGGGTCATTATTTTATCAGTGATTTGCAGGTGGGCTGCTGAAGTGCCATGTTTGACAATGCTGTCTATACATACAAAATGAAATTGTGAGTAACATTTGTGTGTGTATAGGCAGGTGGAGTGTTGGGGGAGTACACAAAGGCCAAAAGGACAGGTGAAGCACTGATACTCAAGGACAATCTAGATATCTGGAATGTATTTAGCTCAATACCAAGTATGAGAAAGGGAAAAGCTAATATGCAGCTAACATACCTTATTGGTAGATAAGGATATTTTGTGCATGTATGTTTTCATGCTTGAGTAAGTTAATGGGTGTTACTACAGGGAAGTCTAACTTCTGTGCAATATTTTCACATAAGACTAATTCAGGGACGGCCATGTTACCTTGATGGGAAAACATACAGAATCACACTTTTTTAACTGGCAGGTTAAAAAGATATGGTTCCCTTTCACAGAAACGATTATTAAGTCAACATACATCCTGGTCAGCAAATAAGGAGTCAGGTTATGAAGGAGTGGCCTGGCAGAAAACAAACTATATAGTTGCTTTTATTTTGTTGGAAGGGGATGGTAATTCTGGTGGCATACTGTGTGTACACTGGGAGGCAGAAATAATGGTATGTCATAATTGGAAGAATCCAGTTTATAGGGTATTGTGTTGGGGATAAAGGCAGTTAAGCTACTCCTTTGCTAGCATACTATGATTCAAATTAACCTAATAAAGCTATAAATAGTTTCCTCCATACAAATAAAACATTTTCTTAGTTACTAAGCTGTCCTAATTCCTCTTACTAGATACTTATATTAGTTTCTAATGTCTGTTTGTCAATTCTCTAGATTTCACAAGCAGGAAAATTTGAAAGAGAGAAAGAAATATGGAAAGCACAAGGAAACTATCTAGAAGAGCAGTAAGAAAAGGTTTCTATCAAAGGCTAATTATAACCAAGATGAACAACAACAACAAAACAAGATGTACATGCATGTAAAAGTGATTTTCTTTACACATTCCACTCCGCTGATGCTTTCTTTTTCATTTAGTTTAACTTAATTTGCTTTTTAATTCAGAGCACATACAAAACTCTCCATTCCCACAATAGAATACTGAAAGTTTTATTGAATGGCCAGGCAGAAGTTGAAGAAAGAAAGGATGGGGAGGGACAAAAGACATTCATTCATTTGTTTACTATGTGCCAGGCACTGGGAATTCAAAGATGAACAGTAGAGAGTTCCTATCTTTGAGGAACTGACAAGGCTACTTGTCAGTAAGAATCTAGAAAATCAGTAAGAATCTGTCAGTAAGAATCTAGAAAAGAGAGATCTTTCAGGATCTCTTTAAGATCAAGACTACACTTACCAATGTACTGTTAGGAACTGAATTTTAAGTTTGAATAAAATTGAGCACTCACAATTATGTCTACACAGACCATCAGCTATAAATGACCCCAAGCAGGTTCCAATCTTGCCCTATAACAACAGAGCAGCTGACAGGGCTGCATAACACTACTGAGCACTGCCCTCCCCCCCCAAAAAAGCAGGTTCATCAAGAAGGGGCTTTTGGAGAGTTGAGAAATAAAGGCTGGAGTAAGTCATAGATATAACTAGATAAATTACTTTTTTATTACTAATGTCCTATTTTTAGTACCTCTAACCCATGAATGTTTCAAATGCTACTTTAGAGCAGGGGTCCCCAAGCCCCAGGCCGAGGACCAGTACCGGTCCGTGGCCTGTTAGGAACTGGGTCGCACAGCAGGAGGTGAGCAGCAGGCGAGCGAGTGAAGCCTCATCTGCTGTTCCCCATCCCCCCCACCAACATCCATGGAAAAAATGAAAAGGGAAAAAAATGAAAAATATTTAAATTTGTGACTTAGACTACATCTAAGTAAATTATGGCATTATTGTCACCGTCCTTATTATCATTCATTGAGTACTACATGCCATATAATAGGCTAAGAACTACGCATTTATGTCTTAAAGCTACTCTAATAGAAGAATCTTTTTGTTAGGGTCTAAATAAGACCCATCAAAATAACTTAGAAATAGGAAAATATAACCTATAAGTTAAAAGTTATGGGAACCTAGCCAAAGCAGTCTTGAGGGAAAAAAATGGAGCTGGAGGAATCAGACTCCCTGACTTCAGACTATACTACAAAGCTACAGTAATCAAGACACTCTGGTACTGACAGAAAAACAGAAATATAGATCAATGGAACAGGTTAGAAAGCCCAGAGATAAACCCACGCACCTATGATCAACTAATCTATGACAAAGGAGGCAAGGATATACAATGGAGAAAAGACAGTCTCTTCAATAAGTGGTGCTGGGAAAACTGGACAGCTACATGTAAAAGAATGAAATTAGGACACTCCCTAACACCATACACAAAAATAAACTCAAAATGGATTAAAAAGACCTAAATGTAAGGCCGGACACTCTAAAACTCTTAGAGGAAAACATAGGAAGAACACTCTTTGACATAAATCACAGCAAGATCTTTTTTGATCCACCTCCTAGAGTAATGGAAACAGAAACAAAAATAAACAAATGGGACCTAATGAAACTTCAAAGCTTTTGCAAAGCAAACTACAAACAAGATGAAAAGACAATCCTCAGAAAGGCAGAAAATATCTGCAAATGAATCAACGGACAAAGGATTAATCTCTAAAATATACAAGCAGTTCATTATCAAAAAAACAAACAACCCAATCAAAAAACGGGCAGAAGACCTAAATAGACATTTCTCCAAAGAAGACATACAGATGGCCAAGAGGCACAGGAAAAGCTGCTCAACATCACTAATTAGTAGAAAAATGCATATCAAAACTACAATGAGGTATCACCTCACAGCAGTCAGAATGGCCATTATCACAAAATCTAGAAACAATAAATGCTGGAAAGAGTGTGGTGAAAAGGGAACCCTCCTGCACTGTTGGTGGGAATGTAAACTGACCACTATGGAGAACAGTATGGAGATTCCTTAAAAAACTAAAATAGAACTACCATATGACCCAGCAGTCCCACTACTGGGCATATACCCAGAGAAAACCATAATTCAAAAAGAGACATGTACCACAATGTTCATTGCAGCCCCATTTACAACAGCCAGGTCATGGAAGCAACCTAAATGTCCATCAACAGATGAATGGATAAAGAAGATGTGGCACATATATACAATGGAATATTACTCAGCTATAAAAAGAAACAAAATTGAGTTATCTCTAGTGAGGTGGATGGACCTAGAGTCTGTCATACAGAGTGAAGTAAGTCAGAAAGAGAAAAACAAATACCGTATGCTAACGCATATATATGAAATCTAAAAAAAAAACAAAAAACCAAAATGGTACTTATGAACCCAGTGGCAGGGCAGGAATAAAGACATACACATAGAGAATGGACTTGAGGACACAGGGGGGAGGGGAAAGCTGGGGCGAAGTGAGAGTAGCATCGACATATATACACTACTAAATGTAAGATAGATAGCTAGTGGGAAACAGCAGCACAGCACAAGGAGATCAGCTCGGTGCTTTTCGACGACCTAGAGGGTGGGATAGGGAGGGTATATGGGGATATATGTACGCATATGGCTGATTCACTTTGTTGTACAACAGAAACTAACACAGCATTGTGAAGCAATTATACTCCAATAAAGATGTATTTTTTTTAAAAAGTGGAGAGATATGTGTCCATACTACCCTTGACTAGTTCACTCATGAAACCCCAGCAACAAAAATTTCCTTTATTTGATAAAAATTCTTTGATTTGTTACTAATTTATAACAAATTTCAAAAATGAGAGGGAAAAAAACATCTATCACTACAACGTAAAGAAGCTAAAGGCATTCCTACATAAAATCAAATCTACTCTTGAGGGAAGTGAAACTGCTACTTTAAAGTGGCATCTTATATTTAAAGACAGAAATAGATTAAAGTATATTATTAACGCTTTTTAAAAAATCATCAAAAGCTAGTGTAGTGATAGCTTACATAAGTGATAACTTATTATGATCTAAAAAATTCATGACAACTATATTTTTAACTAAAATTGAATACCTAATTATTAGTATCTAATTCATGTTTAGACATATCTCATTTGATCCATATTGCAACCCCAGGAGCTAGATAAGCCAAATATTATTACCACGAATCTCTGGCTTAGAAAAGTGACCAGCTTAAGGTCACATTACTAGCAAGTAGCTAGCAGCTCATCCTGATGAAACTAGTTCACCTAATTATCAATTTCTAATGCTTTAATTACTCTGTTTGGGGGACAGCCTTAAATGAAGAATCTGTGGGCAAGGTAGGTTCCAAAGTCAACACATAAAGTAAAAATTACATATACTCACAATTACCCTACAAAAATCCCTTATATCATCTATAAAGTATACAGAAACATTACCTTTCATTTAAGTCCAACTCAAGACTCTGTTTTTCCCCTCTAATATTAGGAGAAATCACTAAGTGACCACGAGATGTGAACATGAAATAAAGTGACTGGCTTGCATTTAGGGGGCCATGTCACACGAAAACACAGTTTAAAAACTAGACTAACTGAATGTGGTGAGATACTCTCTAAGACACCTGAGAAACTGAACCAAAATGAAAGAAAAAAATTTCTCCAATTTCACCCTTGCTCCTAGACATACACACAGTATTTTGATGGAACAAGTCTGGCCACATTCACATAAACTAAGCACAGGTATGGTGTAATTCCACTGTACTTGACTGACTCCCATACCTTCATCCAAAAGGAATATTAATTTTGAGCTCTAACCCACACAACCAAGTTAGATCTTCAATTTTGAAAAGAAATAAATGGACTGAAGCAGGATCACAGGCTCTCCCTCCCCTAATAGCTAACAAAAAACAACAAACATCAAGTCAAAATTCTAAAGTAGCTGGTTCATAAACTAGAGTTTCAGGATCAATGGTATTAAGGTACATTCTCTCCCTAGGAACCCAAATTTTTATTATGAAAAATTTCAAGTTTACATAAAAGTTGAATGGATAGTATACTTATCCATAAACACCTATATATCTACCATGTAGATTCAACAATTAATATTTTGCCTTTTTTTCTTGACCAAATAAAATGCAGACATGATACTTTATCTCAAAAAAATTCAGTGTGCATCTCCTAAGAATAAGGACAGGGACTTCCCTGGTGGCGCAGTGGTTAAGAGTCTGCCTGCCAACGCAGGGGTTCGAGCCGTGGTCCAGGAAGATCCCACATGCCATGGAGCAACTAAGCCCGTGTGCCACAACTACTGAGCCTGTGCTCTAGAGCCCACGTGCCACAAGTACTGAAGCCCGTGCGCCTAGAGCCCGTGCTCCGCAACAGGAGAAGCTACCGCAATGAGAAGCCCGCATACCGCAACCAAGAGTAGCCCCTGCTCACCACAACTAGAGAAAGCCCGCACGCAGCAGCGAAGACCCAACACAACCAAAAATAAATTAATTAAAAAAAAAAGAATAAGGACATTCTTCCACATTACCACAATTATCATAATCACAACTATTCCGAATATCATCTAGTACCCAATCTAAGGTATATATCCTGACCCTTTGACTCTAGGTTTCTCTAAGCTTTATCTGTGAATCAATTTAGTGCACTTTGGCTCTTTACCAAAGGCCAACATAAGAAATAGCCATATAAAGAGACAGTGAGATAACTGAATTAAGATGACAGAGTGAAGCATGAACACATAATTTCTCTCCCCCAATCCCTAATGCAATGAACAAAGTACGTCTTCCTATTTGTTTTTAATCTCCCAAATTCACCACCAACCAAGCAAAAAAAGAGGAAATTATGCTATTAACTTCAAGGTGATGCACACACAAACACACATAAGATTCTGAACTACAGACAGTGTGGTATGGCGCCTGACCTTAACCCAATCCCCAGAAGTATCGAGCAAGGAAGGTAAGTCAACAAAATCCTTTAGGCAATGTGGCCTGCAAGGTAAATAAGTAGCCTGAGGAAAAACCCTTGTGAGTAGAAGCCCAGCAGGATTCTGGCTACTAAGGCTTGCTGTCTCTCAAAGGAACTGTGCTCAGATGATGAGAGAATCAAACTCCAAGGGAGTTGGATACCCACTTGGTTGGGCATGCCTAGCATAGGATGGGTAACACGATCTCAGAAGACAAAGCAGAGGTTCCCTAAACTGGGGGCTATACTCAGCCTCACTGAGCTTATTCACTCCCCTATTCCAGACTACAGAAAAGATTGAAAAGAGAACCCAATACTCAAACTGTAGCTTGAGGGGAGAAGGACTGGTCATAAATAAGGTAGGAAGGGTGTGAGGATTCACTCACACTATATGAAAAAGAAGTTGTCCATATTAAGATGAAAAGAAATGCTGTGGCTACTATGGAAACATAAATAGCCTAAAAAAATCATATAAAAGACAAATGAACTTAGTCTGGAAGAAAGTAGAACACAGAGGACAGACAGATTCTCCAAAAGTATCTGCATATTGTCATAGAAAAAAATATTATGAACTCAGTAAGACAAGAAAAGCTTGGATATGAGATACACAGAATGAGATGAAAACAGAGACTGCAGAGATAAAATAAAACACCACTGATACAGATATAATTTAAAATAGCAAGGAATTTCAAGAATTGAAAAATTTAGACAACCAATCATTTCTTCCATTTTAGACACACTACATTTGTATAGGCAGTAGGGCATGGTGATTTTGAGCTTGGCCTCTGAAGCCAGACTGCCTGGATTGAACTCGCATATCTGTCCCATACTAGCTGTGTGACCTGGGACGAGTTACTTAACCTAGAGCACAAAAGGCTTGGTAAAGATTAAATGAGCTGATGCATGTAAGGTACTAAAATAGGGCCTGACACAGAGTAAGAGCTCAATATTAGTAATCACTATCAGAAACAACTTAATCCACTAACATCAGCTGGATGCAAAAAAGCACCAAGGAATTCATCTTTATGTGTGTAGGTGCTATCAAAAACATTTAAGTATGTCAGGTGAGCATGTTAAAGCTGTGCTTTATAATTAAAGAAAATTTTAAAGATACCAAAACGTGTGCATTCATATAGAAATATTCTATAGAGCCACCTCCCTCTTTTAAGCCTGAAATAAGGACCAAAATTGGTTAATATACTAGAACAACAGTTCTCAAAGTTTGCTCTTTGGATCAGTAGCACCTGGAAACATGTTAGAAATGCAAATTCTCGGGTCCCACCCAGACCTACTGAATCAGAAACTGAGGGTGGAGCCCAACAATCTGTATTTTAAGAAGACCCCCAGGTGATCCTGATGCATGTAAAGTTTGAGGTTCACTGTACTAGATAGTCCTATACTACATACCTCAAATTTCAGAAATACATAACCACATACACATACACACACACAATCAGAGACATAAATGATTTCAAATAACTATAGGCTGAAAAGACTATTCTGTTAAGTGATATCTAACATAAGCTATTTTTTTAATATGCATAATTTATATATACAAGCAACCTCAAGCTTATGAATGAGAGATTTGTTAAAGATTTGTTCATTGTAAATACATTATTTGGAACTAAGGTCATATTCCCCCTTTAGAAGCAATCTTAAAAACTCGTGTTAAATTCCTAGCTAGGCAACATAAGCCTTTTAAACCTATAAACACATAATGATTTGTTATAGTGAAATGTTTTTAGGGTAAAAACAATGAACCAAAATTCTAAGTCAGATCATTGGAAAGATTCACTTTTCCTACCACAACCTTAGCAATGAGAGAAGACAGATTTCTTCCCACACTGGGATCAAAATAAACTTTTTCTGCTTCCCTTCTGCCCTTCTACCTCTGCAAAAATAGAGACTAGAGTTAGGGGCAGGCACCAGACACAATTCTGATAGAACAGAGATAAATGAGGGCTGCAATGGAGATGGCAGAGTGGAAGAGTAACAGCTTTAGCACCTGTGTATCTTGATAACAATATTGTATCTGTATATGTTTATACATATGTCTGTATACGGGACTTCTACAAGTTTGATGTTCGGTCTCCTGCTTACAAGTTTATGATACTTGTAGCCAAAGAAAGAATTTCAGAACAAGAGATCTGAACATTAAGATTTTCAATGAAAAAGAATAGCATAAAAAAAAAGAATACCATTAGTGGGTAAAGGTAAGATGAAAAAGAGGCTGTTTACATTGTCTCAAAGTATCTCCCCACAGGATACACATTAACAACAAAGAGAAAAAGAATAACTACACTGGAGAAACCTGGCAGCCATCACCTTAACCAAGTGATCGATGTTAACAGCACCAGTAATGGGACAAATTGACTTCACATGCTTCCCAATACGATTCAATGGGAAAAACAAGTACTAGTTAACATGACATCCCTTTCAGACGATAAGGATCAAGATAATGAAACACTGTTATACTTCTTTTTTATATGGATATATGCTATATAATAAATATTATGTATAGTAATGAACTACTTAGCAGATTTCTTCAGCATACCTTTACACAATATAAATTTGTTAACATTAAAAAAATTTATCTACCAGCTAAGTATTTAAAGCCAAATCAAACATCTCAGGTCTCAAGTGATTAATACACAACAGTTGTTAAATTTTCTATATAGTTACTGTAGTCGAAAATTAAAATTAGGTGCAATCGCCAAACACTGGAGAAAACTGCATTTGTGCTTGTAAGGATTTCTAGATTCTTTTGCTTACGTTGCTTTACAATTGAAAAGAAATTGTGTATTCTTTTCAACTTTAAGACCTTGGTTAGGCAAAGATCTCATAGAACACAAAGAGCAAACTATAAAAGAGAAGTGCTGTTAAATTGGAATCGATCACAATTTTAAATTTTTGCTTTTCAAAAGACAGTAAACAAAATGACAAGGCAAATCAGACTGAGAATAAAAGACAACTGAATTTAAAATGGGCAAGAGATTTGAATAGACATTTCAACAAAGATGATTACAAATGGCAAATAAGGGCATGAAAAGATGCTCAACATCACTGATCATCAGGGAAATGTAAATTAAAAGCACAAAAGATAGAACTACACACCCATTAGAGTGACTAAAATTTAAAAGACTGACAACACCAAGTGTTGATGAGGATGTAGAGCAAATGGAAGTCATATACATTGCTCCCAGGAATGCAAAATGGTACACACATGTTGGAAAAGTTTGACAAAAAGTTAAACATACACTTACCCATATGGCCCAGCAATCCCATTCCTGGGGAAACAAAAACATATGCACCCCCCCAAAAAAGACTTGTACAAGAATATCCATAGCAGCTTTATTTATAATGGCCCCCAACTAGAAACAACCCAAATGCCCATCAACTGGTGAATGGATAAACTCTGTTATATCTATATAATGAAATATTACACAGCAATAAAGAACTACTGACATGTGCAACAACTGAAATGACTCTCAAAAGCATTAAGTGGAAGAAATCAGACAAAAAAAGAGTACATTCTATACTATCCCATTTATGTGAAGTTCTAGAAAAAGCAAAACAACAGTGACAGAAAGCCTACCAGTGGTTGCCAGGAACCAGCAATGAAGGGAGGGAACTGATGGCAAAGGGGCAAGAGGGAACTTGCTGGGATGATGAAAATATCCTATATCATGATTGCGGTGGTGGACACACAACTGTATACATCTGTCAAAACTCATCAAATTGTACACTTAAAATAAGTGAGGTTTATTGTATGTAAATTATAACTTGAAGCTAATTTTAAAAAATAATAAGTCAAACATGGAAGCAACCTGTTTCCATCTACAGATGAATGGATAAAAAAGATGTGGTGTGTGTATGTGTGTATATATATCTATATAGACATATAGATACATATATGTGTGTGTGTATATATATATCTATATATGTATATATATAGATATATATATACACACACACACACAATGGAATATATCACTCAGCCATAAAAAAGAATGAAATAATGCCATTTGCAGCAACATGGATGGACCCAGAGATTACCATACTAAGCGAAGTAAGTCAGACAGAGAAAGACAACTATATGATATCACTTATATGTGGAATCTAAAAAGATGATACAAATGAACTTATTTACAAAACAGAAACAGACTCACAGGCATAGAAAACAAACATAGTTACCAAAGGGGAAGGGGGAGGAGGGATAAATTGGGAGTATGGGATTAACAGATGCACACTACCATATATAAAATAGACAAACAATAAGGATTTACTGTATAGCACAGGGAACTATATTCAATATCTTGTAATAAACTATAATGGAAAAGAATCCCAAAAAAAGAATATATATATATATATATATATATATATATATATGTAGAGCCAAATCACTTTGCTCTACATCTGAAACTAACACAATATTGTAAATCAACTATACATCAATAAAAAAAACAATAACATAAAGTTACCCTTGGGGTAGTGATTAGAAGGGCATTTAAGGAAAACTCTGGGGTGCTAGTACTGTTCTATTTCTTGATCTAAATGGTGGATACATGGGTGTTTAGTTTGGAAAATGTCACTGAGCTGTACAATTATGGTTTGTGTGCCTTCTGTATTATGTTTTATTTCAATAAAAAGTTTACTAAAAAAAATAAAAGAATGGATCCTGAACAGTCTGAGGTTGAAGGAACTTCACACAAATAATGGCAATGATTCAAAACTGCAGCCAAGAAAACTGAGCAGAAGAAAAGCAAGAGGAAAGAATGTTGAATTAACCACTATTTATAAGGGGATTCAAAAAGCAATCACACGTCCAAAGCATATTTTCCTATCTGGAGGACTTGACTAATAATCTGGCTGGATTTAAGTTTTTATATATAAATGGTTGGGACACAACTGACTTTCCCCAAACCTTACTCAACATAACCTTTTCTTAAGTTTACTTTCTTTTTATTTCTAGAGAATATACTCAGAACAGTTTCATTCCATAATTTAGTTTTCTGCTTGGAAGAAAAAAAATCTTACTAACCTCCTTCATAAATGACTTGCCTATCCGCACCACTTTTGCGAATAAAATGGGATCGTGAGAAAGGTGAGGACCAAGGTAACAGAACATATTGAAGACGTCTCTCCTCAAATCTTCAAAGCTCTCTGCTTGTTTTGGTGCTCTCTTATTTTGCAAAGCATTAACAGGTGAGCCTTTAGCACCTTTAGGAACGCCAACTCTACAAAAAGAAGGAAAATTTATATGTATATAACTATACAATACCCCATTTTAAGTTAACACAATCATATTAATCAGTAAGTAAAACTTTTCTTGCTTATATTTGCTTTCTCTATTTCAACTGTGCCTAACTTCATTATACCAAATAATTTAACTGGTAGAAAAAGACAAAAACAATACTCATTTGAAAAAAAAAATCAGAGCTTAAGAGACTGTTTCAAATTAACTGCATAAGAAAAGGAAATCAGAGAAATGCAGATTCCAAGTAACATTTAACATACATCATATGAATTTGTTTTTAGTTAAATTTGGCCAATATCAGGAATCTGGATATGGGAATGGGGAACAAGGGATGGACCTCAGAGACACAAAGATGAAACAGAAAAATATGGATATAACAACACTGATTCAAGTTAATAAACATTTCTCAATCTGGCTTCCACTACCTAGACTGAATATGAGGTAGGTGGTGGTAGGGAAGGTGAGCAGCATAATGAAAGAGGGTGTGTCACACTAAAAAGGACAGCATGCCCAGAGTTCTCACCTGCTGAGCAGGTGTCCCGCTGTGGAGTCACAGGGGTCACTCTCTGAGAAGAAGCCTTCATGGTCCACAGCCCAGGTGGCACTGAAGGCAGCAGCCAGCAGCTATGCACGAGTCACAAGGCTGGGGCTTTTGAGGCAGGCTCTGATCTGTGGGGCTGAAGCCAGAGCTGCTGCCAGTACTGCTCCTAAGTATCCTGCAAGTAGGCTGAGGGCTAGCGGACTGGTCGACACAGTAACTATGGGATGATGAGAGAGGCTGCACTACCAATTTCCAGAACAGCAGCCTATATGCCAGGAGAGATAAGGCAAGCAGAGAGGCAAAGTCCTCACTCAGAGCCACTCAACCCAGGATAGAGGAAAATTACACTAAGTAAAAACCTTAGGAATTCTCTGCCCCCCAAGAGAGGAGGAAAAGTCAAAAACAGAAGAATGGAGTTTTCACTCTCAACGGAGCAAACCCAACCTAGAAATCTAACATACAGTTTTTAGACAACACTGCAGCACAAATTCTGCAACACCTGGTCTCCATGATAGGACACAATTCACTGATTAATACCTGCCAAACTGATATGCTCTGTGAATAGTTCTTATCTTCTGATAAAACATACTAAAATATATGCCTGGTTTGAGGAGACAAGATAAACATGCAGATTTTTTTTTTGTAGTCCGAAACTATTTCTACCTCAATTAGTAAAGCATACAGTAAACATACCTTCGGTAGAGAGGCTCAATAGTTATATGAATAAGCTTGCAAATTGCAAGGGCTATTAGTTTATGTGAAGCTGCATAGTATGGAGGCATCTGATCCATAATGTTCTGTGCATGCTGCCAATCACCGATCTTTAACAAGGCTTCCAACAAACCAAGTTTTTGGTTGTCAGGTGGCTAAAAAGGAATAATTACAGCAAAGATACTCAGAATACAGACACCGATAAATCTTTATATATATTTCATTTAAAAAATTAAGCCAAACAATACAACAATGTATGTCAACAACAGCTGCCATTCATGGGAACTGCAACACTATTTTCCTGAAAGTACAATCAAGTTTTTTAGTGATTGGAAAATAACAACAGGATCTGCTTTTTCATTTAGCAGCCAAAGCATGACAGTTTATAGACTTGGAATTAAATTAGGTCCTACTTAATGTTTTATTGTGCCACAGGGAACTAGAATTCATCCATCTTTGAGAATCCCTTTAGGACTGGAGAGACATTAATACACAGAACACAAATACAGTCAATACGTGTGTTATCTTATTTAGAATACACTCTGAAATTTATATAAGAAAAAACATTGCAGCCTCTTTTGGGAAGGTGCCAATCAGATTAAAAACAAAACCACCTTTGCAAATTTGTATTCCAAAAACCAGGTTTCACCACAATCAAAACTAAGAAATTATCCTTCCATAAGTTGATTAACCATCACAAGTTAAATTTCATAATTCTAAATCCAGAAGACAATGTTAATTTTATCAGAATAAACTATATACCTTCTCCACTTTCTCCTCTTCTTTTTCCTTTTCTTTCTCTCGCTCGTCAATTTTATCGGAAGACAGTACAACCATTGTAAGTTTTCTAACAATCTGCTTAGCTTCTACAATTTCTCGTTTGTGTTCATCCATAATGCAATTATCAGCTGGAAGAAGCTAAAAATGGTTCATTAAAATTTCATAAAACAGCTAATACTATTGGCACATCCAAAATGCAAGCACTATCTACTCTCTATTGATAAAACTAAATAAGAAGCCTGGCCTATTTATGACCATAATTTCCCTTCTAAATAGGTCTCTCTTCATTATTTTCATATAACCTGACAGGATTAAGTACCTGAATTTTGTACACCTTTTAAACTCAGGTAGCAATTCAAAGTTTCATCTCTTCTGTCTGTCAGAGGTCCTAAATTAATATAATACTACAACAGTGATGCTTACCATTGAATTTATTAGTTTACCCAAGAAGATGTGTACCTGTTCCATTAAAAATATCACAGATTTCCCCTTTAAAGGCCAAACTCCAAATTAAATAAAGTACTACATACGGATCCAATTTGGAAGAGGTAAACTACTGATTGACATAAAGGGGCAAAGTTGATTCCTCTAAATGAAAAATCTCTTGGGAATGACATATATACACTAATATGTATAAAACAGATAATAAGAACCTGCAAAAAAGAAAAAGATTATACTTATGGGTATAGCTCTCAGAGCAGCCCTGATAATTTATACGGGTTTCCTTTATTATTGCTTGCTTCTGTTGTCATGCTTAGAAAATACATTTTCTTCTAGTTATATAAAAAAAAAACTCTACAAACTCCATTAAATTTCCATGGGATCTAGAAATAAACTTTACATGTCTATAAAAAAATAAGTAAAAAAATAAATGAAAAATCTCAAGTCGAAAAATTATGAACAGCTTGACATCTCACTTTTCATTTTCTAGATACCTATTTGACTTAAGTCACAAACTAGTTTCTAGTTTATTACAAAAGAAAAAGTAATATGTGGATAGTTGACCCTCCATTATGAACAAAGGATCAAGTATCTCAAGTTCAGCCATCTTGTATAAATGGAAGATGGCTAATGTGGACATTTCGTAAAATAACCTAGACACATAACCAACAAACCATTACTTAGTAGCTTTTGCTAGGCACTATGGTGAGCTATAAAAGAAGCATTCCTGCCCCTAGAAATGCATAATCTATTTCAGTAGCTAAGTCTAATGCAAAGTAAACAATCAGTAAATAATAAAAGGAAACACAGTGAAATATTAAGCCACATACTATAGACTTTATCCCATTAATCAAAAAAGGGGAGTGGGAGAAAATGCATTATGGACTGGTACAAGGAGGTAAATGAGACTTTTTCTCATTCTTTATTCTCTCCACTGGCAATCAAACCCATTTTTATTGCTTTATTTATATATCTATCACATATCTACCACAGGTCCTCATCTTTTACCTAGTCTACTGCAATTGCCTCTAAAATCTCCATTTAACCCCAATGGGTTAAATCTAAGTTTTTAATTATAGTTCTCTCAATTTCTAGTCTTCTGTATTTTGAGAATATGTTATTAGGTGTATATAAAGTTACAACGATTATATCTTCCCATAAACAGAACTTTATTATTATAAAGTGACTATCTCTATTTTACCTGACAATAATAATTTCCCTAGTATATTTTCCCCACCATTTTACTTTCAACCTTTCTTTGTCCTTAGGTTTTAGACGTCTCATGTAAACAATAAACTGGTTTTTAATCCCATGTGAAAATCTCTGTCACCTTAACAGGAACACTTAGTCTGCTTATATTTAAAGTTAAACTGAAAAATATCAGTAATAAATGTATCATCATTTTTGTACTTTCCATTTGTCCTGCCAGTCTACACTTGCCTATAAACTCATACCTACGTCTTCAGATTCTCCTTTTTCTGACCAAGTTTCCATGTTTTCAGTTTGTACATCCCTTCTCTACTCTAAATCTTGAATGGCTCTCTACTATCAACAAGAAAAAAAATCCAAACTCCTTACCATGGCACTTAACAACCCTTCACAGTTTGGTCCCCAACCTAATTCTTTCTCCCTCCTCATTTCTCCTACATACCACCCGAGGCTCCAACCACTCTGAGCTTCCTGCTGTTCCCCTAAGGTGATAGTGAAGCCTTTTCAAACCTCCTGCCTTTATATTAGGTTAATTCTACCTACAAAGCTTCCCACCTTTTAAGCCTGGCCAACACCTACTCATCTATCAAGTTCCCAGTTCAACATCAGTAGTTTGGAAAAGCCTTCCAGAATCCCCCCAAGACAGAGATGGTCACTATCTATTCTGGGCCCTCACAGCACTTTGTGAATACTTCCAATAAAGTACTTATTGTATAATGCAAAATGTTTTCTCCCTTGCTAGACTATGACTGCTTCCAAGGTAGTGATCAAGTTTCATTCAACTCTGTAACCACAATATGCAATGACAGGCAAGGAAGTGATTTCAAAGGCGGTGAAGATGATGTCAGCTTTGGACAGTTCATAGATATCCTAATGCACAACTTAATAAAACAGGAATTTCTATGTTACAAACCTAGAGTTTTCAAATTGACAGGCTAAGCTGTTGCTAAACTAGAGATTATAAATCATAATCACATACACACTCCTCTAAATCCTAGATCCAGCAATAAAAGCACAATACCAGTCATTTATTATCCAGTAAAAATACAAAAGAAGCCATTTTTTTAAAGTATATGAAAAGTTCCCCATTCATACTGAATGCCTAAAATTAACATGTGGGTGAGAAGGAAGAACTATTTAGGTAATCTCATATTTCCCCTAATTTGTGTATAATACTGAAGTCTAAAACCACATTGATTAGAACTTGGCCTCGCTCTCCATGAGGTATGCCTTGACGACAATTAAGAACTTTAACTTCATAGCCAACCTTGAATTCTGTAACGGTGACAAAACGTATTTCATTTCCATGGTTCCAATGAACTAAATTCATTTGCTTTATAAGGTAAACACAAAGCAGTAATGCAATAGGGCTTCAAAAATTAAGACTTGAGAGCCTAGAACCAATCTTGGAGTGCTATATATGGCTGCCTACTCCTCTTCCCCACCCCTGGGACGAACAACCAAATATTCTTAGCAGCCCACTGGACGGACTTACATGTACATAAAGATCATCTAAATCAATAAGATTAAATTGTAGAAGTACTGCTGCAACTCTGTACAAAGATGAAGGAGTCTCTCCATTTGGTTCCTTGAAAAACAAAAGAAAAGTTTCTATTTAGTGCCTAAAGTACAACTAAAATCATATCCATTTATCTACCAATAATTAAGAACAATTACATCAAATAACTCTAGGTCAACAATAAGCTTCATTGCTCTTCCTGATCATAAATAACATCCAAATTCAGGACAAAGATATTTATGTGAATATCCCTTTTCACACTAGCACATCTGATGAACACAAGGAAAGCAGTTTCAAAAATGGACACATTTTACAATACATGCTGATATTTGAATAAAATCTGAAACTTGAACAGAATGAGATTTTATACTGCATAATATCTATTTTGGGTTTCTGTTTATATGTGTGTTTTCTTAACTTGGTTTTTCAAGTACTTCTCAGTGGAGATGCAGATAGACAAGACTGACAAATCTGGAAGTACGGAACCATCTGTGTCTGCTTTATACTTTTCTTCCTATTCTTTTAGTTCTTGGGGTTTATGCTAAGTATATCTGCTTGCCAGCTGATTTCCCCTTCAAAACAGGTGTCTATACTTAATACACGTGAATAATTCAACATTTTAAACAAGGAATGGTCAATTCCAGGTCAGCCCTATGGACCCTACGGAGAAACAGAAGGATCTTTGAATGCTATCAAGAAAACTTTTTCCTAATTTTTAAACTGCTTGGGGTCAGATGAATAGAAGAATGACGTGAGGACAACTAGCAATTATTAAATGGCAAAATGCAAATAAAAAGCAAACAGTGACAATACACTATGTTCTGCTTCTACTCAACACTGAAAATGAGATCTTTGTAAGTAAGCGCCCCCCACAATTGTGGTAGGTGTTATGTACATAATATATGAAGCTAACGAAACTAATAGATATCATATAAAAAAGGCATTGTTTCACTGTAATTTTTAAGACAGATAAGTCTTCAACTTAGCAATAGTTTGATTCTAAATGTTTTTTAAACGGTTATTTAGTATCAAAACATTTTCCCGTTAAAAACAAATGGTGGTCACACTTTTGAAGCAAACCCACAAAAGCTCACTACCTGACTTGAATCCACCAGGAATATTCTCATTTTTCCCATTATCTCTGTTTAAATGAGTCACAAGAAGCCCCTGACTCTCAGGACAAATGTCAACTCCCGTACACTGATTTTCATATTGCTCTGCACAATCCCTGTTCTGTCCTATCCTACCTATCCATAGCCTTCTTAAAAAACTTCCATGGAATCCTCTGGAATTCCTGATCCATCCTCAGCAAAACCCCATATATCCTGAACCTCTCCTCTAAATATATCCTCTAAACCCCTCCTCCCCCCTTCACCTTGACACTTGAACAAAGACTAGACTCACTAGGAACACCACTCCCACTGTAACCCAGTCAAGTGGTGGCTCTTTTCCCCAGACCCCTCACACTACTAGGCCTGGAGATGGGGTATGAATCATCTCTGCTTTTTATAGTTGTTTTCAGACTATTCTCCCTCCATGCTCCCTAAAGCTCAGCCAGCTCTGAATTTCCTATCACTCACTATCCCTCACTATTGCTGTGATCTAGTTTCATCTGTGATCTAGTTTCATTCTGCTGTGGTCAAAGAAGATATTTTGTATGATTTCAATGTTACAAATGTATTGAGACTTGTTTTGTGGTCTAATATAAGGTCTATCCTGGAGGATGTTCCATGTGTACTCAGGAAGAATGTGTAATCTATTGTTGTTGGGTGGAGTGTTCTATATATGTCTGTTAAGTCTAACTGGTTTACAGTGTTGTTCAAGTCCTCTATTTCCTTATTGATCTTTTGTCTAGTTGTTCTATCCATTAATGAGAGTGAGGTATGGAAATATCCAACAGTTATTGTAGAACTGTCTATTTCTCCTTTCAATTCTGTTAATCTTTGCTTCATATATTTTAAGGCTCTGTTTGGTGCATATACATTTATTAACTGTTGTGTGTTACGTTCTTGATAGGTTGACCCTTTTATCAATACATAATGCCTTTTGTTATCTATTATAAAAAATTTTGTCTTAAAGTCTATATAGCCACCCCAGCTCTCTCCTGGATACTATTTGCACGGGGTATCTATTTCCATACTTTCGCTTTCAACATATTTATATCTTTGGATCTTAAAGTAAGTTTCTTATAGATAACATATAGTTGAATCATGCTTTTTTTTTCCCTCTCATTTTATTACAATGAATTTTAACAGTACAGAAAAGTCACGTGACCTTGGTGGGTCTGGATCATGCTTTTTTATACATTCTGCCAAACTCTGCTTTTTAATTATAAAGTTTAACCCATTTACATTTAAATAATTAGTGACAAAGAAGGACTTCCACCATTTTGTTATTTGTTTTCTATGTCTTATATTATTTTTTGTTTCTCATTTCCTCCATTACTGTCTTTTTTTGTAGTGTGCCATTTTGATTCCCTTCTCCTTTCCTCTTCTATTTATTTTTTAAAGTATTTTCTTAGTGGTTGGTTATCTTGAGTCTTACAATTAACATTTTAAACTTATAATAACCTATTTTGAATTAATATCAATTTAGCTTCATTTTTTTTTTGGCCATATAGCATGGCATGTGGGATCTGAGTTCCCTGACCAAGGATCGAACTCGCTTCCCCGGCACTGGAAGCACAGCATCTTAACTACTGGACCACCAGGGAAGTCCAAACTTAGCTTCAATATTATACAAAAACTCTGCACCTATAAATCTCTATCCCTCCCCCTTTTATAGTGTTATACATTGTGTGCCAATCAGATTTATAATTGTTGTTTTATTCCTTTGTCTTTTAAATCATATAAGTAAAAAGGAGGAGTTACAAACCAAAAAATACAGTAATACTGGCTTTTATATTTACTATATAAATATAAAGTTTACCTATAAAGTTTCCTTTACCGGTGTTCTTTATTTCTTCACATGACTTCAAGTTACTGCTTAGTGTCCTTTCATTTCAGCCCAAAGGACTCCCTTTAGCATTTCTCGTAGAGTAGGTCTACCAGCAACGAACTCCCCCAGCTTTTGTTTACCGTAGAATATCATAATCTCTCATTTTTGAGGGATAGTTTTGTTGGATATAGAATTCTTGGTTTCATTCATTCAGCATTTTATATATGCCATCCCACTGCCTTCTGAAGAGAAATCAGCTGTCAATCTCATTGAGGATCTCTTGTATGCAATGGGTCACATCTGTTTTGCTGCTTTCAAGATTCTCTTTGTCTTTCAACATTTGACTATAATGTGTCTCAGTGTGGTCTCTGGTGAGTTTATCCCTCTTGGTGTTCCTAGAGTCTCTTAGATGTGTAGATTCATATTTTTCATCAAATTTGGGAAGGTTCCGACCATTACTTTCTCAAATACACTTTCTGTCCTTTTCTCCCTCTCCTCTGCCTCTGGGACTCCATAATGTACATATTGGTACACGTTTTTGGGGGGGTTTTCTGGCCGCCTGCACAGCTTGCAGGATCTTAGTTCCCCAATCAGGGACTGAACCCAGGACCACGGCAGTGAAAGTGCCAAGTCCTAACCACTGAACCGCCAGGGAACTCCCCACATATTCGTACACTTGATGGTGTCCTATAGGTCTCTGTTCATTTTTCTTCATTCTTTTCTGTTTCTGCTCCTTTCAACCTCAATTAACTTATCAAGTTGTCTAATTGTTTCTTCAGCCTTCTCAAATCTGCTGTTGTACCCATCTAGTGAATTTTCATTTCAGTTATCACACCTTTTAGCTCCAGAATTTGTTTGGTTCCTTTTTTTTAAAAATAATTTCTGTATTTTTTATTGATATTCTCTGTCTGGTGAGACAGTGCTTTCCTGGTTTTCTTTAGTTCTTTTCCCATGGTTTCCTATAGATAATAAGCATATTTAGGACTGTTGATTTAAATTATTTATCTAGTATGTCCATTGCCTGTGCTTCCTCAGGGACAGTTTCTATTAATTTCCTTTTTCTTATGAATGACCCTTACTTTGTTTCTTTGCGTAACTCATCATTTCTTGCAGAAAACTGAACATTTTGAATACTGTGTGGCAACTCTGAAAATCATATTCTGCCCCCTCTATGGGCTTTGTTGATGCTGCTTACTGTGGTTTATTGTTGTTTGTTTAGTGACTTCTCTAAACTCATTTTGTAAAGTCTATACTATTATTGTGTGTGGCCACTGAAACCTGTTTCTTTTTAGCTTAGTGGTCAGCTAGTGTTTTGCATTTCTTAAAGGCCTGAAGAGAAAAAAGAAAAAAATACTCTTCCAGTCTTTGCACATTGGCTCTATGTTAGGGCACTCCTCAACACTTAGCTGGGCCATTTACAATTCTGCCTTAGTCTTCACTTCCTGCTTGTGTAGAGCCTGAAGGCCAGCCAGAGGAAAAAGCTTAGGGTCTTCTCAGCCCTTTTCTGAGCATGCATCCAGTTCTGGGCATGTGCTTGGCCTTTTTTTCTTCTGATTCCATGGTACATACAGGAACTTTTCTAAAGCCCTTATTCCCCTGTGTATCTCCTTATCCAACTTCTTCCTTCCCAGGTTTTCAGTCTCTCTACTGCTTGTCTGACTGTTGTCTCTTACTCCAGACTGCTAAAGCCAATAGTTGTGTCTTCAAATGTTTTTGGCAAAAGCCACCCCAGGGCTTCCCTGGTGGCGCAGTGGTTGAGAGTCCGCCTGCCTATGCAGGGGACACGGGTTCGTGCCCCGGTCCGGGAAGATCCCACATGCCACGGAGCAGCTGGGCCCGTGAGCCATAGCCGCTGAGCCTGCGTGTCCGGAGCCTGTGCTCCGCAACGGGAGAGGCCACAACAGTGAGAGACCCGCGTACCGCAAAAAAAATAAAATAAAAATAAAAAGCCACCCCAGCCCTAGGGATGCTCCCAGTCAGGCAAAAAAAAAGACAGGCCCTTGCACCAGTCCTTCAGGTAGCAGCCAGATAGGCTGAATTCTTTGTAAACAATTCTTTATATCCTCTGGCATTAGCAATCTGTACTAGGAGTGCAGGCTTCTATCTTCACAGCCACCATCAATCTGGGTGTGAGGGATAGTAGGCAGGCAATTTAAAATATCACAGTACTCTCTTACCCCAAACAGCAGCTTCTTTCTTCACCAAACCTTTCCTTAGTTGTTTTATGTTTTTACTAAATTCCAGAGTTCTGTAAAAGTCGATTCAGTTTTTTGCCAGTTCATTAGTTGTTTTCATGAAGGGACAGAGCTCTGGAGTTCTCTACTCTGCCACTTTTACTTATGTCCTATTGTTGTCATCTGTGGACTCCTGGGTCACTGCCCTTCACTTAGCAATGAATGATCTTAGCTTCTGATTCACTTTCACTTTCTCCAACTCTATTCCTTTCTTAATTTTTGGAGATTTTCAAATACACGTTAGTGATTCTTCCATCATCTTGGTCTCTCAGTTCCTTGAATCCCACTCTTCCAAAGATCTCCTGTACCCTATCTCAGCCATTCACTCCATATCCTGAACTTTAATATTACCAATAGCTACAACTCCTCAAAGTACTAATTTCACATATCCACCCTTAAGTGGGTCCTTAATGCTGCTGGCCAATCATACTCTATTTCTCTTGTCCATTCACTCTCCCACTCTCTTACACAACTATTTCCTACTTTCTCTCCTAAGCTCCAATACCTCCTTTCTCATCCTCTCTCTCAGTTGATGACCTTGCTTTCTATTTCAGCACGAAAACTGGAGCAATCAATAGGACTTCTATAAATTCTCACCATCAGATCTACCCACCTACCAACAACTGTACCCACATATGCTGCCTTTCCACCTGTTATTACTCTATGCTCCTATTTAAACTCCATCCATCACTTATGCCATAAACTGCATTCTCTCTATCCTACTCAAGAACACTGATCCAATAATTCTCTCCTCTTTCTCCTACATCACCAGTTTTCCTTTCTATGCAATCATTCCCATCAGCATATAAATGTATTCTCTCTCCCATCTTCAAAAAAAAAAATCTTGAGTTCACTTCCTCTACCAGCTATCACCCCATTTGTCTGTGCCTCTTTGTAGCAACTCTTTTACAGAGTTGTCTGTTCTCATCGTCTCCAATACCACTCTCCCCATTCTCTCTCTTAACACCACCCAAACTCTACAAATATGGCTAGCTCTGACCTCCCTGCTGATAAATCCAATGACCATTTTTTAGTCCTCATCTTAAATGACCTATCAGAGATATTTAACGGAATTGATCATTCCTTCTTCTATTTAGCTTCCAAGATGCTATATTCTTTTTGTTTTCCTCTTTCCTTATATGTATGTGTTCCTTCTATACCTCCTTTGCTGGTTCCTCCTCTTCTCCCAGGCCCTTTAACATCAGAGTGCCCCAAGGCTCAGCCCTTGGTTCTCTTATGTCTCTATATCCAACTTGATGATTTCATCCAGTATCACAACTTTAAATATCATCTATGTGCTTTTGGCACCCACATTTCTATTTCTAGCCCAGTCCTTTCTCTAGAACACCAGATCCAAATATCCAGTTATTGGAACTTCCCTGGTGGCACAGTGGTTAAGAATCTGCCTGCAATGCAGGGGACACGGGTTCAAGCCCTGGTCCGGGAAGATCCCACATGCCGCGGAGCAACTAAGCCTGTGTGCCACAACTACTGAGCCTGTGCTCTAGAGCCCGCGAGCCACAACTACTGAAGCCCGTGTGCCTAGAGCCCATGCTCCGCAACAAGAGAAGCCACCGTAATGAGAAGCCCACGCACCACAGTGAAGAGTAGCCCCCGCTCACCGCAACTAGAGAAAGCCAGCACGCAGCAACGAAGACCCAATGCAGCCAAAACTAAAATAAACAAATAAATAAGTTTATAAAAAAAATATCCAGTTATTTACTCAACATCTCCACTTGGATATCTAAATCTTTAACAGGTATCTCAAACTTAACATGCCCAAAACTGAGTTCCTGATTCCTACCCACAACACTCTACCTGGCACATAAGAGGTACTCAGTCAATATTTCTTAAATGAATAAATGTGGGGTTATAACGGTGCCTGACCATGGTACTATTACTGTGTTTTGAATCCAGAAATCAAGGGTGAGAGTCATCATCTCCTTCCTCTTTCCTGTGGCAAGACAACTCCAGCCAAGTTTGTCTTTCAATACCCTCATACTTTCTAGTTAGTCCTTTCTTCCTGCCCTTTGTGCTGACCTTCATGCTGTCCCTAAACCCTCTATTGTAGCGATCCCTGGTAGGAGAATCAAACAGACATACCTGCCCAATTTTCCAAACTGGTCATGTGCCCTAAAACTGTTTACATCTGTACCACCCTTCCAAGTCAAAACATCCAGTATAGCTGACCCCAGGTTGAAGCCAGAATTAAAATCACTCTCACTGACTTCATAGCAGAAATAATTACCTTTGCCTAGAAGTCCTAAGCATTAAGGGAAAAAATTAAAAGAAGCCTGTTAATCCAAATAATTTCCAACTGGTGAAAACATGGGTTATGGTCAGTGGGAGTAAACATTTTCAGATAGTGATGGGGAGGGGGGAGTGGAGTTAGGCAAGGGACCAATACACAGGGTGAGCACACACGCCTAGGAGCCAATTCCCCAGGTTACATGCCCTAAGCAGTTTTTTATTTTCATGGCTTTTCCTACTTTACCTCCCAAGACCACAAATTACCTAAAATCCCTGACATTTCTTCCCCTGCCCGCAGTGGTCCTTAAGACTGCAGATTCTCAAAACAAGATAGCTCAGGCAAGAGAAATAAGGGAATGGTGTTATACAGAGCAATACAAGGGTTACTCTTTCCAATAATAGGTCACTTCTAAATCAAATGTTTCTTGGCTGGGTATTTCTTATGTAAGACAAAGGCCCCATTATCTACTAAAAAAAGGATCATTCTAACATTGGTCAACCCCCATGGATATTTTAATTCAGCTCAAAAAGTGTTACCATTATGAGGAATATTTTCATGTAAAAATTTTTAATTCTGAAACTCACATTCAACTAACAATACTTGATATTAAGCAGTAGGTCATCCATATTCACTGCAATATGCTCTGAAAACCTCAGTCTGCAAAGCCCTAACCTATATTCTAATTAATCGTGCCCAAGTTAAATTTCAGCTACCCTGTCACTTCAGCAGTCGGCTTCATGTTCTCAAACCCAAAACAATCAAGGTGCCTCTTAAAATGTGATGAAACACTTGAACTTCTCTTTCTCTGTACTAAGAGCAGACTCCCTGGCTACTGGTAGGAATAGGAACATCTGCCATCACTAATTTTTGAACCAAGGTGAAATGCTCTTGCCCCAAAACCCTGCCATTCATCTTGTTTGGTATCACAAAGCTATATGCTTTTAGTTCTGATCTAATTTCTCTTCTGGAGCATTCCAGAGAAATGGAAAACTGAAGATAAGCAAAGGCAGTAGGTGGTATATATTTGAGAATCCTAAAAGAAAACTGTCTTACTATCCTGAACTTGAGCTCCAGAGGACAGGAATAGACACTCTTCACCAGAGTATCCTCAATGCTTAGCAAAGCAACAACATACCCTAAAAACTCAATAAATGAGTATTTCTTGACTAGTTGAATATCCCAGGCAGGTAGACAAATTAGGAAAGCTATACCAAAAAGGCAACAGAGGCCTTATTACATTAAAATCCTCCATGCTATCAAGAGAGTTATCTTCCTAAAACATAGATAACTCATTTGTAGTAATTAGTGAACATTTACCATAGGCTAAGCAATAAATTAATCCAGAGAAATTAGTAAAATATAGACCATCCTAAATGACTAACAACCTAGCAAAGGAGACAGACATGGTTTATTCTAATATAACCTGATAAGTGCTAGAAGCCTGTGTCAAGTTTTATGAGAACAGAGTTTAAGAAGTGACTAATTATGCACGGGTGAAGTGCCCACCAAAACTTTATAGCACAAGTAGCACGTGATCTTAAAGAATAAATAAGAGTTTACAAGATGAAGAAAAGATAGGCGAGAGGGGGTGGGTAAGAACAGTTTTCTAGTTATAAAGAACTGCATGTAAACAGAGGTCTATACATAGCAATGCCCCCACCTAAGTTCAGGAAATGGCTAGTAACTGAATATGACTAGAATATGAGGTTTGAGGGAAAAAATCATTAAAGATGAGGCTAGAAAGAAAGAATGGGGCTAGATGGGGAAGAGCCTTTTCTGCCACATTTAAAAGTCTGAATTTCATCCTGCAGGTAATGGTTTTTAAACAGTGAGTCAATTCGATCTCTTTCAGAATGTAACAGTAGTTAATAATATGAAAGGTGGATTGAAAGAGAAATAATCAGAGGCATAGATTTGCAAGATAACTACTGTGGTGGTTTAAGTGAAAAATGATGTAAGATATGCCTCAAGAATTTATTCACATCCATAAAAAAATTCCAATGGTAACTACCTGTACAATAAAATTCTAAGTCAACACAGTGTTCAAGGCCCTTGACAATCTAAAGTTATGCCAACCTTTCCAACCTCACTTCCTATCCTTTCTTTTCCCCACATCTTACAATCCAGCCACATGAGACTATGTACCATTTCTTCAATATGTTACGTACATTCACACTGCCACGTCTTCACTGACACACTATTTGTTACTTCTGCACAGACAACTCTCAACAAACTCCTACTCATCCTTCAAGGACCAGGTTTAAAAAAGGTTCTATCTGTGAAGTCTTCCCTGACTCCATCTCTCTCAAGGCAAAAATGTATTATGCTTTCTTCTAGGCTTTCACATCACATCATTCATACCACTAATGTAGTTTTTTCTATCCCCTCTGCTAGAATGGCTGAGCTAAAACCAGTCATTAAGAAATAAAATTCAAATTAAATTTTACATATAAAATCACAAAATTAACATACATACACACACACACACACACACACACACACACACACACACACATATTGTTCTTTACCTGGTAAAACTTGAATTTGAACCCAAGAATATGACACAGTGTTTGCGGTTCACACATACTCATGTAAGATTCTAATAAAGATATAAAGAAGTCATCGTGTTCTGGCCTGCATTCAAACACTTCTAAAATGACATCCAGAACTCTATTGGGATCCAGATTAAAGCATCCTGCAACAGATGGATATACACAAATTCAAAAGTGATTATACATAATCTCTAGAAAAGCCATTAACCTTCAGGGACAACATACATAAAATAAAAATGTTTTTAAAAACAACTTCTTTTACAAGTTTGCTTCCCCTGCCCCAGAGGGAAATCTTCATAATTTTCAAGGTCATCACGGCTACTCCCCACATGTTACAGATGAGAAATATGACTTGCCCAGGATTGCAAAGTGGGTTAATGACAGGGCTTAGGCTGGAGCCCAGGACCTGTGACACTAAGTCAAGTGAAATTTCTTCTATGCCACATCATCTCATCAGTTCTTGATTACTTACGCTAGTGAAAGAGATTCACATTTTTAATTCTTAGCAAAATATGAAAATCAAACAATACAAGTTAGGCAACTAAAGGTTTTTTTTATGTTTTATGCAGAAGTGCTTGGAATGTTGACAAATGAGTTAAAAGTTCAGGTTCATGAAAGTAGAGCACGATTTTTATAATCATTTTTTAATTTATCTTACATATACAACAAAACGTAATTGTACATTCATAGTTTTGGGCAGCATTCTAAAGGAAAACAGGTATACTGCTAATACTAAAAAGATGAGAATACAAGGAGTTGGGGACAAAACACAAGCAAACAGAGAAGGAAGAAAACAATCTAGGTAGAGCAGGAAAGGGAAAGGAAAGAAGCACTTAATAGGTACCGATGGCTACTTATCCTTGCTAATCTCCTAGGGTAAGCTAAAAAGGGCCAACAGACATGAATTTAATAAACATTCCTATCAGCCACCCTACTATTAATACATTATTACCTCTATTTGCATTCAGCTTCAGCTGTTACCATAATTATATTATAGCACAGTCACATCATACGTGCATTTAATTTGAGAATGCAACCATTTACACACAGCAAAATAAACAAAAGAGAGAATTTAAATGATATAGTCAATTCCACCCACCATTCCTCTCAATATAATGTATGCTTATGACCCAGAGTGAGCATATCAATCGTCTGTTCCCTCAGTTTATATCAGTTCCCTCATGCCTTGTGCATCAAGCTGAATGGAATTCTAGTATTTTTAATTACGTATTTTTCATTAGGCATAGCCCTTAAATGCAAGCTAACCACTTCATCTGGGGCAAGCAAATAAACACTGATTTCTTCTAATGCTGGAGGAAAAAGAACAACTGTGTTAACTTAGGGAGAGACGTTAGGTCTAAACACTATACACCTTATGGATGACTTAGAGGATTTTTCAAAGAAAATTCTTATATATCCTATTAATGATTTCCAGAGTTACTTCTATTATCTCCACACTTAAGTATATTAAATGCTATAAAACTAATGTCTAATTTGCAGTATCTTAGCAATCACTTAGAAAACCAAACTCTCCAAATACAAGAAGTATTTCTTTCCTCTTTTTATGAAACGCAAAGTTAAGAGTATATTTTCTTCCATTTCTCTCATACTAAGGAAAGAAAGGAACAACACAGTGATCATCTCTTACTGAAAAGAGCTCCAGGCTTTCATAAATTCTCCAAAGAGATGTTTACCTAAAGTTCTGGGAAGAAAACGTCTAAATATTTTTGCCTGTCCTTGCACCCCCAAAAAGTATGGCTTATGAATGTACAAGTGACTCCAAAATAGCAACTGGAATTTTTAAATGCTGCTGGTGGAAATAAAAAATGTAAAACAGTACGACTGCTTTGTAAAGTTGGCAGTTTCCTTAAAAGTTAAACTTAACACCTACCATATGACCCAGCCATTTCATTCCTAGGTATTTACCTCAAGAGAAAAAATATCTATGTCCATACAAAGACTTGTACACAAATATTCACAGCAGCTTTATTTATAATAGGACACTGAAATAGCCATCAACATGTGAATGGATAAACAAACTGTAGTACAGTATATTTGTAGAATATACAGTGGAATACTACTCAACAATAACAAGGAAAGAACTACCAATACAAGCAACAACATGGATGAATTACAAAATAATTATGCTGAATGAAATAAGCCAGACCCCCCCAAAAAAAACTCACTATATGATTCCATTTATAAAAGAATTATAGAAAATGAAAACTAATCTATAGTTTAGAAAGCAGATCATTGATTACCTGGGGAGGAGAAAAGAGGAAGTACGGGGGGGAATGAAATACAAATGGGCAAGAGGAAACTGGGGGGGGGAGTGATAGAAATGTGCATTATCTAGATTGTGGTGATGTTTTCACAGGTGTATACATGTGTTCAAACTCAAACTGTACACTTCAAACATGCACATTTTATTGTATATCAATTATGCCTAGATAAAGCTGGGGAAAAAAAGCCACTGACAACAGATTATAGAAGTAGGATCTAGCAAATTCTCCAACCTTATAACTGCTCCTATATTTACTAAATATAAAAGTTTAATCAACTAAATAAAAATGAATAATGCTCTACTCTGTCAGAGAGGACAAAAGATACACTGAATACACTTTTGAAAAAATGGCTGGCTTATAATTACCCATTATGCTACATCCACAAAACTTGTGAATAAGGACTAGAACAGCAACATGTTACACGGAAATGTGTTTCATTCACATTGCTTTAAAGTTTGTATTTTCAATGTGCTACAATATGAACCATTGACATTACGTTTTGTTTAAACAGTATTATTCCATGAAGGCTATTTTAACAGTGATCTGTACAGTCAACTAACTACCAATTTCTTTCTAGAGGCAATTTAAGGTAGTAACCTACACAAAAAGGATGCAACTTTTATTTATAATAGATAACCTTTGTATCTTTCACAAAAGAAAAACTGGCTTAGGAATTTTCTATTATATGTCTCAGGTGCCATAAGTTAGTCCAATCAGTTGGAATGACCTATGCTACATAATATGGAAAAAGTAGCCAAACCAAGGACTTAGAAAACCATTTTTGAAACCTTAGAGATTTGCTAAATAACAGTTAAGCTATTTCACATACAAGATTTTAGTAACAATAAGTAAGCTTGAAATGTCCAAAATAATTTTTTTCTAATGGCAGCTGTGGTAGAACAGACACTCTTGTGCTCAAACATCTTAAAAAAGGCTTTTATCCAGCCCAAGCATCAACAGTCATGTGACCTTGAGACAGATCATAAGCCTAGCTCCCTACCTCTACCACCAGCTACATTAAGGAATATACACACACACATGCCTTTTGAGGAACAAACAGGGAACCATATCGGAAGCGGAAACATTTTTAAATGGTAGACTTGTAATGGCCATGGATTCATTCCTTCATTTAAATAAACATTAAATAACTACCCACTAAGTGCCAGGTGCTTGTGATACAGAGATTAATAAAATGCCTTCCCTACCCTTGAGGAGAGTTCACACCTTTTGGATGATACATCTTTGAAAAAATGCATTGAAAAGTAACTGAAGGCTCCCCAAAGATGGACAAGATGGCCAGTATATTAGAGCAAGTAATTGCAACTAGAGGCCAAAAATATGATAAAAGTGACAACGGTTCTTTTAGGAATAGGTCAAATTGAGATTCTTAACAGGAACAAAAAGGCCAAGGTAATATTGTAAACATGACTTGGAGAGATGTCCAGCCTGTACATTTCAGACAAGAAAACAGAATGATAGCGTCAACCATCATGTTCCTGACAGAATAAACCTTACAAGACAAAGAAAAACCATGTTTTGAACAAAAGGACATGATCTGGCTCTGGCATGTAGAATTACTTTAGAAACAGGCTATACCATGGTCTCAATGTTTTTTGTACCCCCAAAATTCATATGTTGAAATTCTAATGCCCAATGTGATGGTATTAGGAAGTGGGGCCTTTGGAAGGTGAATAGGTCATAAGAGCATAGTCTCATGAATCAGATTAATGCCCTTTAAAAAGAGAGCTCCGTTGCCCCTTTTACCATGTGAGGATACAACAAGTTAGCGGTCTGCAACCCGGAAGAGGGCCCTCATGAGAACCCAACCATTCTGGCACTCTGATCTTGGACTTCCAGCCCCCAAAACCGTGAGAAGTACGTTTCTGTTGTTTATAAGCCCCCCAGTCTGTGGTATTTTGTTACAGAAGCCTGAATGGACTAAAACAGACTAATAACTTATGCTAGACTATTTCTAAGAAATAGTATTTGCAAAAAACTGCACATCTCAAGGCAAGAACCAGAGAGCCAAGATGCACCCAACAAAATAAAAGTATAATTGTAAAAACAACTACGCTTGAGAACACCAATCGCTGTCTTCTTTTTCATAGTAGAGATAAACAACTTCTTCATAACTAGTGTATAGTAAAGAAACTCCAATAAAGCAAAACCTTAGGGAAAGGAAGCAGTCAACTGGTTTCCCTTTCCAAGGGATAGGAGAGAGTTGACTAAAAGATAAGAAGCTTCAAGGCTTAATGGCTCTTATATCCATACTGATCCAAAGACAAAATACTAAGTACACTCAAGATAATGTAGTCAAAGTGATTAAATGTCCCATAATCTACCAAAGAATAAAATCATTTGACTGGGGATTTTATTTTGTCTTTAATGTTTCTCTGGTCACTTAACAAGCAACCAAGAGGACTTGTGAGACTGAAGGAGGAGAGATTCTCACCCCACCCTTCCCCATCTCCAGCCAAATCTACAATCTTGGACACCAGGCGACAAATGAAGGTCCTGAGGTTTGGTGAAGAGGGCTCTGATTCTGGGTGAGAAGGAAAGGATCAGAGAGCCAAGGCCAAAAAGATCCTGGACCACTAAACCCAAAACCAGGAAGAACCATTTTCAGTCTCTAAAACCAAACTCGGAACTTCCCTGACGGTCCAGTGGATAAGACCACGGTCCCAATGCAGGGGGCCCGGGTTTGATCCCTGGTCAGGGAACTAGATCCCACATGCTGCAACTAAGAGCCCACATGCCGTAACTGAAGATCCCACACACAACAACAAAGATCCTGCACGTGGCAACGATCCCACGTGTCGCAACTAAGACCCAGCACAGCCAGCTAAATAAATAAATAAACAAACAAACAAACACACACAAGTAAGCTAGCTCCATGACTAATTTTTAGCCAGAACTTCTGATTTAGAGCAGCGATCAGCATACCATGGCCTATGGGTCAAATACATTCGATGTTTGTAAATAAAGTTGTGCTGGAACACAGACTCACTCATTTATTTACATGTTGTCCATGGCTGCTCTCACACTACAATGGCAAAAGTGAGTAGCTGCAACAAAAACCATGTGACCCAAAAGGAAAAAGATATTTACTCTCTCATCCTTTACAGAAAAGGTTTGCTGACCACTAATTTAGAAGAAAGAAAAGAACACCTAGCTATTACTTTTTTGAAGGGCATTCAGAAGAGTAGGGTGCTTATAGTTTAGTTCAGCAATCAAAGGAGTCCATCTTTGGGAATTCCCTGGCGGTCCAGTGGTTAGGACTCTACGCCTTCACTGCCGAGGGCCCAGGTTCAATCCCTGGTCAGGGAACTAAGATCCCACAAGCCACGTGGCACGGCCAAAGAGTCCATCTCTGATATCCTTTCCTCTAATTTCTAAAAGATGCTTTTTGCCATCTTGATGCAGGGATCATTTGTGAGGCATCTATGATATGGCAGCTCAAGGGACTAATAATCACTATCCATTCCTGTTAAGTTTTTCAAGCTTACTGTCAGACAAACACCAGGCAGACTTATAATGGTTCCTATTCCTTGCTTTCTTGCAGTAAACAGCCCAAGGTTATCTGATAGGATATA
The DNA here is from genome assembly GCF_003676395.1 of Aethalodelphis obliquidens. NCBI lineage: Eukaryota > Metazoa > Chordata > Mammalia > Artiodactyla > Delphinidae > Aethalodelphis > Aethalodelphis obliquidens. The sequence continues at coordinate 5,452,233 of NW_020838021.1, read as the reverse complement.
CTGTTTATTTAGGACATAAACATTTTGATGTGCCAGAATCTTTTAGGGAGCAAATGACTATCTTTTAACTATAGAATGATAAATAAGGATTTCTCCTGATCAGACCAAGTACCCTGAAATATAAGTGTATCTAAAATGCATGCCTCGGGACTTCCCTGGTGGCACAGTGGTTAAGAATCTGCCTGCCAATGCAGGGAACACAGGTTCAAGTCCTGGTCCAGGAAGATCCCACATGCCGCAGAACAACTAAGCCCATGTGCCACAACTACTGAGCCTGAGCTCTAGAGAGCCCACAAGCCACAACTACTGAGCCCACGTGCCACAAGTACTGAAGCCTGCGAGCCTAGAGCCCTTGTTCCACAAGAGAAGCCACCGCAATGAGAAGCCCGTGCACTGCAACGAAGAGTAGCCCCTGCTCGACACAACTAGAGAAAGCCCACGTGCAGCAACGAAGACCCAACGCAGCCAAATAAATAAATAAATTTATTTTTTAAATAATGCATGCCTCCCAAACCAGATATCAGTTCTGTCAATGGCTGGTGAAGGAGATCAGACCTGAGATAGCTTTGTATAAGATATTATCTGTCTAGGTTGCTCCTAAAGAGAAAGCAATGGGAATAAACAAGAGGAAACTCATCCAAAGATGCCATGAAAAGCAGGATGCTATGTTAGTGAACTGCTCTGGACAGATGAGACAAGGCCTACCTGAAGTCTGCACTGAGGGGGAATCCGATAAATTCTAACTCTTAAAGAGTGAGTACTCACTGGAATTGAAGTCTTAACCTCAACTTTAATGTCAATGAAAAATTCCTTTCTCAGACAATGGGGGAGGAGGGAATCAGCTAGTCAAAGAGAAACAAACACTAAGCCAGGGAGATGAACTTTCTCAAATCCTCCATGTCAGGGAAAAAAGAGGCTAGGAATCACTATAAAGTCTACCAGAAAGCGGGAAACATTCATTCGTTTTTCAATGAGTATTTATCCAGCACCTACGTACCAGGCACTGAGGTTAGAGGTACTAAACAAAACAGACAAAAACCCTTGTCCTCATGGAGCTTACTTGCATTCCAGTGGGGGTGTGGCATAAAATACGGTGCACATTATATGGTGTTAAGTGCTCAGAAGAAAGACAGTGAACCACAGGGAGTGTCGGGGTGGGGGGTGGCCATATAAGGCTACACTGCGGAGGTGGCATTTGAGTGTTTCTGGGCTAGCGTGCTTTGGAGCACACCCGACGGACTAGAACAGAGGTTTAGCCCAAGAAATCAAATTGTTTATACTCATGGAATATCCATGTGAGTTATGAGCTTGCAGTTGTGACTGTCACACTGTTCTTCAGAGACAGTAACATAACCTGTTCTCTATGGGGACAAAGTTCAAGAAAAGAAAGTACACAGCATACATTTTTCCCAGTTAGATAAAAGCACACTTTCAAGAAAATCCCTCTTTGAAATGTTCCCAAAATAACAAAGGACTAAAAACGTATAAACTCACAAGGACAAAAAAATAGAAGAAACAAGGCCAGACAAGAGATGTCAACAAATAAGCAGATAAAGTAAAAAAAAAAAAAAAAAGTGAGGACCTTATACAGCAGAGAATTTTTTTGTGGGGGATACCATCTTAAGAGAGTACATGGCAGGATATAAGGAAAGACAAACTTATAGCAAGGCAGTACTGACAAACATCTCAAACTAGATCAAAATTCTGCAGGAAAAATGTAGAGCCTACCCTGGAAAGAACAGAAAGGAAACCCTACAGGAGGATTTTTTTTTAATGGGTCACTGCTACACAGGTAAGCAAGAGCCCTGCAGCCTTAGGGGACTGCCAGTCTTGGTGTTAATTTGACAATGGAAGAAAGTAGCAAAGAGACTAAATCAGCTGCCAGAACTAGACTTACTTCAAAGAAAAGGGTAAATTTAAACTAAAAGCTCCTTACCTCTATACCTGTTGGCCACCAAAAGCTTAAGCTAAAAACAAAAATTACTGTAGTAAAACTGGTTTTATCTGGGTCCCCACTGGAGAAAGGGGATAAGGATTGGGACACCTCCTCTCTCTTTCTCATCCATAAATTTCAAAAACAGAGAAAGAACTGAGAATTGAGCATAAGCATCCTCTAAAATATAACCAGTGAAGCAGGAAATATGACTTTTCCAACAGGTCTCAAAACTTAAGACATCTAGGTGTTGCAAAATCTTCCCTGAGATAGCATAACACCTAACAAATAGCAAAAACTCTTTCCATTCTTGAAAAATCAGGAGTACCCTATTTTTCTATCATTCATTCCTCCTTTCTATAGAAGCCAACTATTTCCTCCAAATGCTCAATGCAAATAAAAAGAACAATGCTAAAGAAATTCTATTTAAAAGGTAGGGAAAGTAACACTTTCCTATTTGTTACACTTTTACAACATCTGCACTTACTTTAACAGACTGTTGTAAAAATAAAATAAAATGTGTATCAAAGTTGCTCGGTATTTTTAAAATCAAGTTCAAAAGAACTAAACATCTCCACGTTTCAAGAGTTCACCGAAGATTTTATTAAAGTTTCACATTTGCTTACTTATTTTCTGCCCTCCATAAAATTATTGGAAAATACTTAAAAATTAAAGATAGAAATACTAGAGAGCAGAAACTAATACAAACACAAAGGTAAGAGTAACAAGATTTCTTATAAATATCATCCCAAATTTTTTTATTACTGATAACAATCTTAAAAGTACAAGCTAGACACTTCTCTCGTTTCTTAACTTAAAAACAAAAAACTATAGGGAATGCACTAGTTTCGTCTTTATGGATATTCTTCAACAGTTAAAAAAATTTATCTTAGTAACATATAGTGTATATAGATATACGTCTTACCTATTAAAGATTTGATATTTTCTAAGATTAAATCACTAGTAGTATTTCCAGATAAATCTTGCCCCAATTCAGCAATCAGCTTGGCATAACCTTCATTTTCTTCTCTTAACAAATTAAATTTTTGCTGCTTATAACTGAAATTAAACATCATAAAGCAGATAAAATTAATTTCAATTAACAAGCTTGCATAAGAGTATTGTATTCTTCTCACTGAATTTTCTTACTCTCTTATATAAAACAATCATAAGAACAGTTGTTGAAAGTTTACCTCTTTGTCTATCTTTTAGGATAGAAAATAACAGTGATTCTTAAGGGACACCCCAATGTTAATTACACAAGGAAAGGATATCGCTAATATCATAACACTATTTCCATCATTGACAAGAATATACCTTAAAGCCACAGTTGTAAATTATTTTATTGGTAGTAATAAAAGCACTGAATATTATTTTAACTTCTAACACGGAAAAAAATTAACATTGGTTTCACACAGGTAAAGTTCACTGCTGACTCAATAACCATAGGCTACTCTTAAAAGGAAAAAACACAAGACACATGCTAACAGCAACAACAACAAAAATCTTCAAAACGCCTTTAGAAACTTCTAGTATTCAACATGAGAACTAAAAAGCATGCTCAGGTACTTGATCTGCAACATAAAAATACATGTACTTACAAGAGTTTTGTCTTGATTTTAACTGACTTTTGATTGAATTGCTGTGATTGTTTGATAAGCCCTAACGATTCCAATGTTTCTGGATCCAAGCGTTCCTTCAGAACTGTGTCTGAAACTAAATGCTGTATTAAAAAATATTAAAGGCCATTTTACTCCTCAGCATTCCAACTATGCATTCACAATATTAAAACATATTCAAAATTATTTTCCCAAATAAGAATATTAAAATCACCTTATATATATACATCAACAACTTTATTAAAAGGCTTGGAACTTCAATCTAACAAAAATGATGACTTTCCAAGTACTGAAACATACAGCTTTTTAAAACTTCACTAAAAATTATATGCCATGCTGTACACAACCTAAAAATGACAAGAACTACAGATGTAATTCTGATTAAAATTGAGTCTGTCAACTGAATTTTCTTTAAGATAATGCAGCATTTCAGCCTTCTTTGGCTTCTACTGTTTAAGTCAAATTCTATTGTCTGTCCTCGCAGCAAAGACAAGGACATTCTTCCAGGTCTGAGTAATGGCATTCCGCCTTGGTTTTAAATTTATGAACATAAAATGGTTTGCTAGACAATGATTATGATGAGCTCTAGAATTAATTATTTTTAAACTACCTCCATTCTTTTTCTCCTTGCCTAACAGTTTATGAAAAATTGTTCAGTTTAAAAGCTGTCCATATCATTTCTAGTCACTTGATAGATGCTTACCTTTTCCTTAGTTAGGAACTTACTAGGTCAGGAATATCACCAGAGGTTTTCTATGCATAGATAGTTTAAGTGATATGGTAGCATGCCTATTTCATAGAAAAAAATTAGCATGTCTAATTTTACAAAGCATTCCATTTCAAAACCCGAATCTCACCTTATAATGAACAGTCAACTGAATGTCAATACCCTCCTCCATTAACATGATTATCTGTGATTATAATCATTCCACATAAAATTTAGAAATGGAAAGTATTTTTTAAAACTTACCAAACATGTTAATACCAATTGTGTAAAATAGTCTCTCTTGCTTTTTTCTTCTAAACAATTTGTCTCAATATCTATAATGATGAAGAAAAAGAAAGATGAAAGTTTGATTTTTCTAGACTCCACAACTATAATAAGATACCTGTTTTCTTTAAAACTAGCTAAATTTAAAACTCCTCATTCTGAATTTGGGGAAAAAATTTAAACTGTGGTAAGCATAAGCAGTCCTTCATGTGCATATGAATACTTAAAGATTTATAAATTTTATAAATTATATATTATAAATTATTATATTATAAATTATAAATACTTATAATTTATAAATACTTATTAAAAACTTATATAAATACTTATAATTTCTCCTCATACTGAAAAACTGACCTTGTGACCAATGGCATATCCATAAAATGGTAAGTTGATTATGGAGCTATGTGCTAAGGCACTGCAAGCAACAAAGCTTCCAAAAAATACTGTTTTCAAAAATGGAAACATTAGGGAATTCCCTGGTGGTCCAGTGGTTAGGACTTGGCGCTTTCACTGCCAAGGGCCAGGGTTCAATCCCTAGTTGGGGAACTAGGATCCCACAAGCCACGCAGAACGGCCAAAAAAAAAAGGGAAACATTCAAGCAAAGTTTAAACAACCACATGTCAGAGATGCTAAGGTAAAAAGCTGAACTGGGTGACAACGAAGATCTCTTCTAATACTAAAGATCCTATTACTCAGAAGATCAAACCCTTGACTTTGGCCACCTTGGTACCATGTTCTAACCAAGCTACTTGGTCACCAACTCTATGAAAACTGTATTAAAAGGTATTTTTAACATCCTATTTTGAATTACAATTCTAGTCAGCAAACAAAACTTCACTCAAAATTTTCATTTTCTTCCTACTGAAATATTTTTTTAAAAAACTGAGACCTCCTTGAGTTTCAGTACATTATTCAAAAAATTTGTCAAACAATTTTCTGATCTAAAGTATAGAGGAAATAAACAATTAGCTCTAAATGGTGAGCATCAAAAACTTCAACCAGGATTAGCAGGATTACAAAATTGATCTCAGGATTGTTTTAACTGATTACACACCATTACCTTATTTTTAAAGTCAATTCATATTTAGAATGTGCTATAGAAAACGGCACCAATTTTAGTGATGTAATAAAAATCGCCCTCTAAAAGTTCTAGGGCTCCCCCAGACAGACATCCTACAACTGCTTTGCTTCAGTTTACTTTCTACTGCCATCACTAAGAATCAAAAGAGAAGAGGACCTATCATTAAACACATCCATATTTTCCGGGGCCTTCTCCACTTTTCCTTCTTGGACAGTGCCATCTCCCAATATTCTGGCAACTACAGCTAAGCACACAGTCAGCTCAAGCGTATTAAGGGAATTTCAGGGTGTAATTTATACAATGTAAATTGCAGTACAATCTCAATCTATCAATAAGACTTTTAATCTGTGTGTATCTCAACAATCCCTTCCAGGGACTCCTAGTTGTCTCCTCATTATCTAGTCTTCTGGTCCCTCCTCAGCCTAGAACTTCAAGGATACTGATCTTGAGGGGTCAGGACTAAAGTGGGCCTATTCTTTTAACCAATATCCATCTACCCTCAAAGGCCCTACAGTCCCTAAGATCTACCTCCAAAGTCCCCAAGATGAGAGCATTTGGGTAGCACGTTCATCCTCTTCAAGTAAAGTCTACTCTCCTCTCAGCCATCGGACCTGATTAACTCTCTGGGTTCTGACCATATTAGGAAATGCTTAATGGGACCTCAGTAAATTTCTTGGCTAAACTATCTCAATAATCAATATAGGACTCTACTATTCCAATTATACTTTCCCTGTTTTCTTTATTCTTTTTGTTCTAACTTACGAAATCATTCATTATTTATTCATTATTTCTGACTCCTCAACCCCAAATCAGCACCTAGTAAGTTTTCTTTAATTTCCCTCTGATTTTCCTAAAAAGCCCTCAGCCATTTCCATCTCTAGGCCCAGTATCACCAACCACCTAACCCAGCTCAGAGGTCCCATCAGTGCATCAAGTCACATCAGACTCTCCTTTCGGGTTAATATAGCTCTCAGGCCCCCTCACCCTTACATGATTAATCTTTTAAAGGAAATTGTTATCTTAACCAGGAAAGTACAGCACTGATTTCTCTTATACCTGTTAAAATATTAGAAAGATAACATGATACACTAGAAAGATCATGGACTCTAGAACCAAAAAAACCCAGGTTCAAACCCTGCCTTATACTAGTTGTGTGGCCTTGAAAAATCACTTTTCTGAGCTTCGATTTTCTGATCCATGTATCTACTTTACAGAATGCTGTGAGGATTTAAATGAAATTAAATGCTTAACATACAGAAGGTGCTCCAAAATGGCACCTACATTATTATTACTGTGATCATCATTATAATTATCATCATCATTATTAGAGGTAGCTCACGTTCTCACTCCTATTCCCCTACCTCGGTCTGGGGTCACCCTTGGATCATTTTTTTTCTGCCAAGGGTGGGGGTACGTGAGTGAGGGGGCAGGTGAGGGAAATTCTCTTTCCAAGTTTGCCGTCCTGATCCTGCTTGTAAAAATGGACTGGATAGGCTAAAAGAAATTTCCCAAGAGCAACCAAACATCATCTTCATGAATTCATGTTACTAGTAAAAAGCAATGACTTGTAATAATAATTCATATTATATAACTAAATAACTATGAAGGGAAAATATATCCTAATAAAATAAGTCAATATAAAAAATTACTAGAACTTACTAGTAAGCTGATAATTGACGATTACCCAAAGAAAGATATAAAATGTACTCCTGACACTATCAATGAATAACAGCTTCCACACAATGGTACCTACAAATCACTCTTTAAGTCTTACAAATTTATAGTAAAAACAAACAATTTTCTAAATTGAAACCTGTCTCGTGTTATATTTATTAGTAACATAATATAATATCTTTAGTGCCTGCTCTAAAAATTAAGCTTAAAAGGTTTTTGTTGTTGGCATAAATCAATCAATCCAATAGACAGCATGAACAAATACTTTATCATCTAAACCAGGATAGTTTTAAGATTGAAAGAAGGCACAATTAATAATTACGCCAGGAGAACAAAACAAAAAGTGGACATACGGTCACCAGTCAATGGTCTTTTCATTTATCACTCACGGTCCACACACATTTTGACCTGTTCCCAACCTTACTGTTGTTATAAAATCTTAAACGTCCTGAAGGATCAAGGACCAGACATTTAGATTTGTTGCAGTCAAATTTGGGATTCTCAGTAAGACATTTAAGTAACCTATCTAATTCTAAGAGTTAAGATTAATGAGCTAAAGTAATTCATTCCAACTTGACAAAGTCTCAGAGGATAACTCATATTTTAAAGCGAATATTATAATGTTTGGTAATGTTTTCTAACAGGTCAAAGTTACAGAAAGCATAAGACTGATGAGGAAAACTGTGCTCAAAGATACTTTAATTCAGATTTAAAATCAGAGAAATAAATTTGTAATATACATTATTTTTTAAATCCATGCCTCCCATGGAGGGACACTACCTTTTGTTCTAAGTCAAAGAAATATTCCTTTCTTATCTTGCATGAATTCTTATTTATTCTGGACAAATAGAGAAGCTGCTATTTCCAAAGTTGGTTTCTCATCCTCAAAACAAAAGTACTTTTGATTACTTTGGCTCTTCTTGCTCTCTCTAAAATTAAGAAGAATCAAAAGAGTACAATAGTAAAGTAAATACCTCTTGAGTATCCTAAGTTTGAGATTCTGACATTCATTGATAATCTGCACTGAATAATATTAATTAGGTGGTTACTAAAATCTGAATAATTCAAACTAACTTATCTTCAGAAAACTTGGCCTTTTTACTTGAAATGACTTAATTTAGCTCAATTTTATATAAAGATACATTCTGAAACACTCAAACTATTTGAATTATAAACTAAAACTATTTAAAGCTAGCTTATAAATAGTAATTAAACTCACATCTGACTTATAATATATATTCCCTGTAAAGTAAAATATATATATATTCTAGATTTGTAGAAACATTTGTAAAATCCGCAGTTTGAAAGACAGCATTTTATTTAACACAGTACATTAATTTACCAAACAACACTTTTTACAGGTGAAATAAAGGCTTATTAATACCTACCTAATATGCAGAATACGTCGGCAAGAATGGAGGGCATATCCTCACGAAATTCCTAATTTTAAAAAATACAATTATTCATAGTAAATACTAGAATAGCACACTAGCAATTATTATGGTTTCAGAAAAACACTCTTCAGTAAAACTTAAAAACAAAACCCTAATACCACTATGTTGACAAATAAAAGTTTTCAAGTTTCATAATATAGAGAAAATTAAGAGGGAGATAATGGTTGAAAAAAATGTTTAAATGTCTACCATGAAATAACTTGAGTTTAAAAAAAAAAAGAAACTTAAAACAAGCACCTCAGGAAATAATAAAGAACACAAATGAGTAACATTTTTCCAGTGAAGTTTCATGTCAGAAACCACTGGAATTTGGAGTACCTTACACCTACCTAAAGCAAGACTGTTAAATATGGTACATTTTTCATCTAAAACTTTAAATGTTGTGCTCATGCCTGAGTCAACACTGATCTATGCAAAGATCATAGTATTATCAGAACAAAAATCTAAAAAATGCAATAATAATTACAAGCTGTTGTCTCATAACTCAAGAGTCTCTGAAGATGAAAATAATTACCAAAAATCTATCTTTATTTTCTTTATGCACTGATGTTTGCAGCCTTTGGAGAAACTGACCCGAAACTCTCCCCTCATTTCTGGATGAATACTTCAGCATTTATCCTAGATTTGTCTCCTGACTTCCCACTCCCACACCCAATTTTAGAGCCATTTTCCATTAGTAAGGATCATAGTTCAACTATTGCAATTAGTTTGCTGGCACTATAGCAACCCTAAAATTAGCCTACTTTCAGAGAGTAAAGGAAAGAAATATAATTCTAAAGAAAAAACTGGTAGCTGTAAGAGACAGACAAGATATGTTTCTGTGGCTAAGATATGGGACAGTGCAATATAGGACTATGAGAATCTAGCCACGACAAAGAATCCAGCTGCAGAAGTATATATATCACTAAGGACTCAAAGAAAGAGAAGCTAAGTAAGAACAAAACACACATTAAGTTCATTTGGACTATTCATTTTCAATAAATGGGAAAAGTATTAGAATCAAATTCCATTAACACACTAAACCCTATACTGATGCCCAATTTACAGAATGAAATAATCTTCATTGCCGATCAGACATTAGTCTCTTCTTAAGGGCTATGAAATTTGGCTATGTCTACTTGAATGCAAGTGCTCCAAAACAATAGAGCAAGACAAGAGTTTTCAAACATGGAATATTAGTTGTTGAAAAAATAGACTACTCCAACACAAGCTAATCAGATAGAGACAGTTGAGAGGTAAAGGAGAAACTCATATTGAACCTCTACTGTTCAAATACATCTCAACATGAGGGGGGGGGAAAAATCACAACTACTAAACATAGAAAGTCCTTAAGACCATCCTCGGGAAAGCACAAAAATCATACAAAGAAAAAGGCGACAGAAGCTTAAAGCAGCACAGGGGAAATTCATACTGACATCAAGAAACTCCAGGTACCACCTCAATAATACTTATTATGAAAGCTGTTCTCAACTGGGCAGATAATTTTATTTATACAAGTGTAAAACCCAGCCTAATAATAATAGAATAATACACCACTTGTAATAAAATGAAACTTAACTCCTGCTTTACAATAAACACCCTTACAATTTGAGAGTTCATCTTTCAATTCAAATACCAAACAACCATGGAAAGTATCTGGTCTGAATCTAACTTAAATTTTCTAATAAATAAAAGAGTGAAACAGAATATCCACTTAAAGGTTAGGGAAAAATCTAGTTATCATTTTCTAAAGCAAACAACAGGAAAATTAGCATCAAGCAAACATTAGAATCATACAACCTCAATTTAAAATAATTTAATCCTCAATTTTTTTAATACATTTAATTTCTAAACATAACCACAAACAAAAGAAAATGCCTTGTTATGCTATACTGGGAGAACAGTCTAACCAAATTATTTTTTTATAGGAGCTTTTTTTTTTTTGTCCTCCCAGCTTACGTAGTATTTCCTGCTCTACTCACAACCAGAGAAAAAGATTAAAATACCTATATTTCTGTCTAGCAACAATGGCTTACCAATATTATCTTAAAACATTCACTACTATAATTTTGAATAAAATGAAACACAAGTTATACACGTCAGGGATCCTTGCATCAAAGGCAAAAAGAAATATGCAACAATTATCAAATTTAAAAAACATATATATACTTACACTAATGTCATTAAGAACATTAGATGCCTGTTCATGCTTTAGATTTCCTTTAATGACATGGCATGATAACTCATAAAGAGCTTGCTGGAAATCTGTCAAACATAAAAGAAAGAGTATAATGACACAGTCTCTTGAACATGAAAGGTAGACTCTCTAGGGGAAGATCTACGTATTTCCTACTTCTCGGAATTATTATAAACATCAATAATGATTAAGAAAACTATACTTCTAATGCTTCTCTCTAGCAGACTTTTTCCTTTTATTTTCACAAAAACAATACTTAGAGTAGAAAAAAGTTAACCTTGACTCCACTACTATAACATAACTACTGCTTGAGCACTTCCTTGCAATCTTTTTCTATATGTCTACATATTTTACATACTTGCATTCATAGTTTACATCATTTGGCATTCTGATTACCTGACAAACATTTCTAAAAGCATTTTCTCGTGCTACCAAAGTCTACGAAATTATTTTTAATGAGTGCATAGAACTCTAGCAAGTGAATATAAACTAACCATTCTTCTCGCCAGGAGATTCACAGATTTTTCTAACTATATTCAGATTATAGTCAATTCAATCGCAGGGCTACACTGACAACAGATAAGGAATAGCAGTAAATATAAAATTTAATTTTACCCATATCCTACTGTCAGAGAAATTTCTCCCCAAAATCTCATTTTCTCCTCTATTTCCATCAGAATTCAAACTAAAATACATTCAGCCCTCTGTATCCATAGGTTCTGCATCCACAGATATGGAGGGCTGACTTTAGTCACTGTACAATGCCATTTTATATAAGGGACTTGAGGATCCTCAGATTTTGGTATCAGAGGGGGATCCTGGAACCAATCCCCTGCAGATACTAAGGGATGATCGTAGTTACATATGTACATACACACATAAAACATCAGTCCTATGAGAACTGTCAACCACATGTACAGTAGTCTCATTCACTATTAATCAGCATAGCCCCCCTTTCCTGGAGAAGGAATTTGAGGAGGGGGGAGGAGTTAATGGTCAGGTGAACACCTCCTTTCAGCCACCTTTTTCTTTAGTCCCATACACTAAAATCTTTATCTCCTTCCTCTCATTAAAAGTAGGAAAACAAGTAGCTCTAAAAACATTAATGTAAAATAAAGTCAATTTATAATCCACTTTTGAAATAAATCAAAAAATCTTTCAGGGCAATATAACAAGTCAAGAAATCAAATATCTGGGAGTTCCCTGGTGTTCTAGTGGTAAGGATTCGGTGATTTCACTGCTGTGGCCGGGGTTCAATCCCTGGTCGGGGAACTGAGATCCTGTAAGCTGTGCAGCGCGGCCAAAAAATAAAAAGTTAAAAGAGAAATCAAATATTTAAAAATCTTCTCCTTTGGTCTACTACTAGCCACAAAAAAGGAACATAACAGAAATCAAAACGTTTATCAATCCCCCTTTAAACAATGAAAATAGTATTTTACAATGAAGTAAATTCGTCCATTAAATTATTCACAAAAGAAATACAGCCAGATTATCCCAATTCCTTATGAAGAATCCATTAAATATATTCTATCTTTTTCACAAATATGCCTTCATTATGCTTATAGTAAACTATATAAAAACTAAAATGCAAAGGAAAAATTTCTGTTAGTACGGTAGGAATATGAGGTCAATTTCATGCTTTCAATTTCCATTAATAAAATGCTTTTATAACGAATAATAGCCATTTGAAGTTATCCAGTTAACTAAGATTTTTTAAAAAGCAATCACTCTTAGAAGCACAAAACAGCTGAGCATCATAAACTAAATTCCCGTAAGAATATGGGCTCACAGGGGCTGAGGGAATTCTAATCTTAATCAAAGGAGATTAAAGTAGAGAACAAATGGCCCAGGTCATCTTGCTGACACTAAGTGACATAAAAACAATCACAATGTAATCCACAAAGTAGCAAAGACAGTCCCCAATTCACATGTTATTTAAATGCCCATTTAAGTGGCTAGCCCTGCAAAATCCACAAAGCCCTGCAGAATCTACACTAAAGCTGAAAGCCCTGCAAAAAAGCCCTGCAAAATCTACACTAAAGCTGAAAAAGCCCTGCAAAATCTACACTAAAGCTGAAAAACTTTACATTTACAATGGGGAGGAAAACTTACAACCCTTATAATTACACAGAAAAGAATAAATGCTAACGTTTCAGAAAAAGCAGCTTTAAGAACAGCCACAAGTAAAAGGGACTTCTAGACATTCTTTGTGGAATTTGAGCATTTTAGACACTAGTTCTTGGTTATGTCGAATATCACTAAGACTACTCATGTTTATCAGCCATCCTTACAACGTTATTTTATGGGGGTGTGGGAAAGAGACTTATAAAAAGAACAAGGAGAAGCAGCGTGTGCAAGGGAAACTGCCTGCCTGAAATGAAATCAATTTGAGGGAGAGGCACAAAGGGAAAAAAGGGCACAAGGAACACCACCCAAACTCAATCCTCCTGAGATAGACGAAGGAAATTCTGAAGAAACAACATTCAATTCCCTGCATGGACTACCCACTGGGGCCCTCAGACCAAAGCTTGATTGTTGGCAGATATCAGCCAAAGAGTGTTATGCACTGAGGAAGTAGGCAAGGGCTCATATTAAGGTAATATTTAATTTCTGATAAAAGTAAACTTATCTACAGAAAATTATCTCATATTTTTTTATTTAAAATAGAATATTGACTATAAATTATTTTTCCAGATTTGAAAAAAAAATGTTATGGGTTCTATCCCCAATGAAAGCTACACATGAAAATGCTTTAAACTTACTGGGCATTACTGCTTTTGTTTTTGCCCCTCCTTTTCTAAATCCATATACCTAATTTTATTTATTTTTTTTATTTTTTATTTTTTTGCGTTATGCGGGCCTCTCACTGTTGCAGCCTCTCCCGTTGCGGAGCACAGGCTCCGGACGCGCAGGCTCAGCAGCCATGGCTCATGGGCCCAGCCGCTCCGCGGCATGTGGGATCTTCCCAGACCGGGGCATGAACCTGTGTCCCCTGCATCGGCAGGCGGACTCTCAACCACTGCACCACCAGGGAAGCCCCATATACCTAATTCTAAATTAATGAAAGTTAAATAGCAAGTCCTTTAAAATTAACATAACTAAAAATTTACACCCTGTTTAATAACATTTTACTTAATATACCATATTTGTGATATGCAGTAGTAAACAACTCTGTTCCTTTTAATGTTTTCCATGACACTACCTTTAACAAGATCCCCAGATACCACCTAAACATAACCAGCTTTAGTAAAAACACTGAACCTCAGTTTCTGGAAGTTTCCTAGTGCCAAAAAGATCAGAATAGTTTTTTTTTTCCGTGCTAGCTCTTCTCTTCTGTTTATGATTGATACCTAGCCTGTATAAGTTTTACTACAGCTAGCCACTGCTGAAATGTAGGTAAATATACCATGTTACAATTATAAAAGCCAAGCAACGTTATATAACTATTATGCAGGTCAAAAGACAACCATATAAAGAGATATATAGTCTTACTATAACTATAGTTTTAATCTCAATTCTAATATATTCATATAAAAGCTTTATATAATGTGAATATCTTAGACCTTTTGCTTTTATTCATAAAATTTAATGGAAAACAGGATATTTATTAATTTTGACCAAGCCAAAAATAATAGCTATGATACTTTATTTATTTATTTTTTTTTAGGCTGCGTTGGGTCTTTGTTGCAGCACGCAGGCTTTCTCTAGCTGTGGCGAGAGGGGGCTACTCTTCATGGGGGTGCACGGGCTTCTCATTGTGGTGGCTTCTCTTGTTGCAGAGCACACGCTCTAGGCATGCAGGCTTCAGTAGCTACAGCAAGCAGGCTCAGTAGTTGCAGCACATGGGCCCTAGATTGCGCAGGCTTCAGTAGTGGCACGTGGGCTCAGTAGTTGTGGTGCACAGGTGATAGGGTGCGCGGGCTTCAGTAGTTGTGGCTCGCAGGCTCTAGAGTGCAGGCTCAGTAGTTGTGGCGCACGGGCTTAGTTGCTCCATGGCATGTGGGATCTTCCCGGACCAGGGATCAAACCCATGCCCCCTGCATTGGCAGGAGGATTCTTAACCACTGTGCCACCAGGGAAGTCCTATGATACTTTTAAAAGTCTTACCTCTAGAAGTTGAACTATCATGGCTTTTATTTTCACTGAGGATCCGGCATAAATGCAAACTAGAATAAAACAAACAATCTGTATTAATTTCTAATCCTAACATAGATAATCCTTATAGAGCAAATTATATCAACTAAAAATATCTGGAAATGTATCAGATATTTTTAAATCTATTAGTTTATAATTTAAATAAACCTATAAACCCTAATTGGTCAGAACTGGAGGATGCTAGTGAATCAAGTCATTATTTTGAAAACTGGTAAATAAAAGAATGAAAATCAAGCACTTATTCTGCCTTTTGTATATGAACGAATAGTTAATAAGAAATGCCTCTGTTAGTATTTCAGCTAACAAACAAAGGAATGGTAGAATTAGAACAGCACCATTTTAAGGTCCCTAATAAATTAAAGGATCTAGGCATCTATTAATGGCTGTTCACATCACAAAAGACAATCAGATATTATGTGCCTCCTGATCCTGATATACAAGAATACACCACCACCTATGAAGTTGTCTTTAAAGGGGGGAGGGCAATAACTTAAATTCAAACTGTGAGAAACTCTATAGGACAATGGCCCAGTCTCTTCAACAAATATATTACAAGGGAAAATAAAAGATGGTGCGGGATCCTTAGGGTGAAAAAGGCTTAAGAGATTTATCGATCACAGTGTATGGCTCCTTATTTGGATCCTGTTTCAAACAAATATTTTAAAAATTAACATTTATGAGTCAACTGGAATATTTTATAACTTTTTAAACGATAGATGCTGAAATATCTACACATGAAATATTTACTTCAAAAGTATGGGAAAATGGGTAGGGTTATAGATGAAACAAGACTGGTTAGCAGTTGATAAATATTTAAGTTGGTTGATGATTTCATTGGGGAGCTATTATATCTACTTTCTCATCTGAGACTTTTTTCCTATAACAAATTTTAAAAACAAAAAGTTGAAATTTTTTCATAAAATTAAAAAAATACTTGTTGTATGGTGAATATTTCTTCACTAATTTAAATACAGCAAAGGATAGATATACAGTATACAGTGAAAAGAGGTATGTTTAATTGGAATTCCAGAAAGAAGAGAGAACAGGGCAAAAGCAGTATTTGAAGAAATAATAGCTAAGAATTCAGTTTTCCAGAACTGAAGTGAAATCCGTATCTGGTTATATCAATAGTAAAACTACAGAAAACCAAAGACAAAATCATTTAAGCACCTGAGGAAAAAAAGGCAATTATTACCTTCATGACTTCTCAACAAGAACACTTGATAGCTGGAAGATACATTCAAGGTGCTAAAACAAAGTACCTGTCAACCTAAAATTCTATACCCAAAAAACACAGTTCCAAGAAAAGACAAAATAAGGACTGAACTTCAGACTAATAAAAATTGAGTTCACATACTAAAAGAAATGCTTGAGGACATTCTTCAGGCGGGATAAAAATGATCCCAGAAAGAACCTTAGAGTTGCAGCAAGAAATGAGGGAAAAAAGTGCTAAGTATATAGGTAATTCTAATTTAATATTAACTGAATAATAATAATAGTGACTTATGGTATTTAAACATGTGTAGTATTAAATATAGAGAGATAGATATATAAATGGAAAAACACTGAAATACATCAAGGCTAACGTGGGTTTATCCCAAATACACAAAGTTGGTTCAAATTAACTCACCACATTAAACTGACTTTTAAAATAACACAATAATTCAGGAATAGGTTCTATTCCTAATTTTCTAAAAGTTCTTTTATGCATAAAAGACATTTGACAAAATTCAACTTCCATTCACTATTTTTTAAAAAGACTTTTAGAAAATCAGGAATAGAAAAAAACTTATAATTTGATAAAGTAGCAGTTCTGATAGTGTGGTTCACAAACCCCTGATCCCCAAGACACTTTCTAGAGCTCTGTAAGCTCAAAACTATATTCATAATAATACTAAGACTTCATTTCCCTTCTTTTGCTGTAATGACATTTGCCCTAATAATTCAAAAGCAAAGGAAGGTTAAGACGGTTAGCACCTTAACATTTATCAAGGCAGTAGCACCAAACTGTCTCATTGAATTCTTCATTATCAAGAAATCAAAGGAAAGAATATAGCCAGTCTCATGTAAGATGTCACCAAACTGTTTCATTATATATTTCATGACCATTCACAAACAAAAGCCAGTTTCACTTAAGAATGTCCTTGATAGGAGTGACCTCAGCAAGATGGCAAAATAGGAAGCCCCAGGCCTTCCTTCCTCCCATAGAAACACAACTCAACAATACACATATCCAATTCCCTTTACGAGAAATTCAGAAACCAGTTAAGAGGCTCCTGCATCCCAGGCGAGGACTAAACCAGCTGCATCAAAGCTCGTAGGAAAACACAACACACTCTTTCACCATAGTCCCTCCTCCTGGCACACCACCACACAACTGGGAGGAAATTCCCAATTCCCAAATTCTCCCTGAGGAGGGAAAGAGGAGACTGGACTATATATACCTCTAACATTCTGATTGGTTGGGGGGGGGAGTGGGTAACAGCTTGGCAGTCTCTCCCTCAACGGAGAAAAAAGAGTGTCCAATAGCCCAGCCTTTGGGGAGGGGGGACTGCCTGAGAGACTGGTTTCTGTCTAGCCTGACTTAGGGCACTGATGGCACCCAGCATACTCTAGCTGCCTGGGAGCCACTAAGAACAAAAAGAGCTGGGTGCTGTGCTGCTGCTTCACAGGACCCATGGTACAACAGATGGACACCAGAGAATGCAAGAGAGTGCCAGTTTCCGGAAAAAAAGAAACTGGAAAATCCCTCTCATCTGGAATCTACACATGAGTCCAGAGAAGACATATCCAGAGAAAAAAATTGAGAGGCCCCCAGAATCTATAGCCAAGCTGATTGGTAAAGGCCTTCCCCTGTACTAAAGCAGTCCATAAAGACTGGGATAAGAGTGTTTTTTCAAATGCAAGGATACCAACACAAATTACAAAGAACATAAAGAAACAGGTAAAATGGCCCAATACAAGAAACAAAATTAGTCTCCAGAAACTGATCCTAAAGAATTGGAGTCATATGAATTATCTGACAAAGAATTTAAAATAACCATCATAAAAATGCTCAATGAGCTCAGGAAAATGATGCATGAACAAAATGAGAATTTTAACAAAAGGACAGAAAATTTTAAAAGAACCAAATTTTGGAGCTAAAGAATGTAACAACTAAACTGAAAAAGTCACTAGAGAGCATTATGGATAATTCAAGAGCATTATGGATAGTCATATACAAAAGAATGAAATTGGACACTTCTTACATCATATACAAAAATCAACTCAAAATAGATCAAATACATAAAAATAAGACCTGAAACTGTAAAGCTCCTAGAAAAAAACACAGGGGGAAAGCCTCATGACATTGGTCTTGGCAATGATTTCTTGGATATGACACCAAAAGCACAATGAAAGCAAAAACAGACAAGTGGGACATCAAACTAAAACTTGTGTGCGCAGCAAAGAAACAATGAACAGAATGAAAAGGCAGGGGACTACCCTGGTGGGCCAGTGGTTAAGACTCCATGCTTCCACTGCAGGGGGCATGGGTTCCAACCCTGGTCAAGGAACTAGGACCCTGCGTGCCACACGGTGCGGCCAAAAAAAAAAAAATGAAAAGGCAACCTACGAAATGGAAAAAAAAAATGTTTGCAAACCAGCCATGTATCTGATAAGGGGCTAATATCCAAAATATTTAAGAAACGTCTACATCTCAATAGCAAGAAAAAAAATCTGATTTAAAAATGAGCAAAGAATTTGAATAGACATTTTTCCAAAGAAGACATACCAATGGCCAATAGGTGTATTAAAAGATGCTCAACATCACTTATCATCAGAGAAGTGCAAATCAAAACTACAATAAGGCATCACCTCACACTTGTAAGGGTGGTCATTATTAAAAAACCCCAAACAAACAAACAAAAAAACCAGAAATGACATCTGATAAAGGACTATTATCCAAAATATACGAATAACACTTAAAACTCAACAATAAGAAAACAAACAACCCAATTTAAACATGAGCAAAGACCTTAACTGACACCTCATCAAAGAGGATATACAGATGGCAAATAAGCATATGAAAAGATGTTCCACATCATATATCATCAGGGACATGGAAATTTAAACAATGAGATACCACTACACACCCATCAGAATGGCCAAAATCTGGAACACTGCCAACGACAGATGCTGGTGAGGATGTGGTGCAAAGTAACTCTCAATCATCACTGGTGGGAATGAAAAATGGTACAGCCACACTGGAACACAGTTTGGTGGTTTCTTACAAAATTAAACATACTCTTACCTTACAATCCAGCAATCCCACTCTCCTTGATATTTACCCAAAGGAGGTGAAAACTTATGTCCACACAAAAACCTGCACATGGATTTATAGCAGCTTTATTCATGACTGCCAAAACTTGGAAGAAACCAGGATATACTTCAGTACGTGAATGGATACATAAATTGGTACACTGACCCCATAGAATATTATTCAGCACTAAACAGAAATGAGCTATCAAGACATGAAAAGACATGGAGAAACCTTAAATGAACACTAATAAGTCAAAGAAGCCAATCTGAAAAAACTACATAGTATATGTTTCCAACTAAATGTCATTCTGGAAAAGGCAAAACTATGGAGACAGTAAAAAGTTCAATGGTTGCCAGGGGTTAGGAGGAAGGATGAATAGGCAGAGCACAGAGGATTTTTAGGGCAGTAAAAATACTCTGATACTATAATGATGGATACACATCATTACACCTTTGTCCAAATGCATAGAATGTACAACACCAAGAGTGAACACAGAGGTAAACTTTGAATTTGGGGCAATTATGATGTATCAATGTAGGTTCATCAGTTGTAACAAATGTAACACTCTGGTGGGGGATGTTGATAATGGGGAGGCTGTGCATGTGCGGGGGCAGGGGGTAAGGGAAATTTCTGTAACCTCCTCTCAATTTTTCTGTGAACCTTAAAACACCTGTTTAAAAAAATTAATTCTTTAAAAACCAACAGAAAATAAGTGTTAGGGAGGATATGAAGAAACTGGAAACCCTGTGCACTGTTGGTGGGAATGTAAAATGGTAAACAGTACGGAAGTTCCTCAAAAAATTAAAAATAGAACTATCATACAATCTAGCAATCCCACTTCCAGGTATTTACTCATAAGAGTTGAAAAGAGGATATCAAAGAGGTATTTGCACTCCCATGTTCACTGCAGCATTATTCACAATAGCCAAGAGATAGAAACAACCTAAATGTCCATCAACAGATGAATACATAAAGAAAACATGGTGTATACATACAATGGAACATTACTCAGGCACAAAGAAATCCTGTCATATACAACATGGATGAGCCCTGAAGATAGTATGCTAAGTAAATCAGTCACAGAAGGATAAATATGGCATGATTTTACTTATATGAGGTATCTAAAGTAATCAAGCTCATAGAAGCAAAAAGTAGAATTTCGGTGGTTGCCAGGGGCTAGGGGGAAAGAGAAATGGGAACTTGCTGTTTAATGGGTATAAAACTTCAGTCAAGCAAGATGAAAAAGATCTAAAGATCTGTTGTACTACACTGTGCTCATCGTTAACAATACTGTACTGTACACTTTAAAATGTGTTAAGATTTATCTGATGTTATGTGTTTGTATCTACAATAAAGAAAATGTCCTTAATGAAGTAGTGAAAATTAATTTTAATAAATCCTAGCCCTGAGAACATGCCTTTTTTAAAAATACATATTTTTAATATTCTATGTGACAAATTGGAAAGTATACATAAAACATTTCTGTCACACACCAAAATACCATGGTTGTCTCCAGGAAAATCACCTATACGACTGTTTGAATTCTGAGCTGAACTAGCTGCTTTTTCACAGAACACCATTTTTACTTGAAAGAAATGACAAACTATGGTTATTCGGATTTGGGTCTTTGGCAGGCATTTTCTCAAAAATGAACCAAGAGAGCCAGTCACTTCAAGAAAAACAACTGAGAGTATTTGTTGCCAATGAGAAAATGTAAGGTTTCAAACAAAAATTAGAATTTTGGAAAACTTTTATCTGGCACCATGGACTTGGCTAGCTCCCAATTCATAAAAACTTTCCCGATAAGTTCAGTGATGATACTAAAGAATGTGGGGGGTTTTTATATTATACAATGTATTGTGTCAATATTTGGAAGTGCTGCATCATTCAGTGAACCAATATTTTCCAAATGACCAATGCATGATGTTGCAAAATAATGCATGGGTAAAAGACAGATTCCAAGTAAAAGAGAGACAATTGGATTTCAATTTAACAAAGTACAAAAAGTACACTGATATGGTTTTGGATTTGGCATTGCAACAAACCATTAACAAACTACCACCTGACAAATTTTGACATGATATCAAAGAATATCTACAATTATCTGAAAAGGTTACTAAAATTCTCCTCCTTTTGCCAACTATTTATGTGTGAGGCTGAACTTTCTTCATATACGTCAACCACAACAATATATTGCAACCCCTACTTCACAGCACACATAAAAATCAACTCCAGTTAGATAAGACTTAAAAAGGGAGAGCAAAATAATGTTTCCAGAAAATCATAGGATAAGTTCATTAACCTGAAAATGGAGAGAAACTAGTAAACCCAAAAAAGTACTAATCAAAAACCAGAAGATTGATAAATTTAACTACATTAAAATGAACAACTTCTGCTCATCAAAAGTCACCACCATAAGAGTGGAAGTACAAGCCTAAGAATAACAAAAGATATTTGCCACACATACAATGTAACCCACAAAGGGGACAAATACAGACTACAGAAAGAACTCCCACAAATCAATGAAAGAAGTGCAAACAATCCAACAGAAAAATGGGGAAAAGATATAAAGAGGCATTTCACAAAAAACCAGAAATCCAAATGGCCAATAACACAGAAAAAGACGCCTATGCTACTACAAATGAACGCATATGCAAAACAAACAGACTCACAGATATAGAAAACAAACTGTGGTTACCAAAGGGGAGAGGGACGGGGGGCGAGGGGAGGGGGAGACAATTTAGGAGTATGGGATTAACAGATACAAACTAATACGTATAAAATAGATAAGCAACAATGATATACTGTATAGCACAGGGAATTATAGCCATTACCTCATAATAACCTGTAATGGAGTATAATCTGCAAAAATACTGAATCACTATGCTGTACCCCCAAAACTAATATAATATTGTAAATAAACTACACTTCAATTTTAAAAATTGGGAAAAATGCCTATGAAAATATGAGCCCCAAGAAAATAACATTAGATACATATTATATTGACCAAAAATTTACAGTCTGACAATATTAAATGTTAGCCAGGATGTGAAGGTGAACTCTCATACACTGCTGGTGGGAGTATATTTTAAAATAGTTTGGCAGTATCTAGCAGAGCTAAAGTTAATCACAATCTAGAACCTAGCCACACATACAATGTATGTATTCTACAGTTCAGTATATATCCCACAAGAACACATGCTGTGTACACTAAGATACCTGTATAAGAATGGTTCTATTGGCACTGTTGGTAACAGCCAAAAGCTCAAAAAAACAAAATTGTTCATTGGTAGCCTAAGAGATAAATTGTGGTATAGTTATACAATGGAGTATCTTTTAACTATGAAAATCAAAGAACTGCAAATACTTGCAAAAATATGAATGATTCCTAAAGACATAATGTTGAGCAAAAGCAGCCAGATACAATAGAATACACCCTCTATGATTCCACTTATATGAAATTCAAGAAGAGCAAACTTAAACTTATTTGGGTAGCAAAACTGTAAATAAAAACTAGAGAAAGCCATAAATGTCAGTTACCACAGGGGAGATAAAGAGGGTGCAATCAGGAAGGGGGATTATGTTGACTAGAGCTGGATATGAGTTACATGGGTGTGCATCTTACAGTGATTCTTTAAGCTCTACATTTAGATTTTATGTACTTTTCTGTATTTTTTTAATTTCACATTTCAGAAAAAGAAATATTCTTATTACAAGCTGTACAAAGCTCTAACGAAAAAGAAGAGAACCAATGAATGCGCATGTTTCTCACTCTTTTATGTCTAGCAATGCTCTTTCCATAGTCAATAAAACAAGTAACTTTAAGACTTACAGAATATGCTTATATATCACATCTAAGGTGAAATATGATGCCACATGACAATCATCCACAGAGAGATTATCGACTTTGCAGATTATGCATGCCCTTGCAGTTCACCTCTCTGTGTCTTGATTATTTCAATACTTCTTCATCAGAATGAGCAGGGTACGGTTCAATAAACTTTTCCCAGTCAACAATTCATTTGTAGGTCTCACAAAATTATTTTCAAAACCAAAGAACAAAAATACCTTGCCACTGAAGAACAATTACTAAATTAAATCTGCATAGTTTGAAAATCTCATTTAGTTATTAGTTTTTAACCAATTCCTATTAAAAGAACAAAAAAAAACTTTTCAGAGAGCACCTTAGAAATGGTTAAATAAGCTGATTTAAGTTTGACCCCAAGTACCTTCAACTACTTCTGAGAACCAGATAGGCCTTCCAATGTGTTAAGACAGTGGGTAAGCTTTTAATTTCTCAAAATAAGTTAAACCTACCACAAACTTACCTCAGATAAAAAAAAATCAATCTTCATTACATTAGGCAATACAAAAATATCTGCTTCAAGACTATCATCAGAGAATATAACCTAAAAATGTCTGATACTTAGCTCCTTTTTTGTTAAGAGTAAATATATAAGAAGGTGCATCAAGGCTGCTTCAATATTTGCTATAAAGTACTGAAACAATTCCCCCTTGTGGTTCTCACTGTCCCCAGAGGTTCGTTTCCCTTTAGAATGTAGTAGCAGGAAATACTGCATCTTTGACAGAAGAATGCAAGGGACATCAAGTAACTCATCTTTCCCTTCGTACCCAGGCTACTAAAAAGCAAGGTCAAATATTCCTTCTTACAATGAATGTGTTTGCTTATTCACATTTTCAATAGCTTCATTTTCTATTTGTTTTAATAAGCTTAATGCAAATGTCTTTTGTTATAATCCTTCCAGTGGGGAGGGGGGAATGTCAGTGTTCCAAATCCCACTTAATCTAATGGTACAGTCATTGTTACATAATTTTTAAAAATCATTGAAATGTAATTTCATCTTGTCAGTCACAAGGCCACAAACATATTCATTAAAGGATGCAGATGATAATGTCATCATGAACTATTAATAAGCATCTCAAAGATTTGCTCAAATTGTGTAAGGAATCACTGATGGGTTATTATGATAAGGCAACTTACTTGTATAACAGATACTTTTATTTCCCTAGTATAAAACACTTCTGCCTTAGTTGTTGGAGGAAACTAAAAACAATCACTAAGAATTTTCCCCCAATCAGTAGATTTGTCCCAGCTCTTCCCCTAAGTAATTCACTAACAGAAGTATCCTTAAGTATCCTAAGTATCTTTAAGTATCCTTAAAGAAACAATTGTTTCTGAATGTTGGGTGTCTTACTACAGCTCTCATACAGTTTTAGTTCTCTACCCTAAATTTTAAAGGGAGGAAAACAAAACTACCTCCAACAGTTGCCCATTTTAATGTGGTTTTAAAAATAATCAAATATTCTGCCTCGGTACAAATTCAAATGATTATTTTAGTCCTTTAATAACCTCCAAATAATTGAGTTTACCATTTTTTCCACTTTTATAACAGTTTGGTGCTACTGTGGAGATGCTATCTCAGGCCCCTGAGAACAAAGAATATACTTTCTGTCAAATTCCTGTGAATCTTAAACTGAATAAAATGTCTTAAGTTCTTCCAAGAACTTAATGTTATTTTGCAAATACTCTTTAACATGAGTATTTGGCTTTCCGTCTTACTTGGTCCTATTTTCCAGTAAAAAAAAACACAACACAACCTGCACTACTTGATTATGTTCAACATCTCAAAGTTGGCTCTACATATAAAAAATTGATGTCAATCTGTGCTTCAATTAATTTTTAAAAACAAAACAACAGAAAAGGCTGCATTTTGTTAAGCAAGTGCTACCTCTATTATCATTGATAGAAGAGAGACATAACCCACAAAAATGAATATTGGGACATGTAGTTTTATATTGAAAGATGCATTTAAGAAAATGAAAATATGCACTTATGAGGAGGAAAGGGAACAGGAAATCTTAAAAAAGACAACAGAAGTTCCTGCTCACAAGTACATTAATAGCACTCACACTACCTTGACTAAAGAATAATTTAATTTTTCTAGCAAACAAAGAAAGCAGTAGCCTGGAAAAATGTTCTGATACTGCTATAACATTTTCTGAAGAATGAATTTCTCTTACCAGGGAAATAAGACCAAGACTTATGAACACAGGTCAAATGAGAAAACAAATGCCAAATGAAAAGTAAGACATAAAGAAATGGTTTCAGATAAAGCTTCAGCTGAACTTAGAGCACCTTTTGAAGGAAAAAAAAGACTTAAATACTAACACTGAAGTTTCTTAGAATTATTATTTGCTATAAACTCCCTCCTCCAACTTCCCTCCAAAAAATTCAGGACAGACAACATTTAATGAACATCCAAATGTACTTCCATAAGTTCTGGAATATGTCATCTAGTAGCAGAAGAAGAAAAAGAATGGCACCAAAACATTTGGCGATTAAATTTTAAAACTTTATTTTAACTACCAGTAATTAATAAGGTAACACCCAACAAAAATTTCTAATTGATGTATAATTTTTTTAAAAGAAAGAATTAAGTTCTTCAAACAGACAAATAGATGATATTCAACAAATACAAGTATTTCAAAATTAAACTAAGTATTGACATGAGGCTAACATCTTCAGATTAAGAGCTTGGAATATAAATCCTCCATTAAGGTTGCTTGTGACACAAAGAAATGCTGAGCTCACTGTGTTAATCATGCCTACTAAAAACAAAATTCTCCCCTGGATCTACCAGTACATGCAAGTTTATTAGCTTAATCGTGGCAAACCCTATGCTAATATGAAATCATCAAGAAACTAGAGCTCTAATTCCAAAATTAAAGTGATTAAATCCATATCTTGCATATGTCGCAGAATTTCAAAGAGTTTGTATTAAGATGTGAAACTCTGAAGAGCAGATCTAAGTGTTACTGGAAAGGACAATTATGTTTTGGTAGTCCTCCTCTGTCCTTTTGCTATCTCTTGGAAAAGATCATTTTAAGAATTCTGTAATTTACCATGAAAAACATAATCAGTATCTCTGGAAACAACAGATTAGCTAAGTATGTGATGGACCATTCAGATAGGCAAAATACAGTTTTTCTTTTCTCCCTAGTTACTTAACAAAATTTATTCTTCAAAGCCAAGACTTTCCATCTTAATAGACAGTTGCTTTTCATGAGGCACAATTAAGAATTTGCCCTCTCAAAGTTATAAAATATCCCATACATTGCATATGTTCACTATGCTGCTGAAGTTGACTACAACTCCCAGAATACAGACTTACACTGCTGAGACAGACAAGAAATGAACTAATACCTCATGAAACATATCATGCAGTTTTTTAAAAAGGTAACTTTCAGTCAAGTTAAAGCTCATCTGCTAATTTATCTCATTAAAAAGGAAAAATCCACCCAAGATATAATTTTAAATACTGGTCATACCTTAAAAGCCAAATATATAAATGGATTCATTAATAATTTGGTGGCACATTTTTTTTAACATTTCCAGCTGCTGGTTTATATTTTAAGAAGCTGTTTTTCAGACAAAAGAAAGGATTTTTTGTAATATATTTATAATACCATTTTTTCTAATAAAATGAAAATGCTAACTCTATCTTTAGCAAGATACAAAAATTCCAAAGTTAGACTATATGCAACAAAGTTTTCAAAGAGGGAAAAGAGGTCCAGTAAATGAAGACTAAGCACTGGATGGTGATTTGTTTGACTATTTCATACAACTAACAACTATTTACACTATTTCATTATTGTCACACAACTCTCTTCATGTAACAGAACAGAGTTATAAAACTGACTAAACTGATCTGGATCTACGATAGTTCAAACTACATTCCACAAGCCATGCACTAACTACATAAACGTTAAGTCCTAATAGCAGTTTTGAAGCAGCTCTTCAAACACAGAAATTATGATGGGTAGCATGGATCATGTAAATATACATAAAGTGAATCCAAAATTCCATTTTGACTAGGTATTTCGACTTCCTACATGACTTTTTCTCCAACCACTGCCAGTCAGAAGCCAAGCAGAATTTCCTACCCTGAATACCACTCATTCTAAGGTGGGAGTCATAGTAAAACTGTCAAAAACAGTTAGCTAGAAGGAGGAAGCTGAGCAATCTACAGATGACAGTCCCTAAATAACTGTTGGCTTTAAAAGTAAACAAAACAACAATGAACTGATTTATCCGTTTTGGGGGGTTATCCTAATCGAATATAGATGAAAATGATGGTTTGGTTTGGTAACTTCCCATCCTGCCTTCCTTGCACACAAGAGACTTAATAGCTATTTGTTAACTAGCAAGTACAAGGATTTGGAAAATGTTCCTAACAGTTAAAAATGAATGCTTATCAAACAGACTTCTCTGGCAGTTAACAAAATAAGCTCTCTAAGCATATGCTAGAAAGGCTATGGGGGGTGGGGGAAGGACGGGGACGGGAGGGTTGAACCAAAAGAAAACGTGAGACAGTCCCCACTCTTCAAGGGTCTCTCAATTCGTTAGAGTACAAGAGTATACATGAAAGAGTCAGAGACTAATTAATTGCTAACCTGAGTGGTACAGACTTTAAGTGCAAGAGCTGTCCAAAGAAGTTTAAATATCTAAAGATTGGAATAATAATATTACTTTTAATAGCTATCACTTGAGTACTTACTATAAGGCAAGTGCTTTACAGGCGTTATTTAGTCTTCACAACAATGCTTTGAGTACTTATTATTCCCAATTTACTCAAGGGGAAACGGTCAAAGTGGTTAAGGAACTTACCCAAGGTCACTCGGCTAGTTAAGTGGCTAAAACTGCCGCTTACCCAGGCAATCCAAGTCTAGCGCTCACACTAAGACTTCATAAGGCAGCGCGAGCGCGGCAGCGGGGTGGGGAGGGCCATATAGGCCGGCGCTATTACACGCGCAAGATCGGCCGACGCATTCCCCACGTTTCGTTCCAAGTAACGAAGTTTCAAAGATCCGTATCTCGCGCCAGCAACCGTAAACTGACTACGGGGATCGGCGCGCAACCACGGCAAAAACGGCTAACAGGAGTTAATCTAAGACGGGGCTGAGCTTTAATTAATAAAGCGATTCAGAGGAAAAAAACTGCAGTAAGTTATTTGTTTTAAAATCTGGGGTTTGTTCCGCCGCTTAAGAGAATTTTCCCCCCGAGACAGGGAGAGCTGAAATTCGGGGCAAGGAAACCGCGGTTATAGCAAATTACTGTTTTCTGTATTACTGAAAGGAAAAAAAAAAACCAAGTTTTGGGTCTACAGGAAACGCGTTATTCTAGGTACACGAGAACCTTGGAGAGTTGCCAAAATTAGTTGCAGTCCCAGGACAAAATGGGGTTTAGGAACATTTAATGACGAAAGTTGATTCCAACCCGAAACGGCTCTAAGGTGAAAAGACGGAGCAAAGAAATGCCGGTAGGTCTTCGGGGAAAGCGGCAATCCTTGCTACACTTCGCCCACGGGCAGCGGCGCCGCGCGAGGCCGGGACAGTCCGAGAGACAGCTCCCGGAGAGGACGAGAGGTGCCAAGCGGGGTTCTTCCCGAAGCCCCGGGCTTCGCGGCGGCGGGCGGAGAGGAGGGGAGGGAGTCCGGGACGGTTCGGACTTCGGGCAGAGGAGGCGCCGGGCTCCAAACTGCGGAGTCGAACGGGTGCAGAGTAAAGAAATGGGACAGACTGAAACTCCGAACCCTCCCGGCGCGGCCCCGTGAAGAGAAAGGAGCCAAGTGAGCTCAAGCGATGAGGGGGACAAAAAGAGACGGAACGAAAGCGCAGGGACCCGTAGGGACAAAACGAGAGTTCCGCTAAGAGGCTAAAAAAGACAAGCTCCGGCGGGCAGCGGGGCTTTCTGGGAAGCCGGGGAAGGCAGGAGGTCGGCGGCGACTACCAGCACCTCTCATCCCCGAGTTCGAAACTCCTAGACAACCATCCACACCCGCCACCCGGATGGGGGAGGGGACACCTCTTCCCCACCACCACCTCCCCACAAATATGAGAGCAAGGCTGACGCCCGAGCCCAGCCCGGCCGTGCGCCCGCCTCCAGCCCGGACACTCACAATTCGCCTCTCCCTGATTTCTCCCAGTTCTTTATCCACTCTACGGGAACCAAGACAGTCGCGGCCGCCATCTTCCCCTCACTAGTAGCAGAAACCCGGATGTGTAGCACGCGAGCGAGGGGTCAAAGGGGAGCACCGCCCACGAGGAATGCCGGGAGTCGCGAGTTCGGTTTTCGATTTCCCGCCCCACTTTCCACCCCACCCTGCGGAAGGCCGAGGCCCTGTTGCCAACCAGGTGGCTGGGACCCGTGGGTCCCATCGCAGAGTGACTACGCTGGCCGGGCCCTCTGCAAACCTTGCCCCCCCTTCCCTTTAGAACAGGAAAAATGCCATCCCCAGGCCAACTCGTAGCCTTTATCTTCTTCCGTAGCATCTACTCCAGACCGATAATTCAAAATTGTGTTTTTTAAAGCACCTAATATGTGCTAGACACTGGGGACAGAGAAATAATAAGCCATGATGCCTACCCTCAACGAGCTCAGTCCGTGGGGAAGACAAACATATAAACAGATCAATTACAATACACCCCGCTGAGATCAAAGAAATTGGGGAAGAGGCAGCCGATTACTGTGTGCCAGGCATTCTGCTAATCCGAAGGATACAATCTTACGAGAAAGATAAATCGGCCCTGGGAAACGCTTGCAACCATCAGGGCTGACAGCTACTGTGTCTGCGGCTGTCATTGTAACCTTAGGCAAAACTAGGGGGCGCAAGTATGAAGAGAAACGAGTTGTTTACACTACATAGTCTGAAAGTATCTCCCGACGAGATAACTTCGTATTTCAAAGGGCGAAATAGAAACTTTACGGTCGGAAAACATGGCCGACACCCTCCTAACTCTGATGAATATAAGCATCCTTATGTATTAAACAAATAGGCGTCATATGCCTCCTGATGAGGTGCTAAGAAAAACACTAACCAATTTTGTAGTATTCATCATGCCAAAATTCTCATAACCTGAATTTAATCACGAGGGAACATCAGACAAGCCCATATTAAGGAACAGTCTACAAAATTACTGGCTTGCACTCTTCAAAATCATCAAGGTCACTAAAGACAAAGAGAGATTGAGGAACTCTTCCAGATTAATGAAAACAACAGAACAACTGATCCCCAGCCAGAAAAAAAAAAATTTTTTTTATTTTGCTGAAAAGGGCATTCTTGGGACAGTTGACCAAATTTGAATATCTGTAGATTAAGTAATAATATTGTATCAATGTTAATTTCTTGAGTTTAATACTCGTTTTGTGGTTATGTGAAAGTCCTTATTTAAGAAAATATGAAGTATTTAGAGATAATGGTGAACCATGTTGCAACTTTAAAATATTTCAGAAAAAAACGATAGGATGATGAGGCAAATGTAAAATATTAACATTTTAGGAATCTGGGTGAAGGACTGACAGATTTTCTGTTCTATTTGTGCAACTTTTCAAAATAAAGAGGTTTTAAAAATACATGTTTGGCTGAAAATTTAGAAAATACAGACAAATGAAATGAAGAAATCCTACCACACATATATTAATGTATGAACTTTAGAACTAATATCTAAATTTGGCAAGTTTTACCAAATGGACCAGGTTTATTTGCATTGAAAAACTGTTCAGGGGATAGGCTGTATTTAGAATCAGTTGGGGAAAATGCTACATTGTTTATGATTGTTTTTCATCAGCTATATCTAGTCTAATGTCCTGTCTGATTCTGAAATTCTAAAGCCACCCATTAGAAAATATACACCGTTCAGTTTCAGTGACATCTCAAAAAAAATCTTTTGCCACTTCAAGGAGGTTCAGAGATATGAGTTCCCTCTGATCTTTTCATTTTTCTTATTATGAAATATTTTTAAAGTGAACAGAATGGTATAGCGAATCTTCATTGTACCATCATCCTCCCTAAAGAGTTTGAAATCATTGTTACAGGATGGCCTCTGTGATACAAGAAGAACTATCCTGATGCTTATGTATACTTCACTGTATAATCTACAGCAGTGAGCACTATCCACATTTGGGATCAGATAATTCTTTGCAGAAGGCAGGGGGAATCCAGTGCACTGTAGGATGTTTAGCAACATCCCTGGCCTGGACCCACTAGATGTCGGTAGCACCTCCCACACCAGTTGTTACAACAGTATCTCCAGACATTGCTAAATGTCTCCTGGAGTGTAAAATAGCCCCCTGTTGAGAGCTAGTGAGCTATAATATTCTGCTGTATTGTGGCTTACCTTGCCACTGTATCACAGTGATTTCTTCTTCCAAACACTGAACTGTGTGCAGTATGCATGCTACTCAGTATGCCACAAATGTGGTATGACCTGACTGCAGTGATGCCCTTTGAGGCCTTGCTCTTCCCCTCTCCCAGAGCCTGCAGAACTATTTTTACATGGTATGATAACTCCTTTAGGAATTGCTCACAGCTAATTGCTTTTTGCTCCATAAGATTGCAAAGCTATCATATCTTTCGCATCCTTGTTGGCTTGCCTTTTCTTTGCTATCAGCATCTGGTATTGTCTCAGCAGCTGGGGGTACTGTTCCCTGATGATTTCACTGGCTCACAGGTACCAAAGGACTAGGCAGGGACTGAGGTCTGTGGTGAAGGCTAGGGATTGGGTAGTTTCAATATTGACAGCCTGATGCATGGAGTGATTGGTTGATTCTAGGTAATTGTAAGGTCAAGCAATCTTTTTATTATCTCAGTGACAACAGATAATGGGACCAAGAAGGAAGCACATAATAGCAAAACAAGACAAAATAAATAAAATAAATAATGAATGCGAAAGCCGTACATTTTGTGGGACTGTCCCGTGAATGCTGAGTATTGGTAATGGGTTTTTATTAACCAAAGACTTAGTTATGTTAAATATACATATTAAATTTCTACGATAACCACTACAAATATATAAGGATATTATATATCTTCCAAACTATCTGAGGGGGAAAAAAATTGAAAGAGAAAGAGGAAAAAAATCAATCCCAAAAAGGCAAGAAAGGTAGGGAAATTTTTTGGAAAAGTGGAACAGAGAGAATAGAGGAAGAAGTTTAAACCTACCAATTTAAATTTAAATATATCAAAAATTGCATAAAATGTAAATGAACTAAATGCTCCAGTTAAAAGTAAAGATTATCAGTCTGGGTTTAAAGAAGGCTAGCTATTTTTAAGAGACATCTCTAAAACACAGGGACACAGAAAGTTTGAAAGTAAAAACAATGGGGAAAATACACCAGGCAAATACTAAGATCAACAAAAATTAAGCTGTTATAGCTAGATTAATATCAGGCAAACTAGACTTTACGGGAGGAAAAAATTACCAAATTTAAAGACGGTTACCATATATTGATAAAAATTTCAATTCACCAAGAAAATGTAACCATTCTAATCTTGAATGTAATCAACCACTTTGAAATATATGAAGCATATAACAGAACTACAAAGAGAAATAGACAAATCCACTACCACAGTGAGTCTTTAATTCATCTCTCCTAGATATTGATAGATGAAACAGACAAAAAAGAATCTGTAAAGATGTAGAAAATTTGAACATCAAATGAACAAGTTTGATCTAGTAGATATACATAGAACGCTGTACCTAGCAACTGGAAAATAAATATCCTTTATAATAACACATGAATGGGGCACCATGTACAGATTGCACACTGATCAAAAGCACCTAGCCAGAGGGACAAGTGGGGATCAAAAATTTATCCCATGCTCCACTTGCCAGACCACATGCTCAGGTGTGCTGCTGTATCTACCTGGAAGAAAGGGCACAGTTTCCTAATTCACATAAAGGCAATGTGTCATCGAGTGGTGGTCCAGCACACGGAATATTTATGAAAGTTAAACATATACTAGATTTAAAAAAGCAAATGACAACAAATTTTAAATAATTCGTCTCATATAGTTCACATTTACTGACCACAATGCAATTAAATTGGAAATCAATAACAAAAAGATAAAGAAAACCCCTATGTTTGAAAATGTAAAAACATACTTTGAAGTAAATCACAGGTCAAGGAAAAAAGTCATACTAAAAATTAGAAAGTATTTAGAACAGAGCAATAATGAAAATATTACATATCAAAACTAATGAAAAAATGATGCATTGCAGCTAAAGTGGTATTTAGAAAGAAATTTATGCTCTTCAACCTTTGTATTATTAAAGAAACAAGACTGGAAATTAAAAAGCTAAGCATCTAATTTAAGAAGTTCCAAAAAACAATACAGAATAAATGAAAGAAAGCAGAAATAATGACACTTTTAAATAGAAAATATTAATCAAAAGAAACTATCCAAAAGAAAATCAATAGAACCTAAAATTGTTTGGTTGAAAAGTCTAATAAGACTGACAAACCTCTGGCAAGAACTGATTATAAATAAAAGAGAGAGAGGTACATATAAACAAATATTAGGGATTGTATCAGTTGGGCTCATGACAGGAGACAGATGACATACTCATAGGGGATAATTAAAGAGAGTTTAATAAAGGAACCATGCACAGGAGTGTGGGCAGGATTAAGGAAAACCAAAAATGGATGGTGAAGCACCTCAGGGCCAGCGATACTGAGAGACATTAGCAGCCCTAAGCCTGAGGAGGCAAGTGGAGGGAGTGGTTCCCAAAAACTAAGGAAATAAGGAAAAATGAAATAATAAGGAAAGGAACATTCAACAGGAACTGTGGCCTTCTGTAGAAGAATAACTGCCAACTCACATCCCAGCAGGGAGGAGGCTGGGGAATAAATGCCCTGACCTTTCTCTCCTTTTACCATTTTATCTCCTGCTGATACCTCCCATTGGCTGATGACTACTGCAAGCCATAATTCAAGGGAGCCTGGAAAATGCATTTAGTATGGGTCAGGGGACAGAGCAGGATGGAGAAGGATAGAAAGTGGATTTTGAAAGGGAAAATGGAATTTCCGGCACTGACCATTTCTTTTGCCCCTCCA
Source organism: Aethalodelphis obliquidens (assembly GCF_003676395.1). Classification (NCBI taxonomy): domain Eukaryota; kingdom Metazoa; phylum Chordata; class Mammalia; order Artiodactyla; family Delphinidae; genus Aethalodelphis; species Aethalodelphis obliquidens. Next base: position 5,417,929 of record NW_020838021.1, on the reverse strand, counting down.
CACCACTCTTGCCCTTTGTCCAGATGAAAAACCCATGCCCTCAAAAGAAATGTACAAAGCCCCATCAGCTACTGTATCAGTGCAGGGTGATGTCGATTCATTCATACTCCTACATGAAATCTAAAATATTAGCCACCACCAGTGCTTTGCATATAAAGTAGAAGAGAAAACATAGCTGCTGTAGCCCCTGCTTCTGTGGCTGGAAGCGAGCTCTAAGTTGATAATCATAGCCTCCTTTTTCTGCCACCCACTCCATGTTTCCCTTGCCCTCTGTCAGCATCTCAGTAGGACAGGATACATTACCTGGTGGAGTGACCTAAACCTTCATCTCCACAGGATCTGAATTCTTATAATCTTAGCTTGACTGAGTTACCAGTTTTCATTGGCCAAGGGAGTGATACGAGGCACTCCAGTGAAGCCCCTAGGTCCTAGACATAGTCATCCTTGCCTCCGTTGTGTAGCAGCGACCTAATTTGCCTTTGGTAATCAGGATAGACCACCCTGGTCTATAAAGTGACCCCCTGTCTGCCTGTTAGTTCAAAAACACGAGGAACACAAAATGGCCAGAGAGCAGTATCAACTTCTAAAACATAGGAATCCTGGTGGAAGTAATTCTCCCTTGGGCATTAGAACCTCTTAACCCACTGAGTCCAAGATGTAGGGATGGGAAGCAAATATTTCTCCAGTGAGAGGGGTCATTCCCACCTCTACCTCTTGAATCCTGGACCCATACCTTCTGGCTACAAGGGAGATGATGTGATACATTGGCCACTGGTTTGAAGCATATACTAGGTTCTATAGGACACTACCCCAAACTTGCAAGCTGTGGTGCCATAACTGAGCCTTCAGCAGGAAATTTCATCACTCTATCAAGCCAGTGGTTTCTGGGTGATGGGACATGTGATAAGACCAATGAATTCCATAGAGATGAGCCTATCGCCACACTTCCTTTATGCTGAACTGAGTTCCTTTGTTGGAAGCAACTTAGGTCGGATACTATGGTGATGAATCAGGCATCCTGTGAGTCCGCATGGTGGTGCTGGCAGAAGCACTGCAAGCATGAAAAGTAAATCCATATTCAGAATATGCCTCTATTCCTGTGAAGACACTGGCTTTTTCCTCAGTGATGGAAGGGGTTCAGTGTAACCAATCTGCCAACAGATGACTATCTGGTCCTCCTGGGGAATGGTGCCAGGTTGGTGCCTCAGTGTTTGGTCTGCTGATAAGCAGGTTGCCAATTCAAAGTGGTGTTAGACACATCAGCATTGGTGAGGGAAGACCCTCTACATATCCCCCATCCCAGCTGCCGTGGCCATTTTGTACATGGGCCAACTAAGCCAGCACTAGGGCAGCTGAAGGAAGAGGCTAACATCAACAGAAAAGTTCATCTTATCCACCAACCTCTTTACTAGGCCTACCTATCACAAATTTCGATCCTTTTCTTTCCACACGCTTCACCATCCAGCCAATTCGTTAGCCTCTGCCCTTGAATCAATCCGCACCAGTTTATTAGGGCATTTCTCTCTCCACCAAATAGACAATCGGATGTAGTACTTGGGAGGATTTTCCTTTACCTCTGTTTTTAGGGGCCATCTCTGAGTAGTGCTGTCAGACAACTGTGTCCCACCTCTGCCAGGTGCCAGCCTACCATGGAGACCCATGTATAAACCCTTGGGCCTACATTTTCTTGTTCTGCTAAATGATCATAGAGAACTCTCCTTGAGGCTGTATGTGAGGGCTGATGGAGAGGCAACTATGCAGTAGGAGCAAACACCATGAGCGTCTGAGCCACTTCCTCATTCACTTTACTTTTACCTGCTAGGATCTGATTTCATACACAATTTCCATTTAACAGTGGAATGCTGCTGCACATGACTATGTGATGATTGAGTGAATTAGAAAACACACAGTTCATAATGGGCAGTTCAAGTCACATAGTCTCTTGGTGTCCTATGGTCAGGAATTCAATGACTACCAGGGCCTAGTAGCAATCTAGACATTACCTTTCAAATGGAGAATAATTGTCAAGTAGGGAAAGCATGGCCTTACTTAGATACCCTAAGGGTCTATGCTGTGCCGCTTCTAGAACAGAGAGCTTCCAGAACATCTCTGCCACAAACTCCTCCAAAACTGTTGGGTCTGCAGAGTCCTAAGGCCCAGGTAACAGGACAGCATGCACTGAAACCTGTCTGCTGCAGTAGCTTTTCTTGCTTCAGATCCCACTCGAAACTGGCAGCCTTACAGGTTGCTCAGTAAATGGGTCAGAGCAGCATGCCCAAATATGGTATACGTTGCCTCTGAAGTCCAAAGGGGTCCACCAAGTATTGGTTTCCTTCTTTGTAGTGGGTTGTACAAGGAAAAAACAACTTATCTCCTTAGAAGAGAGAGCCTGACATTGCCTGGATCACTGGACCCCTAAAAATGTCGTCCATGTAGCAGGCCCATGAAATTTCATGGGGGTTATCTCCTATCCTCTGGCCATAAGGCATCTAGGGTGCTTGATCCTTACTGCCCCTCAGATTCATTAGCATAATGCCATCAATGTAATGGACCAGCATTATGTCTGTGGGATAAAAAGACAACCAACTTCCTTCTGGAGAAGATTATGACAGAAAACAGCATAATTTGAGATAGCCCTGAGGTAAGAGTGAGAGCAAACTATGTCTGATTATCTCTACTGATAATATTTGCTAAGGCAACAAGTGCCAGAAGCTGTGTCGATGTGCTCCAGTAAAAATACCATAGTGGGAAACACAGTTGTGATTGGTGTCGCTACCTGATTAAATTAACAATAACCCAGCATCCCACAAAACTTATATGGCTTTTCCCACAGGCCAAACAGGCAAGTTATACAGGGGCATGTGGTTGGAATCATCACACTTCCAATTTTCAAGTCCTTGGTGGTGGCTCTAGTCTTTTCAGTTGTACCAGGAATTCAGTATTGCTTTCGTTTACTTTCTTAGCAGTAGGGGTGAAAGGAGGGGAAAGTACACTTCCAGGGGATGCTACTTGACCCTTCCTATCATAAAGCCCTCCCTCCATGGATCAGCAGGTCAGAAAAAACGTGTGGTAATTCTGCTGAGATTCCCACTGAAACCAGCTCAGACCAAGACTTAATTTATCACCCATCTCCATATGTCCCCACTCTGGAGATGGACCACAGTAGCATACTGGGCCTCCAAGAATTAGCCTGAAATCAGAGCCAGAATCTGATAATCTTCAGAAGATTCTGGATATTTCCTTTTCCCTGGTCATGGTCCCAGTCTGAGGAAGGACTTGGAAGATGTGCAGATTATATCTGTGACAGCATAGCAGCAGGGTCCTTTCTCAAAGAGATCTGGCCTCCCCCTTAATCAAGGGGCTCCAGATCTGTGAACTGGCTTAGTAGATCCGGGAACATAGTAAGAGTTAAGGAGTCTGCAAAATTTCTGCCCATCAGAACTAGAACTTTTTGGACTTCCCGGCTGGAGCAAGGGTTAAGAATCCACCTGCCAAGGCAGGGGACATGGGTTTGAGCCCTGGTCCAGGAAGATCCCACATGCCGCGGAGCAACTAAGCCCGTGCACCACAACTACTGAGCCTGCACTCTAGAGCCAGAGAGCCACAACTACTGAGCCTCCATGCCACAACTACTGAAGCCCATGCGACTAGAGCCCATGCTCCGCAACAAGAGAAGCCACCGCATTGAGAAGCCCGCACACCGCAACGAAGAGTAGCCCCTGTTCGCCTCAACTAGAGAAAGCCTGCGAGCAGTGATGAAGACCCAACACAGCCAAAAATAAAAAAATTTATTTTTTAAAAAAACTAGAATTTTTTTTTGCTTCTGTAGGTCACATCTATTTCATCCCTAGGGAAATCCATAAACAATCATCCACTCCAACAGATGAATGTCAAAACACTCTGACAACATTCTATTCTTGTGCTTTATTATGTTAATTGCACCCACCTTAGTTCTGCCTGTTAAGTGCCATGACTTGCACTCTACCACTTAGACCCTATTATTCCTACAGAAATCAGGGAGCCCAGTTCCACTGAAGCATCTCTCGCCATCATCTCTGACCTACAGAGGATATTCCACGGAGCCAGTGCTCCTCTCATCAATGTATACCTTGAGGCTTAGTGTAGAGTGTCCTCCCAGTAGGGTGACAAACTTGTCCCAATTTTCCTGGGACTGTCACGGTTTTAAAACTGAAAATCCAGGACTTCCCCAGCGGTCCAGTGATTAAGACTTCACGCTTCCAATGCAGGGGACACGGGCTCGATCCCTGGTCGGAGAACTAAGATCCCACATGTCATGCGGCACAGCCAAAAAAAAACCCTGAAAATCCTACAACCCAGAAAACTCTACTGCATAGTCCTCCCTATGAGTGTAGTCGGTGGTAGGCAAGGCACTGATCAGGTCACCCGTAATAGATACGCTTCAACATTCCCTTCTCCTTGGGCATTACAGGCTATACTAAAATCTAACGATTCTTATGGGAGTGCAGGCAATGAAGTGTTGTGCGAGTTGGTCCTAAAGAGAATCAGCGTTCCTTGTGAGGCAAACACCCCAGTGGAAATCACAAAAAGGTTTTTATGCAGAGGAAGGCTGGTACTGTTAGACAAGGAAGAGAGGACTGCTTCCACTGGCAAGGAAAGTTCAAAGGGACTTGGAGTCTGCATTTTTCTCAGCTTCATCTGTTTATACTCAAATATTTCCATCCAATGTGTTAGGCTCCTGTTCTTTCCCCAGGAGTGCCAGTAACTTAGCCTCAGAGTCCTAGCAAGGCTGTAACTTTAATTGATGCTATAGCTCTCCAACATTTATAATCAGTCCCTGAGTATGATCTTCATATCCGTCCTGCAGCTCCAGGAGAATAAAGACTACTTTAATGGTGGCATTGGGCTCTTTCATTTTCCACTATGATCTGAGTTGTGCATTCAAGGCTTTTCATTTGTGCTCTTTTCTGTGTAAGCTCTCTATGAGCATCAGAAGAAGTTAGCCCTAGCCACATCCATTGCAATCATCATTGTCACCATGGGGACTAAGTGCGCTAGCCACTTGATTTCCGAAAGCTTTGCCCTCCACTTGTATTTCATTTCAAGCCACCGTGGGTGATAATTTGAGTAATCATCATTCAGTGCATGCCACGCATTACAAGTGCCCTATTTCTCTCTAGAAAAGAAGTTGTCACAGATTGCATTCTTTAGGAGGCAGAAGCTGAAACCGAGTTAGGCGTGCAAACGGTTTACTGGAGAGTGAAACCTGTAAGGGAAATGAGGAGGCAGTAGAATTAGGCAGAGGCAGTACAGGCAGGCAAGGCAAACCCAAATGCAGAGTATGTATTGAGTCCATTAAGGACAACTCACTGTCGCCTCCAAGGTGTAAGGGGTCCAATGTAATTAACTTGCCATAAGGTGGCTGGCCAGTGTCCCCTCAGTCACTGGTACCATATAAAGAGCTCACCGTTGTTCTCTGCCATTGGCTTCTTGGGCACTCAACAGTGGCAGTTTAACTTTTTTTTTTTTTTAGTTTTGAAAAACGTTTTATTCGAGAATTACATAATTTCAAATATCTTCCAAAATACAGTTTCCTAGATTGCTACAAAAGAAAGCAAATTCAATAAGAAATTTAAATCATTAAATATGTTTCACTAGTATATACATATGAATGCCAAGCAATTAATATTTAGCCCTGGAATGCATACCATGTCTTTCGTTTTTCCTTATTAAAGGCTCAATCCAGCACTTTGTATAGGTTATGTACAACAGGCAAAGTTCGGTGTTCATAGGAGTTTCACATTAGCTGCCTCAATTTATAGCTGTGATAGCTTGTCCACAGGGGTGTCAAATTTGAGGTCTGTAGGAAACAGATCTGGGGCCCGAGGATAGATTAGTCTGTAGGACTGTCTGACTGTAACATCAGCAACACCAGCAATATCTCCAATTTCTTTTTGGGTCCTTTTCTCAGCTGATGCCTGTGAGGCCATGTAAATGGTGGCTGCTGCCACAGATATCGGGCTCCTTCCAGGAACCAAGTCCAACCCCACAGCTTTATGGGCTATATGTGTAGCTGCCATCTGTACTTGTTTAGGAAGACAAAGGTTGGAACAAAACCTGGACATGAAGGCCCCAGTTGTAATCAAATCCACACTGGTTTCTAAAGCTTTCAAAATAAGTTTAAAACATCGAGCAGTTTCTTGGCCTTGGAGAGGTGAAGCCCATACTGCTGGGCCCAGGCATAGTCTCCCTCCCTGGTGGCATAACCATCTATTAATGGGCCCATTGCACGAGTACTGAGTGGCTAAGGAGAAAGGTTGGCTTATCTACCTGGCTGGGGACTTTTTTGTCTTCTGGGTTTGCGTTTTGTTTTATTTTTTTTGGGTTTTGTTTTCTTTTATTGAAATATAGTTGATGTATCCACCTGGCTATTTTTTAATATCTTCTGCAACGAATGCTCTTTGGCAGATATGAAAGTGAGACACAAATATTTGTGCACTTTGAGCCCACTCCCAGCGGTCCATCTATGTATCTCTTTTGCAGACTTCCTTGCCATTGGTATTCCAGCATTGTTCCTTCTATGCCGCCAATGAGCCAAGATACCTGCCACTTCTCAGGATTCACTGTATGTCCATATATCAGGCTTCACCTTCCTCCATACAAAGTGAACGACCACGGTATTGCCCACTGGAATGATTCCCCTTTAGCAGATAGGAAAAAGGGCAAGAGAAATGGGCAAGCATTTCACAGAGGTGGCAAGATGAATGTAGAGAGATGCAAACTAATGTGATATTATATATACATTATGCCACCAGATTACCAACAATTCAAATTTCAGTGTCCGTGTATGACCTTTTATTGGGATACAGCCATGCTCGTTCATTTACATATTGTCTATGGCTGATTTCACACTACAATGGCAGAGTTGTGTAGCTGCCTTAGTCTGTATGGCCTGTGAAGCCAAAAATACTTACTGTCAGCTCCTTTTCTAGACAGTAAAGTTTAAGAAAAATTTGAGTTAAATTTAAGGTAAGTTAAACACAGAATTTCAACATTCCTATCTCATTTAGACATCCTTCTACCTGGAAAAGATATCTAGAAGAGAGCTGGGGAGATGCTGAACAAAAACCAAAACCGAAGTCAGGGGTTCTCCAACTTTAGTAGGCATCACAATCCCCTGGAGGGCTTGTTAAAAACACAGACTGAAAAAAAAAAAACCACAGACTGCTGCGCCCTGCTCCAGGGTTCCCGATTCAGTAGGTCTGGGGTGAGGTTTGAGAATCTGCATTTCTAGCAAGTTCCAGGTGATGGTGATGTTGCTGGTCTGGAGACCACACTTTGAGAATCACTGCCCTAAGAGTTAGAAGTGGTTACTAAGCTGAGGTACTTCAGCAACCCGCATCAGAATCACCTAGATCTCTGGCTTCATGGGGCTTACATTTGAGTGGAGAAGTGATATAATAAACAAACAGATAATGTCATATAAAATAAAGCAGAGCAAAGGCATGGAGAGTGATGGGGCATGCTATTTAAGACAGGGTGGTCAAGTCCAGCCTCTTTAAGAAGATAACCTTAATGAAGAAGAGACCTTAATGAAAGGAGAGAGCAACCTATTAATATGTAAATATTAATGTTAATTCATATTAATATGTTAATATGTGAGGGAAGAGTATTCCAGGCAGAAAGAACAGTCGGTGCAAAGACCATGAGGCGTGAATGTGCTTGGTGTGCGTTCCTGGAAAAATTCAAAGCCAAGAATTTGACTCTGTTCTTTGTGATTCTTTGTGTTCTTCCTTCCCCAGGGCAATAAGCTTCAGTTTAGTCTCTACCACACAAACAGGGTCATACAGTACATGCTGTTCTGCAACTTACGTTTTCCCATAATGATAAATCATGAACATTCTTTCATGTCACTACGTTTAAGATCAGCCTCATTGTTTATAAAGGATGAATATTCCATTGTAGAAATGCACCAGGGATTTACTTTTCAAAGATCAATGATTTGTAGTATAACCATTTTTCTATAGATGAATACATAGACTGTTTCCAGTTCTTGGCTATGACTAAAAAATGCTGTAGTGTGCTTTTTCATATGTGTGTGTGTGTGTGTGTGTGTGTGTGTGTCTACATGTCTGTGTACTTGTCCATGCATTTCTTTATGCACTAAAAATTTACTGAGCTGGTACTATGTGTTAGGTATTGTGTTATATGCTGAAAATACTACGATGAACAAAACCCATGGTTCTTGCTCTCATGGAATATAAGGTCTACTAGGGGAGAAAATCATACAATAAATATGTAATTACAAACTGTAAGAAGTGTTAGCAAGGTAGGGCAGACGCTGTTGTTCAGCTAACCCAATTCCCACTCCAGCCAGAATTTTGGCCAATGAGCCAAAGTGGGCTACGGTAAGCAAATGACGGCCGTCCCCCCATGCACACCGCGTCCTAATCCCCAGAACCTGTGAATATGTTAGGTTACATGGCAAAGGGGAATTAAGTTTGCAGACGGAATTAAGCTTGCTAATCAGTTGACCTTAAAATAGGGAGCCTATGCTGGGTTATCCAGGTGGGCCCAACGTAATCACAAAGATCCTTAAATATGGAAGACCAAGGGCCAGGGTCAGAGAAGGAGATATGATGACAAAAGAGGAAGTCAGAGTGATGTGATCGCTGGCTGTGAAGATGGCAGGGGGCCCACCAGCCCAGGAATACGAGCATCCTCTAGAAGCTGGAAAAGGCAAGAAAACAGACACTCCCCCAGAGCCTCCAGAAGGAATGCAACCTTGCCAACACTGCTTTTTAGCCTAGTGAGACCCATTCCAGACTTCTGACATCCAGAACTGTAAGATAACAAACGTGTGTTGTTTTAAGCCACTGAATTTGCAGAGACGTGTTATAGCCATCACAGTAAACCAACGTGCAGCTTCTTTCCTGATACAGGCCTTGTCCCTTCCTATTCTTCCTTAGACTTGCCTTGAATGTTGAGCTGTAAAAGTCATCTAGTGACATTGAGGGAAAGGCCAAGAGAACTGCAAAGCCATCAGCCCTGACTCTGTTGGGCTGCTGAATAAATAAATGCCAGCAGCCCCTAACTTCCCACCTTCTTTCTATGAGAAAAATAAAGTTAGATATTCTGTTACATGTGGACAAAAGCATCCCTGAGTGACAAGCAGGTAAAAATAGAAGGAGCTGTGAGAGAATGTCACAGAGACCTAACCTGAGCGTGAAAGGTGTGTGCAGTGGAATTTTGTTTTTCTGTTCAACATCCAATTGATTGGATGGAGGGGAAATCCCCAGTGTGTACAGCATTGGTGGACTGCAGTACCAAACCTCCCACTTCAAAGTCTAAAGGAGGAAATCTTCCACCTCCCTGCCCCTTGGCATCCAGTGCACAGAGGAACATGCTCACCATAACCAGAAAAAGGATACAAGTGTATATAAAGAAAAGGTTAACACCCTGTGTTGATGCCCCTCCCAGTATCCCCTGGGCACTCATTGTTTCCATCTAGGCCAATGACTTCTTACTGCAAGCACCTGCGACTCTCTGCCTGAGGACTTTCTTGCCACAGGAGGGTGCTTAGCCAGTGTACACAGCAGGTCAGAAGTAGCAGGGAGTTAAAGCCCATAGGAGCAACCCTCAATCCATGATGGACATGAGTGGAGAAAAAATATCCCAGCTTCTTGTTCCCTGGGTGGAAAACTCTGAGGCATGTTCTATTTAGTCTTCCTGAGGTCCCCATGGAATCCAGTCCCAGGTGCCCACAGCACTAACCTGTTCATTAACAGACCTCCCATTGTTTTTCACGTCTTCCCTACCTCACTTCCCCACTCCCCTCCATAGCTTCCTGGGATTATCTTTCAAATATCTTGCTCTCAAATACTTCTCTCAGGCTCTGTTTCACCCAAAGTAAGACAGTTGGTACAGAAGTAGTCCTTTGAAGTAGACCTTCAGGATGGGATTCTGGAGTTGGATCACTTGTAGAACATATGAACACAAAGACCTCATTACTGGTGCTGGTAATCCCTCGTATATAGTCAGGCCACTCAAGATGGCTGTTCTCCTTCCTGTCTATATGGGCCGAGAACAAGAACGATACAAATATTTTACTGTTATGTGGTAAGCACAGGTTGATTTTATAAATGTTAGATCTAAACTATTACCTGTCATTTCATAATTTCTGAAAAATGCTACCAAGTTTTCAAGTGATGGGAATCCCATTTAGATCAGAACAAAGACAATTTTATATCAAACCTTTAGTCTCCTGAATTTTGTCCACTGAGAGACCTGAGAGCAGGGGTTGGCAAATCAGGCATGGCTTGTGGGCCAAATGTGGTGCACCACCTATTTTTGTATAGCCTGTGAGCTAAGAGTGTTTTTTACATTTTCAGATGGTTGTAAAAGGTCAAAAGAAGCATACAAGTTTGTGAAGTGTGAAAATTATTGAACTTCAAATTTCATTGTCTATAAATAGAATTTTATTCAAAAATTTTAAAATTTATGTCACACTCATTTAAAATAAATTTTAAAATTTATTTTAAAATTTTATGGCACATAGTCACACTCATTTGTTATGGTTGCTTTTGTGCAGAGTTGAATAGCTCTGAGAGAGGCTCTAAGGCCCTGAAAGCCTAAAATATTCACTGTCTGGCCCTACACAAAAAAGTTGGCCCATCTCTGCCTGATGAAACTAACATCTGATTTACATTTTCTTCCCTAAATCTGATTACTTTGATGAGTATTTCCCAGTTGCTCTGCTGCTCTTCCAAATTGATTCTTACCTTGTTGCATTTCGCATTTTTAAAGATCTGCCATTTTCACAAGCTTATAAAACTTCCTACTATATCCATTTTGGAGCAATATTTTGTTATTTTCTATAGCTCTGTCTAGAGCTCATTTTCACCTTGACTGATGGTTTGATTACTAAAATTAAGTCACTCGTAGTAAGAATTCTAAAAAAAAAAAAAGAAAAGAAAAGAAAAGAAAGATGGCTGTTCTCTTGCTCTCTGTACATCCCCTGCCTGACCAGTGCCTGCTTCACCTACACCCTACTCACGTGACTGACCTTCCTAAGTACTTGCACCAGGCCCCAGCTAGTGATTGCTCTCATCAAAGGGGAGGTAAAGGGTGTGCCCCTCTGCTGTTTTCCCTGGTAACTAATGAGCCCACCTGACTTTAATTCCCCTATAACAGGCAATCTCCTCCTCCCCCGGAGCTAAGACTGCTGCCATGTCCTGCCCACCATGCACCATACATGATGGTGGGGTGTCGCTCCAGGACCTTGCTTCAGACATGTAAGCTCCCCCACCCATTAAACAATTGATGTCTCTCTTGCTGACTCCGGGCTCTTTCTTCCGTCTTGAAGCTGGGCAAGCACAGTCCTTGTAGGCCTGTGGGGTGCAGCCCAACACCTGGCATATTGTACTGAATAGAATCACAATTGGCGAGACCGTCACCTATGCTGGATTGTGATAGGGTACAAATGGAAGGAAATGCACTGGTTTGTACAATAGCTCTAGCACTTGAAAGATGGAAACTTTTTAAGAATCAAGGAGTTGGTTTGCTATTGTTAATAGCCTTAGAAACCTTAAAAGAAGCAAATGATAGGTCTGGTCAGCCAACTATTAAATTGAGGAACAGTATGGGAGCCGAAGGCCTTCATAGGAACTTTTATCTTTTTTTGTCTCTTCCAGAAAAGGGCAGTCTAGGCTAAAAATCAGGCCCAGATTTGATTGTGAGGGTGGTAGAATTACACGGAAGGATGATGCTTGTTTTCCTCAAGATCTGCTCTCACCTTAGCACATTTCTTCTATAGACAAATAGCTAGGGACAATTCTTAGCATGACTGAAGCAGAGAAATAGTGTTTCTGCTATGAGAGAAAAGAGACTATTCACTTGGTGAATATGTACTTGTAGGAATCAAGAGAATACACCTGGGAATGGATCTGGAGGGTACTGGACCAGGGAGGAATTTAAATCTGGATATGGGAGAGTTTATTGATATTGGAACACTCTCCATAACTCAGGATTAACATCCTGGCAAGGACACCTGGAGCCAGTCCTCGTATGCTGCTGGAATGGCTCCTTGAAACTTGGAAACAACAAAGCCTATATAGTAAATGAAGTGGAGTTGTTGGAACTGCCTTGACAGGGTACTGAGAGAAGGGCCAAAAGCTCATAGAGGTGGACAAACTAGAATGGCTTTATTATGTAAGACCAGAAAACATACCAGTTGACAATGTCCCCTGGGAGGGCCCAGAGGACACTTCTTTTGTTAAGGCAGTAAGAAATGTTACTGGCATTGTTGAAGAACTCCATGATGGCTGTCTTCTATGGGTCAGGGTTCATGATAGGGTAGATTGCTATGTAATTAGGCTCCTTGGTGTCAGTGAGGATGATAGGAGTCTAGAATAGCAGAGGCCAGGTGGCAGCAGTTAACTATCAGAATCAAGATGAGTGTAATAACCATAATGGACAGCAAATCTGGAATGGCAAAGGTGGGGCTTTAACCTGTAGCGGTCTGTAGAGATAACTAATAAACTGTGGCATTCCTAGGAACAATATAGATGGCAAGCTGTATTACTTCACTACGATTACCATAACAAAATATCACAGACATAGTAACTTAAACAATGGTCATTTACTTTCTCACAGTTCTAGAGGCTAGAGTCCAAGATCAAGTTATTGGCAGGGTCAGTTTCTTCTGAGGCCTCTCTCCTTGGCTTGCAGATGGCTGCCTTCTCACTGTGTCCTCACATGGTCACCCCTCAGTCTGTGTATTATCTGTGTACTAATTTCTTCTTCTTATAAGGACCCCAGTTATATTGGATTTGAGCCTACTCAAATGGTAAATGACCTCATTTTACCTTAATTACCTCTTTAAAGGCTCTATCTCCAAATATGTCACCTTCTGAGGTACTGGGGGTTAGGACTTCAACATGTGAATTTTGCAGGGTTACAATTCAGCCCCCAGCAGAACTCAACAAGGGTATTGCCTATAAAACTGAAAAATAAAAATAAACCAAAAATAGTTGCACTACACTGATGTCAGTTACCACAATGGAAAAATCATGTTCCTTTGTCTAATTTCCATCCCCAAGCAGGTTGTCAGACCCAGAGCTAATCAACTGAAGAAAAGACCAGGTCCCCTTGAGGAGAGACCCTGCAATACCACAGCAAATATATACAGTTATGATTCCAGCAATTCTGCCTCAACAAGACCTAGGCCATTTATCAGTGTGACTATATAGTGGGGAAAGAGGAATAACCATACTTTGGGGATACTGCTACCAGGGAACCCAAAGTACCATCATGGGACCCCCTGTTAGAGCAGAATGTACAGAGGCCTGGTAGGAAGTGCAGTCCTGGTCCAAGTCTCACAGTGAATCCAATAGATCCACATCCATTCTGTGGTCATTTCTCTGGTCCCTGAGTGTGTTATTGGAAGAGACATATTCAGCAGTTAGAAGAACCCTCAAATTATTCCCTCACATAACAAGTAAAAGCCATTATAATACAAATGGCTAAGTGGAAGCTTCTGAAACTCCCTCACCCAGCCAAAATAAGTAATGATGCCACATCCTGACTGAACTGGCAGGGAGTAGTGCCAGGTTCCTCATCTCCTGCCCAGGTAAGACAACTCTGAGGTGTGCTCCACAGTCACCTAGAAATCCCCAGTCGGACTGAACGACAGGTGCCCACAGCCATACTTGCTCACTCTGTACCCTGCGTTGGTTTCCATCCTTCCCTGCCCCACTTTTCTATTTCCCTACCAATGCTTCCTAGGATCACCTCCCAAATAGACTATTTGCACTCAAGTCCTTACCTCAAGGTCTAATTCTGGGAAAACCCAACCAAAGGTATCTTCTTTCTGGACTCTGTTTATACTAAAAAATATACATATAGAGGGTTTTTGTTGTCATTATTGATGGTTGTTACCCAAAAAAAGATCATGCCATACGCACTATTCTGCAATAATCTTTTTTCGTTTTATGTTGCTTTATGGAAATTCTTCCAGGCCAATAAATTGTATATCTAATTAATATTTTAATAGCTGTGTCATATCCCATAGTATAGATATACCATTCTCCTATTGCTAAACATTCAGGTAGTTTCCAGATTTGTCTCCACAAACAATGCTACCAAGAGCATTCTTGGACTTTTAACTTAATGAACCAGTATTTCTATTTATATACGATAGACTCAGAAATTAAGGATTGCTAGGTCAAAACGTATGTATATTTTTGCTTCTAAAATCTACCTCCAGATTTCTCTCTGAAAGGGTTCCAGTAACTCAATTCCCACCAGGAAAGTTGAGAGTGACCTTTTCCCCAGTCCTTGATGGCATACAATGTTGTTACTCCTTTAATTTTTAAATCTAAAGGACGAAAACAGTATCTCATTGTTACTGTAATTGTTTTCATCACCACTAGGGAGGCTAAACATCTTTTCATTCGTTGGCCGTTTAGATTTTCTCTTCATGAATTGTTTATTCATATCTTTTGCCCATTTTTTTCAATCAGGCTTTTATAAGAACTCTTGGTGTATTATGAATATCACTCCTACATATATGTGTTGCAAATACTTTTTCCAAGTCTAAAATGTGTCATTTGACTTTATGTTGTTTAGAAACATAAAAACTTAAAAAAATAAAAAAATAAACTATACAGGGCTTGCCTGGTGGCGCAGGGGTTAAGAATCCACCTGCCAATGCAGGAACACGGGTTCAAGCCCTGGTCCGGGAAGATCCCACATGCCACGGAGCAACTAAGCTCATGCGCCACAGCTACGGAGCCTGTGCTCTAGAGCCCGCGAGCCACAACTACTGAAGCCCGCACACCTAGAGCCGGTGCTCCGCAACAAAGAGAAGCCACCGCAATGAGGAGCCCGTGCTCCGCAACGAACAGTAGCCCCTGCTAGCCGCAACTAGAGAAAGCCTGCACGCAGCAACGAAGAACCAACTCAGCAAAAAATAAATAAATACATACATACATACATATATAAAAGAGGGCAGCCTTTAAAAACAAAAACAAAAACAGGAGCCCAATGACATATGACTACTAAATATAATGTGGTATCCTGGATGGGATCCTGGAAGAGAAAAAGGATGTTAGGGTAAAACCAAGGAAATCTGAATAAAGTGAACTTTAGTTAATGAAAATATATGATATTCCTTTATTAATTGTGAACAAGTTATGGCAAATATACCATCCACACTACTGTAATATGTTAACAAAAGAAACTGGGTGAGAGGTACATGGAAACTATACTACCTTTGCAATTGTTTTATAAACCTAAAATTGTTTTAAAAATAAGTTTATTTTTAAAAAAACTGTTCATCCATGTGAATTATATTTTTATATGGTATGATATAGGGGCATGGCTCTATTTTCTTTCATGTGGATAGCCAATTGTGCCAACATCTATTTATCAAATCATTGAATTAAAGTGCTGCTTTCTTATCTGTCAGTTTACTATGCGTATTTGGATTTTGTTTCTGGACAATTATACTTCTCTGATCTATTTTTTATTCCTGTACTGATGCTGTACTCTTTTGATATGGAGATTTTATGGTACTTTTAATATCTGGTAAAATATGTTTGCAACTAATATCACAAAGGACAAATTTCCGTAGTATATAGTTACAATAAAATCAATAAGAAAATGAATAACCCAGTAGAATAATGAGTAAACAATATGAGCATACAGTTCATAAAACCATAAATACAAATGACCCTTAAACCTGTGAAAGCATGTTCAAACTCAGTCATAATTAGAAAAGTACAAAATGAAACCACACTGAAATACCCTTTTCACCTCACAGATAACAAAGACCAAAAAGTTTAATAAAATGCTATTTTTGTGAGAGTTCAGGGAAACAGTTTCATGCATTGTTGGTGGGAGTACAAATTGATACAAGTTTATAGTTTGGCAATATCTATAAGAATTTAAAATGTACATGTTGTTTGACTCAGAAATTCTATGTACAGAAACATACCTTACATAGACTTGGAAATATACAAATTGTATATACAGTGTTATTCATTGAAACACTGTAGTAATAGGGGACTAGTTAAACAATGGTATAGCCATAAAGTGAAATTCTATATACACAAAGGAGCAAGAAGCAAGCTCTTTGCATACGTCTCATTAAGACTAAGTAATATGAAGAGCAATGTGTATAAAATGTGTAAAAAAATGATTCAAATATCTCTGAAAATATATGGGAGAAACTGGTGATCTAAATTGCCTATGTGGCTGAGGGGAGGGGTGGAAGGGAGCTTTATCACTGCATGCCTCTTGGTAACTTTTGAATTTGAACCATATGAATATTTAACTCATTTAAAAGAATAAATAAAATATCGACTTTTATAATAATTTATTTTAATTATTATATAATTACTATTATATATAATTATTTTATCCATTTCAATGAAACTTTATAGGGATTAATATTTGAATTATATTTATCATTTGGGGAAGATTAATGTTCTTATGATATTGTGCCATTCCATTTGTTCAGATCTTATTTTATGTTGTTCAATAAGAAGTTATAATGTCTTTCATATAAGTCCTGTACATTTTCTCTTCCCTTCATTCCTAGGTACTTCAAATTTTTGTCAGTGTTGGGAATGAAATAGTTTCCCATTATAATTTCTAGCTGGTTATTGACAACATAAAGAAATACTATTGGTTGCTGCTTATTTTCATATAGCTAACCACCTTGCCAAAAACCTGTATTACTTCTGATAGTTTTTGTAAAACAATTAAGTTTTCTATGAATATAATTTTTTAAATAACATAATTTGCCTTTTTTTTCTCTCTCTCTCTCTTTTTTTTTTTTTTTTTTTGCGGTACGCGGGCCTCTCACTGTTGCGGCCTCTGCCGTTGCAGAGCACAGGCTCCGGACGCGCAGGCTCAGCGGCCATGGCTCACGGGCCCAGCCGCTCCGCGGCACGTGGGATCTTCTCAGAACGGGCCACGAACCCGTGTCCCCTGCATCGGCAGGCGGACTCTCAACCACTGCGCCACCAGGGAAGCTCTCTTTTCTCTTTTTTAATAAATTTATTTGTTTATTTATTATATTTTTGGCTGCAGTGGGTCTTCGTTGCTGCGCGCAGGCTTTCTCTAGTTGCGGCGAGCAGGGGCTGCTCTTCGTTGTGGTGCGTGGCTTTCTCATTGTCGTGGCTTCTCTTGTTGCGGAGCACGGGCTCTAGGCGCGCAAGCTTCAGTAGTTGTGGCTCGCGGGCTCTAGAGCACAGGCTCAGTAGTTGTCGCACATGGGCTTAGTTGCTCCGTGGCATGTGGGATCTTCCCGGACCAGGGCTCGAACCTGTGTCCCCTGCATTGGCAGGTGGATTCTTAAACACTTTGCCACGAGGGAAGTCCCTAAGTAGTTTCTTTTTAATTTCTATTTTACTTTGAATATTTATTAGGAATGGCTGCTGAATTTTTAAATGCCTTTTCAGTTTCTATTGACACAATACTATGGGTTTTCTTTTTTAATTGTTTCATGTCATGAATTATTGTTGAATCATTTTTGCATTTGTGAAATAAACCCTACTTGGTCACAGTGTGTTATTCTTTTGCCACACTGCTAGATTCTGTTTATTATTTTATTTGGAATTTCTAAGTGTATATTTTGTACAAATATTATCATATTTTAATATCATATTACCATATGTAAGGCTATGCTAGCTTTACAAAATGAATTTGGGATCTTTCCATCTTTTCTGTGATCTGAGGGCTGCTGCCAGTCCCTGAACTGTTTGTTACCAACCCATAATGAGATAAGTACAGAAACTTGAGAGGATTTAAAAACCTTTATAGAAATTTGACATCGCTGTGACATCCAAGCAGTGATCAGTGGACTCATCAATGAATAATGCATTCAGTTTTTGTAATTATTTTTTGTCCCTATGTTAAATTTGTTTTGATTATATTTATCGAAATGTAAAATGTAGTTTATTTTTGAGGAATCTTAAAAGTTGGGCGTGCCTTGCTTATTATTTCTTTTTCTAGTTATTGTTATTGAATTCTACAAAAGTGTATATCCACAATAATTGTAACTTTTAAAAAACTGGTATTTCATTCAGATATTTTGAAAAACACTGGTCTAGAATGAACGAAATAACATGAGAATTATTTATGTTTTAAAGGTTAGCTAGAACTTAGTTGTAAAGCCAAATGAACCTGCTGACTTTCTATTCTCTTCTATAGTCAATGCTTTCTTCGTGTTTTCTATTTCTTGCGTTAATTTTGGTAGTTTATGGTTTGCCAGGAAATCAACCATTCCTTTGATATATTCACATTCGATATTCTCTTAAAAATCTTTTAATATCCTATATATCTGTGTGCTTTTTTGGTCTACTTTATCATTACTAATATTTTACCTCCCTTCCTCCCTCCCGTCCTCCTTTTCTTCCTTCGTACCTTAGTCTGGCTAGCCAGGAGTTTATTTTATTGTTTCTTTCCAAAAAAAAAAAAAAAAACGGCTTTGGGGAGCCGGCGCTGGGCGGGCGCGGAGCCCGGGGACAGGGTCACTCGGAGCTGAGGGAAGCGGGCGGCGGGGGACGGCTCGGTGGAATTAGCCCGGCCAAGGAGAGGCGGTAACTCCGGGGACCCGAATTAGGGTTTTCCGGGTTTGGTGAAGCCGCGGCAAGCCCCATCTTCCGGCGTCGCCGCCCCGGATGCTATCTCCTCCTCCTTTGTCGCCGCCTCCTCCTTCTCCCCGGCCGGGCTCGCGGTGCCTGGTCCCTCCTGATGCCGCTCCTGCCGCCGCCGCCGCCTCTGGGTTCCTCCCCCTGCACCATATGTCCCACCAAGTGATGCGGCGGTACACAGTGGTACGCAGCCAGCCGTAGGCCCTCAGCTGAATGCACAGCTAGAAGGTTGGCTTTCACAGGGCTGGTCAACAAAAAGATGCAGACGTAGAGAATGGACCTGAGGACACGGGGAGGTGGAAGGGTAAGCTGGGACGAAGTGAGAGAGTGGCATGGACATATATACACTACCAAACGTAGGGTGGATAGCTAGTGGGAAGCAGCCACATGGCACAGGGAGATCAGCTAGGTGGTTTGTGACCACCTACAGGGGTGGGATAGGGAGGGTGGGAGGGAGGGAGACGCAAGAGGGAAGACATATGGGGACATATGTGTATGTATAACCAATTCACTTTGTTATAAAGCAGAAACTAGCACACCGTTGTAAAGCAATTATACTCCAATAAAGATGTAAATAAATAAAACAGTGCAGATTGAAGACAAAACAAACAAAAAGACACGCTGGAGCCATTATCACACCCTGCTCAGGATAACTTACTGCGGGTTTTGTTGCTGCCCGGGCTTATGGCTTTCCCATCACATGCCCCTCTGTCTCTGCACTTTTCAGTGTGGATAGATACAGGACAACTCTGTATGACCTCCCTATTAATCAGAAGATTTCTGTAGAACTGAAGATGAACACAGTATTGACATACATTGGTCTTATTATACTGTCAAAGCCATAGCAAGCAATAAGGATGGGTTTGCCATTATTCTTGTGCTGCTTGGAACTCAGAATGAGTCAAAAAAATAGGAATTCAGGAAACTACCGTAAATATCTAGCACAGCATTGTCCAAAAGAAATATAATGTGAGCCACAAATGTAAGCTAAGTGTGCATTTTAAATGCTCCAGTAGCCACATTTAAAAAGTTGAAACAGGTCAAATAAATCTCAATAACTTTGCTCCAATATATCCAAAATTTATCAATATTTATCAGTATGAAAATTATGAGGTATTTCACATTCTTTCTTCTTTTTCACACCAAGTCTTTGACATCTTGCATGAGTTTACACTTCCAGCATATTTCCAATCAGATTAGCTACATTCCAGGTGCTCAAAAGCCACATGAGGCTAGTGGTCACCATACTGGACGATGCCGTTTCTTCTGTTTCTGCCATTAGGTCAAAGGTTCTGAACAGTTACTCTGCTGAATCTCCAAGTGCAATTTATGGATCCATTGACTATCTAGAATCTAATTTAGTTAAAACATGTAGGAGTGCTAACAGAACGATTGGACCCCATATTTTAACAATTCCTTGAAGAAATTCCCTAATACAATGTATGGAATAAATCTCATTGGCTGTTATTAAATGTTATCACAGAGCTCCAGAAGATTGGAATGACTGTGAGCTTTTCCTGTTTGAATTATGCCCAGTCAAGCCAGGAAATCTCAGTGAGTTGGGCAGTTGGAGCATTCTGGGTTCACCAAAGCTTCTGGGTTCACCAAAGCTTCAGGAGTGCCACTGCACATCCACATACCCAGCCCAGCCCTGCCCCAAATACTGTTCCTGATCTTAGGGGACACTGAAACCTCGAACTAGCAGAATATTCCTCTCTTATTTTCTGTAGGAATAGCCCTCTCTTCATTCCAAGTCATTGAAAAGTGCTTCCTCATTTACAGGGCAGTGGAAGGAAGGCTGGCATGTAAAGTTTGACTTCAGTGGGGAGGGATAAATTAGGAGTTTGGGATTAACATATACACACTACTATATATAAAATAGATAATCAACAAGGCCCTACTGTAGAGCACAGGGAACTCTACTCAATATTCTGTAATAACCTATATGGGAAAAGAATCGGGAAAAGAATCAGAAAAAGAATGGATATATATATATATATATATATATATGTAAAACTGAATCACTTTGCTGTACACCTGAAACTAACACAATATTGTAAATCAACTATACTACAATATAAAATAAAAATTAAATTAAAAAAATTTGACTTTTAAAGACATGGGATTTAAAGGCCACCCCCATGGAAGACAGTTCTCTGAATGCTACTTGGTTTTGCCTGATATATCATTTAACAAATCCTAAAAGTCCACTTTTGCCAGATTTGTGCCTGTGTATTCCACTGTAGAACAGTTTTGCAAATTGCACACACAGAGAAAAAGGTGGAAGCTTTAATTAACTGAATTAATTTTTTTAAAGCCAACTTTTGGTTTTGGATTTTATGAGGGTTTTTTTGTTTTGTTTTCGTTTGTTTTTTGGCTGTGTTGGGTCTTTGTTGCTGTGCAAGGGCTTTCTCTTGTTGCGGCGAGCAGGGGCTACTCTTCATTGTGGTGCGCAGGCTTCTCATTGCGGTGGCTTCTCTTGTTGCAGAGCACGGGCTCTAGACACGCAGGCTTCAGTAGTTGTGGCTCGTGGGCTCTAGAGCGCAGGCTCAGTAGTTGTGGTGCACGGGCTTAGTTGCTCTGCAGCATGTGGGATCTTCCCGGACCAGGGATCGAACCCGTGTTCCCTGCACTGGCAGACGGATTCTTAACCACTGCGCCACCAGGGAAGTCCGAGGTTTTTTGTTTTTTGGTTTTTGGTTTTTTGCGGTACGCGGGCCTCTCACTGCTGTGGCCTCTCCTGATGCGGAGCACAGGCTCCGGACGCGCAGGCTCAGCGGCCATGGCTCACGGGCCCAGACACTCCACGGCATGTGGGATCCTCCCGGACCGGGGCATGAACCCATGTCCCCTGCATCGGCAGGCGGAGTCTCAACCACTGCGCCACCAGGGAAGGCCCCCGAGGTTTTTTTTTTTAATACCGTTTTTGTTTGTTTTTGTGGCAGACATAGAGAGGTGCTGCTCAGACCCCACTTCAAGAAAGGACTGACTGTCCAGCAGCAAGGAGTGCCGCCAGCTGTTAGTACCTTCAGAGTCCACCTCAGATTTTGAGCTGAGGGTCACACTCCTCTCCAGATGCCCACAGCTAATGAACCGGCAGGCTTTTGGGCAGAGCCTCTTCTGCCCAAAGCAGAACTTTTCTAATGGGTAGTCTTTGCTATAGAGCTCCCCAATTAACTGGCAGGGACTTTGTCAAGTCTGCATTACAGTCTAACAACAGTCCCTGCCCCTTCTTCTTCACAGATGTTGCTGCTCAATAAAGCTTTTGGACCCTTAATTCCTCAGCATCTGTTTCCCAGAGAACACAACCTGTGACAATTTTCCGTTTCACTAATTTGAGCTTTATCCTTGTTAATTCCCTATTTGTTTTCTTTTAGATAATTTTGCAGTTTAGAAACTGTGTTCTTAGTGGGTTACTTAGCTTACATATTTTCCTTTTTTTTTTCTTTTTTAATACTAAAGCAGGGACTTTCCTGGTGGCGCAGTGGTTAAGAATCTGCCTGCCAATGCAGAGGACACGGGTTCGAGCCCTGGTCCGGGAAGATCCCACGTGCCGCGGAGCAACTAAGCCCGTGCACCACAACTCCTGAGCCTGCACTCTAGAGCCCGAGAGCCACAACTACTGAAGCCCACGTGCCACAACTACTGAAGCCCATGCGCCTAGAGCCCATGCTCTGAAACAAGAGAAACCACTGTAATGAGAAGCCCACGTACCACAACGAAGAGTAGCCCCTGCTCACCGCAACTAGAGAAAGCCCGCACACAGCAATGAAGACCCAACACAGCCAAACTAATAATAATAATAATAAATAAATAAATACTAAAGCATATAAAATGGTGGACTTCAGTGCTTTTAGGGCAGTCATGTACCTTCTAATTCTCCACAAGGCCCAACCCCTATTTTTACACCTAACCACTTCCTACATCTACGTCACCTACCTAGGCCCTGAACACATTTCTGATTCCTGATTTAAAGCTATAAATTTTCTTCTTCTGAATAAAGCTTTAGGTGATCCCATAGCATTTGGTATAAAGTATTCACCTTTCTGTTACTTCCTAAAAAATTTATAATTTCCATTTTGCTTTTCTCTTTAATCTAGGACTAAATTAATGTTTCTCTATTTCCAAGTACTAAAGATATTTTGACCTTCCTTTATTATTTATTTCTAATTTTACTGGGTTATAATGAGAAAGTGTAGCCCCTAAAAATTTCTTAAATTTATGAAGTTTTTCCTCTGTGATGAAGCACACAATCGATGGACATTAGAAAATAATTTACATTTTTAGATGCATAGGGACATATATAAGATTATACATTAAGCTTGTTGGTTATATTAATCAAATCATGCATTCTCTAGTTTATTTTTTGTCTACTTGATCACTTAAATTCTGAAAGAAGTATATCATAATTTCCAATTATGGCTGTTTTTTTATCAAAATCCTCTTGTGTTTCTAAGAGTTTTTGCTTTAAATCTTAAGCTGCTATAATAATTTAGTACGTAAAGATTTATGGCTCATCTCTTCATCAAGGATTGAACAATTTATGCCCCTTTCTGTCTTGTTTATTGCTTTTAATCTTGAATTCTTCTTTTTTAAAAATAAAATTTAGTGGCAACACACATTTATGATCTCACAGTCTCTGTGGGTCAGGATACGGGCATGGCCTAACAGGGTCATCTGCTTCAGAATCTCCTGTGAGATTGCAATCAAGGTGTCCACTCAGAGTCTCTGACAGGCTGCAGTCAAAGTGTCAGGAGGAGCTGCAGTCTCATCTCAAGGCCTAGCCGGGACAGGATCCACTCCAAGCTCACTCACATGGTTGTTGGCAGGATTCAGTTCCTCGTTGGCTGTTGGACTGAGGGTCTCAGGTCCTTGCCAGGTGGCTCTCTACGTCAACACAGCCATAAATAAATAAATAAATAAATGGATGAATGGATGAATGAATGGATGAATGGATGGATGGATGGATGGATGGATGGATGGATGGATGGATGAATGAATGGGTGGATGAATGAATAAATGGATGGATGGATGAATAAATGAATGGATGGATGAATAAATGAATGGATGAATGAATAAATGAATGGATGAATGGATAAATGAATGGATGAATGAATGAAGAAAGCAGCCATAAAAAATAAATAAATGAATGAATGAAGAAAGAAAGCAGGATACATTCACAACAGCTTGAGTCTAGCTACATGCTAAGGTACCTGCTTGTTTCTTGGGAAACTCGTGCATCCACACCACACCTAACAATGGGAGTACCATCTACCCCACTTCTGCCTTCTCTCCTCATCCTGCTGTCATAGGCTCCTCAAGCCAGCACTCCCACCTGCAGCACTCTCTGGGGGGAGAAGTGGGAATCATTCTCTATGTTCATGTATGCCCCCAAATTCCAGGGGACACATGTCAAGTTCTCAAAAATTTGTTCACCACCCTCAACGCTGGTGGCGCTCCCAGGGAAATCTTCCGTGGCAGGCATGGAGGAGCACCGCTAGGACCTCTCGTCAAGAACGAAGTTGCCATTTAACTGAGAGGGGTGAAGGTAGCTGACAGCCTCAAGCTGCAGCATCTTCAGGATCTGCTGCAGTTTAAACTGAGATGCTCTTTCTGGGCATCCTCTAGCCAATTACTGAGCATGGCAGGGGTACTAGGACCTGTCCATTTTATGCCCAACATGTGATTCCTCTAACAGGCAGTCTTTCCTCTGGAGCTCACCATTGAGTTGGCTGAAACTTTGTCAGGTCTGTACTGTGGTCTCAGGCTCTTTCTACCCAGTCCTACTTTCTTCCCCCTTTCTTTTCACAGGTGTCACATCTGCATCATGATCTGCAGGCTCTCCCTGCTCAATTCTATCCCTCCCTATTTCTTTTCACAGGTGTCAGATCTGTATCATCATCTGAAGCTTTCCCTGCCCAGTTCTTCCCCTCCTCTTATCTTTCACAGGAGGTACCCACCTAATAAGCTTCTAACGCTCCTAACTCACTCTCAGCATCTGCTCCCCAGGGGACCCAAACTAACAGTCTCCAAATTTCTACAGCTCAGCAGCCACTCTAGTTTTTGAAGAGTTCTCTTGGATTCCCCACATTTGAAGGGGAAAACCAGAGCACTCATCGCCTTAGGCTATCAATTCTTGAATCTGGGATCTGGTTTGTATTTCAATGAATTTGCCTCAGATATCTGATCTTCTCTTCATATGGACTTGGTGAGGTGGTAATGATGATAGTTGAAGAATCAATTCTATATTTTAGTGTGTGCTGGAGGGGGTGCCTGACAGGTCCTTGGACCACCCTTTACAAAGTGGAGGTATATGTTGCCTATTGTCCTCAGCTTTGAGCTTTAGGCAAATTTCCAAAACATGGAAATTCTGATTCAAATTTTATACATGCATTATATATGTACACAGATATATTTATATATAATGTTGTTTACAAAAATGAAATCATGCTGTTTGTTTTACTTCCACAATTGCTTTTTAAAAACCTTACAATACATAGAATGTTCAACACTAAGAGTGAACCCAAAGCTATGGGCTTTGGGTGATAATGATGTGTCAGTGTAGGTTCATCAATTGTAACAAATATATCACTGTGGTACAGGATATCAATCATGGAGGAGGTCGAGCTTCAGTGGGGAGGGGACAAGGGATATATGGGAATGCTCTGTGCTTTCTGCTCAGTTTTGCTGTGAATCTAAAACTGCTCTAAAAAATAAAAGCGATTAATTTTTAAAAGGTAAACAACTTTACAATGGTGAGTTTCCTAATTATCTTAATAGTTATGTAGAATTCTAGTGCATGGATTACTATGACTTACTTATTTAACCAGCCCCCTATACTTAGGGTTTTTTCATCAATTTTTCATCTTCACAAATAATTCTACAATGATCATTACTATATAACCACCTGTAAGTATTTCTACATGATAGATTCACCAAATTGCAGTTGCTAGGTCAAAGAGTCTGCAACTTTAAAAAAACTTATAAATATATAGTGCTTATAGATATACAAAATGCCCACCAATAATATTGACCCAATATATGATCCCACCACAGTGTTAAAAGAGCGGCTCTTTCTCCACACCCTTGCCAACTCTGAGAATTGTCAATATTTTAAATCTTTACCAATCTGGTAGGTCAAATGAAATATTTGATTTGGATTTCTTTGGTTATTAATGAAGCTGAGTATCTTGCATATGTTTATTAACCATTTCTTTATTTTCATACCCTTTTCCCATTCTTCTAATGTGTTGTTGGTCTTAGTGATTTGTAAGAATTCTTTTTCTGGTATTAAATAAATAAAGTCTTGTCCATCACATGCGTTGCAAATATTTCTCTCAATTTGTTTTTTATCTTTATTTATGGTGCTTATGCTTTTCAGGTTTTGTGGCATGCTTACAAAAGCCTCACCCACTTTTTTCTTATACTACTTTTATGGTTCTATTATATCTTGGATCCATTTTAATGTATTTTGGAATAAGGAATGAGGTAGTACATCATCTTTATTTTTCCAGCTGGCTAGCTAGTTTTCCAGACACCTTTATTGGACAATGTTAGGTTTTCTCTAGTGATATCAAAATGCTACCTTTACCAAAATCTAAATTGTCATATGCACTTAGTTTATTTCCAAACCTTCTATTGTTTCTTACTATTTTAATTACCATATTATGCTTTTTAAATTATTGTCACCTTAGAATTCTTTTAATTTATTTATTTTAATTTTTTTATTTTTGGCTGCGTTGGGTCTTCGTTGCTGTGTGCGGGCTTTTTCTAGTTGCGGCGAGCCGGGGCTACACTTTGTTGCGGAGCACAGGCTTTAGGCACACGGGCTTCAGTAGTTGTAGCACATGGGCTCAGTAGTTGTGGCTTGCGGGCTCTAGAGCGCAGGCTCAGTAGTTGTGGCACAGGGGCTTAGTTGTTCCGTGGCCTGTGGGATCTTCCCGGACCAGGGATCGAACCTGGGTCCCCTGCCCTGGCAGGCAGATTCTTAACCACTGCGCCACCAGGGAAGCCCCTGTCACCTTACAATTTTTTAATATCTAGTAGATCTAGACTTCTCTCTGTTAAATTTTTTATAAACTTCCTAAATAGTCTTACATGTTTTTACTTACATGAAACTTTAAGATCTTTTTTTTTAACTATCCAAAAAGTACTGTGGGATTTAAAAATCAGAATTACTATAAATTCTCAAATCAACTTAGGAGTAATTAATACCTTTGCAAAATTCAGTCCTTTGATGTCTCTCTGGAAACAATTTAGTTTCCTTTATATAGGTTTTACACAATATCTTCATTAACATAGTATTTATTGGGCACCTATAATGTGCAAGACATTGTCTAAGATGTTGGACATAAAAAATAAATTTAGGGCTTCCCTGGTGGCGCAGTGGTTGAGAGTCCACCTGCCGATGCAGGGGACACGGGTTCGTGCCCTGGTCCAGGAAGATCCCACATGCCGCAGAGCGGCTAGGCCCATAAGCCATGGCCGCTGAGCCAGCATGTCCGGAGCCTGTGCTCCGCAACGAGAGAGGCCACGACAGTGAGAGGCCCACATAACGCAAATAAATAAATAAATAAATAAATAAATAAATAAATTTAAAAAGTCCCAGGACTTCCCTGGCGGTCAGGTGGTTAAGACTCTGTGCTTCCAGTGCAGGGGGCATGGGCTCAATCCCTGGTCAGGGAACTAAGATCCCGCATGCCACATGGGGCAGCCAAAAAATTAAAAAAAAAAAAAGTTCCTGTTTTCATGGAGCTTACAATCTAGTGGGAGAAGAAAACAATGTTTTAAAAAACAAATAAACATATAACAAGTGCTAAAAGAAAATAAAGCTGGATAGGAAGATAGAGACTGAAGGGAGAGGAAAGCTATTTTATATGGAGTTGTCAGGGAGGGCCTTTCTGATAGATGAAACTTGAACAGAACCATAAAGAAGGTGAATGGACCAGCCATGTGAATATCAAGGTAAAGAGCTTTACAGGCAGTAAATACAAAGCCCTAAGGCTCAAGCATGATTGGCTTGCTTAAGGAGCAGCAAGGAAGCTAGTGTGACTGAAGTGCAGGAGATAAGATCTGAGTGGTAACCAGAGGCCAGATTATGTAAATCCTTGTAGGTCATGGGAAGGACTTTGAATTTTATTCTGAGTGGGCTTCAAAGCCACTGGGAAGTTTTAAATAAAGAAGTGTCATGTCTGATTTATTCCTTTAAAGGATCACTGTCATTTCTATGAGGGGACAAAAGTGGAAGCAGGGAGACCAGTTAAGTCTAGATGGATGATGGTTGGATGATGGTAGCTTGCGTCCGAGGTGGGGAGGTAGTGGTGAGGGTATTGTGTGGTCAGAACACAAGAATGAACCGGGGCCTCTTCTATTCATAGGCATTTGCCAATGTAGTAGAGGTGTGTTTTTGCTTTTTTTTTTGGTCGTGCGGCTTATGGGATCTTAGTTCCCCAACCAGGGATCGAACCCAGGCCCTCAGCGGTGAAAGCTCAGAGTCCTAACCACTGGACCACCAGGGAATTCCCGTAGAGGTGTTCCTTAAGTGAGGGGGCAGATGAGACAATGAGTTAGTGACCTGAAGCCACCAGGAAGATAGACCCCAGACTCTGGATAACTGCCCCCACACACACTTCTCTCTCACACACACACATACCACACCACTAGGATCCCACTGTAGTCTTTCCTCCAGGGCTCATTTGCCCAACCCAGGAAACACTTGATAGATAAACAATGCTTATGGGTGGACACTGGGAACTGAAGACTTGGAGCTCTGTTGAAGCTGAATTGGAGCTGAGTACCAGCCAAAGGGGGACTCCTAGTGCAACATACACCCTGTTCTGGAGCAGGAACTCAGAGGACTGCACGCTGGAAAGGGGAAAACAAAAAGTCCTCAAGCTTTGGTTCCAGACTGCTAATGCCTTCAGGTGAGCCATGACTGAGGTGAGATTTGAGAGAGGCAAGAAACCCAGAGAGGTTAGCAAAGCACACAGGGATGCTTTTATCTGAAGGGTGTTTGCCTATTCCAAAGAGGTACCTGAGGAGCTGAGTTGCTCTTTTGGCAGTCTCATGGAGCTAGGGGTACAAAAGTTGGAATCTGAGGTAAACTATTCCTTGCTTTGGGCTTGGAAACTAGAGGACTATATCCTAGGTATAAGGATGAACCAGAAGTAAATCAGTCTTCATGAAGTCTACATTTTGACTTTGTCATTTGAATGGCTCAGAAAACATCAAGGTTTAGGGACTTCCCTGGTGGTCCAGTGGCTAAGACTCCATGCTCCCAATGCAGGGGACCCAGGTTCAATACCTGGTCAGGGAACTAGATCCCACATGCCGCAACTAAGAGTTTGCATGCCGCAACTAAAGATCCTGTGCAACCAAGTAAATAAATATTTTTTTTAATTTAAAAAAAAGAAAACATCAAGGTTTAAACTTGGATTAAGGTAATCTCATATTCTTAGTGCCCCCAGGCACCTGGAAAGGAACAAACAAGTCTCTTCTAGAAAAAAATAATATTATTCCAGACCTCAAATTATTTCTATAAATAATTCTTCAAATATTAAAACACAATTAAAAATAACCAGGTACACAGCGAGGAACAACACAGAATGAGCACGAATCATCAGAAGCAACAGGCAATAGAAACAGACTACAAGGTGCCAGATACTGATAAAAGCCTTATTTAAACGTTTCTCAAGGAGCTAGAAATTATAAGAGTGATAGTACAGATTTGAAAACAAACCAACTAGAAATTATAGAAGTGAAAAATATAACCAAAATTAAGATCTCCATAGGTAGTTTTCAGAACAGATTAAACATAGCTAAAGACAGAATCAATTAACCAGAAAAGAAACCAAAAGAAAATTGTTCAAATAAATCTTTTTTCTCGACTGCAGACAAAGGAGCCAGAAGATAATAGAAAGAGATCCAAAAGCTACAAAAAAAGTAATTCCCAACTAAGTTACGCCAATTCTATACAGGTGAAAACATCTTTCAAAACTGAATCAAAATATGAGAAACACAGAAAAAGAGAATGGAACCTTTATTCATAATTGTTAAATTTTGGAAGCAATAAAGATATTCTTCAAGAAATGAATAGATAAATAAACTGTGGCACACCCAGACAATGGAATATTATTTAGTGCTAAAAAGAAATGAGCTATCAAGCCATAAAAAAAAGACCTGACCGGGGGGGCTTCCCTGGTGGTGCAGTGGTTGAGAGTCCACCTGCCGAAGCAGGGGACACGGGTTCGTGCCCCAGTCCGGGAAGATCCCACATGCTGCAGAGTGGCTAGGACCGTGAGCCATGGCCGCTGAGCCTGTGCAACAGGAGAGGCCACAACGGTGAGAGGCCTACATACCGCAAAAAAAAAAAAAAAAAAAAAAAGACATGGGGAAATCTTAAATGCATATTACTAAGTGAAGAAACCAATCTGAAAAGGCTATGTACTGTATGAATCCAACTAAAAGACTAAAGCTATGGGGACAATAAAAAGATCAGTAGTTTCCAGGGATTTGGGGGAGGGTGGGATCAATAGGTGAAGTACAGAGGATTTTTAGGGCAGTGAACTATTCTGTATGAAACTATAATGGTGCATATAGGGACTTCCCTGCAGGTCCAGTGGTTAAGGCTCTGTGCTTCCACTGCAGGGGACATGGGTTCTATCCCTGGTCGGGGAGCTAAGATACTGCATTCTGCATGGCATGGCCAAAAAAATGTTTAAATAAATGAAAAAAATTTTTTAAATTAAAAAAAATATTGGTAAAATAAAACAAATGCAATTTTTTTAAACGGTGGATACATTTGTCAAAACCCATCAAATGCAAAACGCAAAGAGTGATCCCTAACATAAATTATGGACTTTGGATGATAAATGATGTGTCAGTGTAGGTTCATCGTCTGTAACAAATGTACCCCTCTGGTGTGGGATGTTGATAGTGGGGGAGGCTGTGTGTGTGTTGGGGGAAGGGGTATATGGGAACTTAATGTGTTTTCTGCTTGATTTTGCTGTGCACCTAAAACTGCTCTAAAAAATAGAGTCTATTAAAAAAAAAAGAGTGAGATACATACAGGATTTTGTGAGAAGGGCTAATACACACTTAATGGGAATTCAGAAGGAAAACAGAAAAAGAAAGGGTGAGGGAATATTTGAAGAGATAAAGACTGAGAATTTCTCAGAACTGATTAAAGAAATCAATCTACTAATTTAAAAAGCTGAATGAGGTTCATGCAGGAAAAATAAAAAGAAATTCATGCCTGACATATTAGAGGAAAACTTCAAAAAGTCAAAAGCAAAGAGAAAAGTCTTAAAAGTAGCTAGAAAAGCAAGATCTTTTACCCTAAAAGAAACAATAATTAGAATGATACCTGAATTCTCACACGCAACTTTGGAGCTAGTAGACAGTGAAAAGAGATCTACAAGATGCTAAAAGGAAGTAACCGTCAACTTAGAATTCTAGAATTCTATATCAGTAAAAATGTATTTCAATAAAGAAAGTAAAATGAAGACATTTTCAGACCAACAAAACCTGAGAGAGTATACTACCAGCACACACCTACTAAAGGAGATTTTAAACACTGTTCTTCAGGCAAAAAGAAAGTGATCCGAGATAGAACCTCAGAAATGTAGCAAGGAATGAAGAACAAAAAAAGCAGTAAATTATGGGTACTAAATAAACAGTGGATAAAATAACAATAATAAAGTCTCGTGAAATTTATACATGTATAGTACTAAAATAAATGACAACATAGAGTTTCAATTTTGTAAGAGAAAAAGTTCTAGAGATCTGTTGCACAACAATGTAAATATAATTAACACTACTGAACTGTACCCTTAAAAATGGTAAAGTAATGTTATGTGTTTAAATGTTAAATGTTATGTACACTTAAGATGGTAAAGTAATGTTATGGTTTTTTTTACCACAATAAAAAAATTAATCACAATGATACCACATAAGTTGGGAGGGAGTTAAATGGATTTAACTGTCCTAAGGTATTTGCATTGTCTGGGAGAAGGAGAAAGGTAAAGATTAATATTAGACTTTGATAGGTCAAGGTGCATGTTACAATTTCTAAGGTAACCACCAAAAGAATATTTTTTTAATGGTGTAACTTTGAAAATAGTGGGAGTGACAAGTAAATGATTTTTTAATGTAACTAATCCAAAAGAGGAAAAACAATAAAAAGGAACACAGAAGAAGTGGTATTAAGAGACAGTACATTAAAAAGATTAATGCATGCACATTAAATTATATTAAATGCAAATTGACTAAATGCTTCAGTTAAAAATGAAGATTGTTAGACTGAATTCACACACACACATACATACACTACATGCTTAAACAACAGACACATCTATTAGAAAAGGATACAGAAAGGTTGAAAGTTTAAAAATATGGGGAAAGATGCCATTCAAGCACTATCCAAAAGAAAGCTAATATAAGCTACATTAATATCAGACAAAATAGACTTTACATTTAAAAAATATTAAAGATGTAGTTACCCCATTCACCAGGAAGATGTAACATTTCTAAATATTTGTGCACTCAGTAATATGAACTCAAAATATATAAAGAAAAAATTGACAGAACTACAAGGAGAAATAGACTAATTATACAGGACAATTTTAACATACCTCTCTCAGTAACTGATTAAACAAGTAGACAAAAACAATTTAGTAAGGATATAAAACACTTGAACAACACAGTTAAGAAACTTGACCTATTAAGCATGTATACAACACTGTACCAGACAACTGCAGAATATATTTTTTTTCTAGCATTCATGGAACATTTACAAATATCATAAACAAATCTCAACAAATTTCAAAGGATTGAAATCGTATAGATTATATTCTACAGATCATGTTCTCAGATCTCAGTGAAATTGTGCTAGAAATCAATAACAAAAATATTGCTAGGAAATGTCCATAAATTTAGAAACATTCTTCTACAAAGCTATGGGACAAAGAAGAAATCGTAATGGAAATTAGAAAATGTTTCAAACTGACTGATATCAAAAGCACTGAATATCAACACTTGTGGGATACAATAATTACAGGAAATTTTGTGGGTTTTTAATATTTATTTATTTTGGCTGCATCAGGTCTTAGTTGTGGTTCATGGGCTCTTCATTGCAGCGCGTGGGCTTCTCTCTAGTTGTGGCTTGCAGGTTTTCTCTTCTCTAGTTGTGGCGCATGGGCTCCAGGGCACATGGGCTCTGTAGTTGTAGCGCGCAGGCTCCAGAGCATGTGGGCTCTGTAGTTGTGGCACGCGGGCTTCTCTCTAGTTGTGGCTCGCGTGCTCAGTAGTTGCGGCGTGCGGGCTTAGCTACCCTGTGGCATGTGGGATCTTAGTTCCCCGACCAGGGATCCAACTGTGTCCCTGCACTGGAAGGTGGATTCTTAACTACTGGACCACCAAGGAAGTCCTGGAAATTTTGTTTTAAGTGTATATATTAGAAGGGAACAGAGGCTGAAATTTATTGAGGTAAGTATCCATGTCATGAAATTTTAAGAAGAACAGGAAAACATACCCAGATAGAGTAAAAAGAGAGTCATAAAGTTAAAAGTAGAAATTAATGAAGTAGAAAACAAATATACATAGAGAAAATCAACAAAGCCAACGCCAAAAGTTAGGTTTTTAAAATTTTATTTATCAATATTTATTTATTGGCCACACTGCACAGTATGTGGGACCTTAGTTCCCCAGCCAGGGATCGAACCTGTGCCCCCTGCAGTGGAAGCATGGAGTCTTAACCAGTGGACCACCAGGGAATTCCCAAGTTGGTTTTTTTTGAAATACTAATAAACATATGAAAATCTCACTCTTGGTGAGATTGATCTTAAAAAAAAGGACAAAAAGCCCAAGTGACTAATATTAAGAATGTAAGAGAAGACATAACTATGGGTGTGCACATATTAAAAAGATAAGAAAATATTATGAGGAACTTTTTACCAATGACTTCGAAGTTTTGCATGAAATTGATAATTTCCTAGAAAAAATAACTTGCCAAAACTAATTCAAGAAATAAATAGATAGGGCTTCCCTGGTGGCGCAGTGGTTGAGAATCTGCCTGCCAATGCAGTGGACACGGGTTCGAGCCTTGGTCTGGGAAGATCCCACATACTGCGGAGCAACTAAGCCCGTGAGCCACAACTACTGAGCCTGCGCGTCTGGAGCCTGTGCTCCGCAACAAGAGAGGCTGCGACAGTGAGAGGTCTGCGCACCGCGATGAAGAGTGGCCCCCGCTCGCCGCAACTAGAGAAAGCCCTCGCACAGAAACGAAGACCCAACACAGCCAAAATAAATAAATAAATAAATAGCGTTCCCTAAAAAAAAAAGAAAAGAAAAAAATAGATAGTAAGTGGACCTATAAGTATGAAAGAAATAAAATCAGTAATTAAAAAAAAGCTTCTTGTAAATTTCAGGCCCAGATGGCATCATAAGTAATTTCTACCACGTATTCAATGAAGAAAACATTGCAATTTATGCAAAGTCTTCCAGAGAGTAGTTAACAGAGGGAGGGTGCCTTCTCCATTTAATTTTGATTCTAGCTAACCTTGATACCAAATCCAAAAAAAGACAGTTTAAGAAAGACAAGGTTCAGGTTAATTTGTATCATGAGCACTGTAGCAAAATCCTGGACAAAATATTAGCAAATTGAATCCTGTAATATAAAAAAGGAGTAATGAGTATATTGGGTTTATCCCAAGAATGTAAGCTTGATTTAACATTAAAAATCAGTCAGTGTAATCTGCCACACTATCTGATGAAAGAATAATTATATGATCATATCAGTAGATGCAGAAAAAGCATTTGACAAAATGATAAAGAAAAACTGTAAGCAAATAGTAATAGAATGGAACTTTAATCTTATGAGTAATAGAATGGAACTTCCTTAATCTTAAAAAAAATACCTACATGGACTTCCCTGGGGGTCCAGTGGTTAAGACCAGGCTTCCAATGCAGGGGGCACAGGTTCTCTATCGCTGGTGGTTGGGGAACTAAGATTCTGCATGCCATGCAGTGTGGCAAAAAAAACACCCCAAAACCCCAAGAAAACCCCTACAACAAGCATCGAACTTAAAAGAGAAATATTGAAAGCTTTCTCTTTATATATCAGGAATAAGACAATGATATCCATTATCACTATTTCTATTCAACATTATGCTGGGCAGAAAGCAACAATAAGAAATAAAAGACTGGAATAAAAAAATTTAAATTGTCATTATTTTCAAATGATATGTTCATGTACATAGAAGATCAAAAGGAAAATACAGTAAATTATTATAATTAGCAAGGTTGCTGGATACAAAATGAGTATTCAAAAACAAATTATAGAAGTATTATAAGAGTAAGTCTTTGTGACCTTGAGTTAGGCCATGGTTTCATAGATATCACATCAAAAGCACAAATGACAGAAAAAATAGATAAGTTGGACTTCATCAAAATTTTAAAATTTTGTACAACATAAGTCACCACCAAGAAAGTGAAAAGGCAACCCACAGAATGGGTGGAAATATTTGTAAATCATATATCTAACGAGGGACTTATATCCAGAATACATAAAGAATCTTAAAGCTCAACAATAAAGCAAAGGGCCTGAATACACATTTCTGCAAAGAAGATATACAAATGGCCAATAAGGACATGAAAAGATTCTCAACATCACTCATCATTAGGGAAATGCAAACTACAACCATGATGAGATATCACTTTACATCCACTAGGATGACCATAATAAAAAAAAAGACAGACAATAACAAGCTTTAGCAAGGATGTGCAGAAATGGAAACTCTCATACATTGCTGTTGGGAACGTAAAATGGTACAGCAATGGAAAACAATTTGACCATTTCTCAAAATGCTAAACAGGGTTCCCATAAGCTCCAGTAATTTCACTCCTAGGTATATATCCAAGAGGAATGAAATCATGTTCACACAAAAACTTGTACGTGAGGGACTTCCCTGGTGGCGCAGTGGTTAAGAATCTGCCTGCCAGTGCAGGGGACATGGTTTCAATCTCTGGTCCAGGAAGATCCCACATGCCACGGAGCAACTAAGCCAGTGTGCCACAACTACTGAGCCCACATGCCACAACTACTGAAGCCCACGCGCCTAGAGCCTGTGCTCCACAATAAGAGAAGCCACTGCAATGAGAAGCCCACGCACTGCAACAAAGAGTAGCCCCCACTCGCCGCAACTAGAGAAAGCCTGCGTGCAGCAACGAAGACCCAATGCAGCCAAAACTAACTAACTAACTAACTAAATAAATAAATAAATTTATTAAAAAGAAAAAAACAAACTTGTACATGAATGTTCATAGCAACATTATTCATGATAGCCAAAAAGTAGAAACAACTCACATGTCCATCAACTGAATAATGGAAAAACGAATTATGGTATATCCATAAAATGGGATATTATTCACTGTGAAAAGCAATTAATTACTGATACCTGCTACAACATGGATGAAACTTGAAGACGTTCTGCCAAGTGAGAAAAGTCAGTCACAAAGGACCACATATTATATTATTCCATTAATATGAAATATCAGGCACTTACAT
This sequence comes from Aethalodelphis obliquidens, assembly GCF_003676395.1. NCBI lineage: Eukaryota > Metazoa > Chordata > Mammalia > Artiodactyla > Delphinidae > Aethalodelphis > Aethalodelphis obliquidens. The sequence goes on along the minus strand of NW_020838021.1, from coordinate 5,381,725 downwards.
GAATTGTGAGGAAGAGAGAGGGCTGCTGCAGGGTACCAGCAGTGGTAAAACATGATTAACATCACTTAGAGTTCACATTCTGGAGAAAGTCCCACCCTAAGTAAATACTAAGAACAGGTTTGAGACCTGGTGATCAGAACACTAAGAGTCAAAAGGAAGGGGCCTGAAAATTGCACAGGACAAAAGGCTTGAGAAGGAAGAAGGCAGTAACTGAGAATGGAGAAGTATCCACTAGAGGAAGAGCATTACAGAATCAGAAATTCAAATGACCCCTCCCCCACAGCACCATTTATTAAAGAAATTGTACTTTCCTGTATCAACAGAAGAGGGTGCTCTTGAACCAATAAATCAAATAAGGTATCCAAACGCTTTTTTCCATATAGCATCCGCTGTTATTGCTGAACCAGGAGCTGCCAGTACAGTTTATGATGATTAGCAAAAGGAACCCAACATCTGCACAAAGCTACTCTAAAAATAAAAGTGAGAATCGAAATTTTCAGCTGAAGGAATTCCCTGGCAGTCCAGTGGTTATGACCTTGCCCTTTCACTGCCATGGCCCGGGTTCAATCCCTGGTCAGGGAACTAAGATCTCATAAGCCGGTGGCATGGCTGAAAAAAAAAAACAAAAAACTTTTCAGCTGATAAAAATAATCACTCCCCAATAAAAACAATGGTAAAGCAGAGAAAACATGAATTAAACAAGCAATTACTGATATGAAAGAATATTATGAATCAGAAATTTTAAAACTCAGAAACAAACAAACAAGAAAATGTGGAGTGCTGACTGAACTCAGGAAAGAAGTTGAAGAAAAAGACAGAATCATCTCAGAAGACTAAATTACAAAATATCCAAGGGAGAATAGATATGATTGGAAAATACAATAAAGGAAAGAAGAATGAGAATGAAAAAAAGTCATATGAACCAAAACAAAATAAAGAGATAAAGATGAAACTGATAGATATATCTGGAATCTCTTAAAAAGAAAAATCAAATAATAGAGCAGAACAAATATTTAACATTATAATCTTAAAACTTTATGGAAATAAAAGAACACCTGATTCTACATATTTCTAGAGCCCACTGTGTAACTGAGAAAACTGACCATCAACTCTGAGACATAGTCTAGTAAAACAGACATTAATGATAAAGAAAAAAATTCCTTCGGGTCTACAGGCAAAACAAAAAAATGAGTGACCTACAAAAAAAGAAAATCAGATGGCAGCAAACTACTTGCCAGGATTATAGAAAGGAAGTCAAGAGTAAAGAAACATTTTAAAGAAATTCAGGTAAACAAAGTGTGAGCCAAGGATCAGCTTTTTTTTATATTTATTTATTTATTTGGTTGCACTGGGTCTTAGTTGCAGCAGGCAGGCTCCTCAGTTGAGGCTTGTGGACTCCTTAGTTGTGGCATGTGAACTCTTAGTTGTGGCATGCATGTGGGATCTAGTTCCCTGACCAGGGATCGAACCCGGGCCCCCTGCATTGGGAGCATGGAGTCTTAACCACTGCACCACTAGGGAAGTCCCAAGGATCAGTTTTAAACTTTTAAGAACTCAAGAAAATTTTTATGCAGGAACTCTTTCTGAGGATTCTACTAGGGGTCATGTTCCATCCAAGAGATGATTGGAAAAGTTTGGCAGAAGAACAAATAAGGAGAATTGGATAGATTTAATCATAAATCTAAGACAAATATGAGGATAAGAATTGAAGAACGTTCTCTGACAAAGTAGAAATACAACTCAAAATGTGAGCAAAGGAGAAATGTAGAATAAGCTCAATGATTGCTACATAGGTCATAGGTGGGAGTCAAAGAATATCATTGAAACTAGCAAACCCTATTAATATTAGAAACCCAGGCGGTAAGAAAAATGGTGACTAAGAGCTGAGATCCTTAGCCATTCCAGTATAGCTTCCTCATGCTCTGACTCTTGTGGTATCTTTTCAATATTTCAAGTATTAGATAGGCTCTTGTGCTCACCTCTCTCTCCCTCTCTCCCTCTCTCTCTCTCTCTCTCTCTCTCTCTCTCTTTCTCACACACACACACACACACACACACACACACGAACGCACGCACGCACACACACACACACACACGCACGCACTGCCACCAGCCCAGCCCATTCATTAAATAACACTTCTCTATTCTATGTTTTGTAATCTTATGGTGACGCTTTCTCTCACATTCTCAGCCCACACAAAAAGGAACACTTTACCTTCCTGCTCTGCCCGCTGCCCCACTTCTAGCCAGGGAATCCAGGTCCAATTCAGCCTGCCAAAGAGCTTCCAGGGCAGCTTTATTTACACGGTTTTACACAACACATTTGTCTGTAGCGGCCTCATTCCTGCCTCCCAGTCGGAGTCAGATATTGAAAGGTTATTCCCTATTCCAGGAGGTTGTTGAAATTTAAAGGCTTTTTAATTCTAAGCTGTAACAGTTTGCTTTAGGGCTTACTCAGTTGCTTGCTACTAAAACCATAAAAGAGCAGACAGGAGGTAGTTCAGAAAAAAAAATATGAAAGCTGATGTTGGCTCTTAGTTTGAGGTCAAAACATTTTTTATCATGTTAAGGCAATATCCATCTATTCCTGTTTCACTGTTTTTACCAAATATTACCATAAAGAAACACTGAATTCTCTCAGGTGCCTTTTTGGGCATATATCAAGAGGATCATATGTTTTCTACCTTTCACCTCTTAATAAAATAAATGTTATAACATTGATATATTTCATCATACTGAAGCATCTTCACATTTCTAGAATGAATTTCACTGGGTCGTGATTAATGCATGATGGTGTTCTCTTTGCTAGTATCCTATTAGAGTTTTTGCAGCAATATTTTTAAGTGATATTGCATCACATTTATTTTGAACAATCCCTTTTTCTTGACTGATTTTTTTCCTAACAAATCATCTCTTTCTATCAAGAGCAGAGCATATATGCATACCACAACCCAGCAACCATGCATGGTCCCTGCTCAGTCCAGGATTCCTTTATATACCGTGTCTGAACCCGACACAAAGGAGCCCTCGTACAGCTCACATCCCTAACCACAATAGCCAGTGACCTGGGGGATGGCTCTCTGTCTAGTTCAGGACCCTTATGCAGATCTCCACTCCCAAAATCATTGAGCAGAAAATCTTCCAACACATACCAGATCAGTAGGATTTCTCCTGTCCAGATTAAGTTCTATATCCATACCATGATTCATCAAAGGATAGACCCTACACATAACAGGGCTCAAAATATACAAGTCTAAATGTATGCCATGATTCCCACCAGACTACAGTCATTCCAAAACCACAGTTAAGCACACTAGAACTCAAGTCTAAACTAAACCATGACCACACCACCATTTGTCAAACCAAGGTACAGAACAGGCCAGGAACAGGGTTCGTATAAGTATACAGCACTTCACTCAATCATTCACTCATTCTTTCATTCATTAAATCAATATTTATTGAACATCCACCATGTGTCAGGCACAGCGCTATAGTAACCACCACAGCACTCAGAGAGGTTATTGCCCCTAACAATACTGGTAACCAGATCTACCAACTCAAGAGTCAGCCCCATCTTGGACCAAGCCCATAGCCATACAACCTCTCAACATACTTTAAGTGCCTATAAGTACCTTCTCAGCAAACAGCCTAAATCCACCCTATGATTGCATGAGAGGAGGCAGCTTTCACCAAGGATGGGGGAGGGTCCATACCCATATACGTATCAGGGCTTAGCACACCAGCCCTAGGCCAAAGCAAAGCCTAAATCTTTACCACTATTCAGCCTAAGTACTTGGCTTATAAGTATGTCAATACAAAACACAGCTTAGCCACATACCACCATTAAGCACAGTTGGAAAGACCTCTCAGACCATGGCCGTAACTTTATCTCTGCCCCTGTAAGCCATGATACAAATCTCACTCATATAAGTGCCCAAGCAAGAACCAACAACTCAACTCTCCACACCATTTTTGCTTATATCTATAGTTTATTCATTTTTATTGATATATAGTATTCCGCTGGATGAATATGGTATGTTTTGTTTAACTATTCTACTCTTGAGGGACAGCTTCTATACACACACACACACACACACACACACACACACACACACACACACACACCCTGGGGTACATAAGAATGTATTTATGCTGGATATATACCTGTGTGGAACTGCTCAATCATAAAAATATGTATATCTTCAAATTCAGTAAATAGTAACATTCAATTTTCTAAAGTGGTTGCAATGATTTAAAAGACCCACTATTGCTCCATGTTCTTGTCAGCCATTATTAGTGTTAGGCTTTTAATTTTCACCAACTGAGTGAGTATGTAATAGTATTGCATTGTGGGTTTAATTTGCATTTCCTAATTACTAACTACTAATGAGGTTAAACAGCTTTCATATGTTTTTTATCTATTTGGATGTACAATTTTGTGGAGTAACTATTCAAGTTTCTAGCCTTTTCTATTGCATTTTCTATCTTTTTTCTTATTGATTTGTAGAAGTTATTTATTCATTTTGGAAAATAGCCCTTTTTCTAGTAAATTTATTGCAGATATCTACTCCCACTCTGTGACTTATCTTTTCATCTTATGGTATTTTCTGATGAAGAGAATTTCTTAATTTTAAAGCATTCAAACTCATCAATACTTTATTTTATGGTTAGAGCTTCACGTGTCTTTTTTAAAATTAATTAATTAATTCATTTTATTTTTGGTTGCATTGAGTCTTTGTTGCTGCACGCGGGCTTTCTCTAGTTGCAAAGAGCGGGGGCTACTCTTCGTTGCGGTGCGCGTGCTTCTTATCGCGGTGGCTTCTCTTGTTGCGGAGCACAGGCTCTAGGCGTGTGGGCTTCAGTAGTTGTGGTGCCCAGGCTCAGTAGTTGTGGCTCGCAGGCTCTAGAATGCAGGCTCAGTAGTTGTGGTGCACGAGTTTAGCTGCACCGCAGCATGTGGGATCTTTCGGGATCAGGACTCGAACCCTTGTCCCCTGCATTGGCAAGCGGATTCCTAACGACTGCGCCACCAGGGAAGCCCCCCTCAAGCAGTTCTTGACTTTAGGTTTCAGGTGCATGTTTCATAACTCAGTCAGGCTAGTGGGCAAATCAGGAGTGGTGCCTTGGACACTCTGTATTTCCTAATTTGGTGCTTCCCAATCTTTTTCTTTTCATGGTACTCATAGAAACTGATATTTAGGGCACACTGTCATAAATGGATAGGCGGTTCACGGCCAAAGACAATCTGTCTCGAGGCTCTGCTGCACTAGTCTTTGCGTGGCCGTCCTGAGGGCTAAGGAGGGCAATACTTCAGGACCCATAGAACCCAGAAGGGGCACGCCTGTGTGCAGTGGCACATAATTTAGGAAACTGTTTCCTAACTCTTCCCTTCTTTTCCCTCCCTAGCTTGTAGCTCTCCCCTTTTAAGCTATTCCCCATTTGGGAGTCATTCCCGCAAACCTACCCCAACCCCTGTCCTTGGGATGTATGTCCTCTCCCCACAGGAAAATGGAGTCCCCACTCCCCCAGTTGCTTGAATCCTGCAAAACCAGCCATTCTGGCTTCCACTGATTATCAATGAATATCTCCTGGTTTCTCTTGGCAATGCAGGCTGGGAGGGGTGAGTTTTGTCCCACTGATGAACATAGGAAAAAACATTGTGTGCTTCTACCTGGTTTTAAAGCTGTTTCTTTTTTCCTTAAAAGTACCTAAAATCGGGAATTCCCTGGCGGTCCAGTGGTTAGGACTCCGTGCTTTCACTGACGAGGGCGCAGGTTCAATCCCTGGTCAGGGAACTAAGATCCCACAAGCCGCGTGGTGCAGCCAAAGGAAAAAAAAAAAAACTAAAATCACAGGCAACTCTCTCCTGCTTCACAGTGAGCCTTGGAGCAGAGCAGCCTTCAGCACGCTAAGAGAGGATCTCTCAAATGAGGGTTTATATCTATAAGCAGATATATTTATAGTAGCAAACTCCTATGCAGCTTCTGCCTATAATAGGATTCACGCACATATATACATCAGCCTGTGAGCCAGGAGACAGACCACACTCACACCTGAGCCCATGCCCACCGAATGGCTCAGAACACAAGGAGACACCACATGACCAGGCCAACTCCTATCCTTATCCCATGGCTCAGCAAACAGGAGGGAGCCATAGTCCACATGGTCTGCATCAGGGCCAACACAGGCACCACCAGAAGACAGTCTCTCACTAAGACTCGGCCTGTGCCTTCTATATGTATATGCCAACCATGCCATGGGAAAGCCAGGCCTGAGGCCCAAACACTCACCCTTGCTGTAACATGACAAACAACATGGTGGCCACTGCTGAGAACAGAGCCCATGCACATCCACTGCACAGCACATGCAAACCAAGCTGCTATTCTACAGAAGAACCATTCACAGGCCAAGAATCAGAACAGAATGTGATACCCCCAGGCAGACAGAATCATCATATCATGATTGATCATGCAACAAGGAATCCGCACGCATATCAGGGTTTCTGTAGTGTCCACTATTCAGCAGCAAAGGTTGCTTTTCCAGCCCTCACCTATTGTACCTGGTTGGGGGATTGGGCACTGCGTCCCAGCTTCCTCCGTGAAACTCTCTCTTCCCTCAGGTCCCTGGATTCTGCTCCTGCCTCTCCCCACTTCTCTGCACACCCCTTGTGCCATCCCATGCCCCCATGGATGCTGTCCTCTGGGCCCCTGAGGACCTCCCCCCTTCTTTGCACAACCCTCAGGTGTCCCTCCGCAAGAAGCTCTGGCAGATCCAGCCCGCAGCCCCTGGACTCGCCTCTCCAGCACAGTGTGACCGGCATTCAGGGCGAACATCTCTCCCCCTCTAGATCTTAGGTCCTCGCAGGCAGGAGCACCCTGTTTCTCACCTCTGGGTCCTCACCACAGGGCTTGGCGCCTGGCTCTGAGCCAGGGCTTGATAAAACCGGGCAGCTCTGGAGCTGGAGGCCTGTGTGTTTGGAAGCACGGGCAGTAGCGGGGGCCCTGCGCAGGATCCCTGGGCTCCCCGGAGCGGAGGCGGGGAGGGGAGGCGCCGCCAGCGAGTGGCAGCAAGGGCCGCCTCTAATAACCCCGGTAAGGGCTCAGTAATGTTTGCTGAATCAGCTGACAGGCGTCGGTGCAGACTTAGCCGTCATGAGAGGCCTGAAGGGCCCTTGAATTCCCGCTGTTAGTAGAGACAATTTGGCAGGCAGAAGAGCCAAGGCTGCATCAGCGGCTTGGAGGTAGGAGCGCCCAACTGCAGTGGAATGAGCAGGAGTGGCCCTACAGTCTCAGGTCAAGTGCAGGGCTCCAGTGACTGCTGGCCACTGAGGGGAGCCGGGCCCCTCCCTGCAGGCAGAGCCCGGGCCCTCTCCACAGGAGCGGGCGGTCCACATTCCATCACGGGGGTGAGGGGCGGCCTCCCCGCCTTTCCCGCCACTGGGGGTTTCCCCAGAAGCCAGACTTTCCATTTTCAAAGCGGGACAGAGCCCTGGGCAAACCGAGACAGGTGGTCACCCTCGGTGGCATTGGAAGGAGTGTCAGTCTCAAGCAGGGCTCCCTTCCCTTCTGCTGTTGGGAGTAGAGGACATTAAGGGGGCCTTGGTCAGAGTCGCAGCCCCACCAGGACGTGCCCAGTGGGACTGTGCATCTGCATCTGGCCTGCAGGGGCAGTGGTGAGGGCTGCCTGGAGGTGGCATGGGTTGGGCCCTCTTCTGGTGGGCTTATCCTAGAGGAGTTGGGTCTCAGCGCTGGTTTGGGGTCCCTGTGCTTGGTATACGTATTCAAAGGGGCCTGGAACTGAGTTGGGTCTGATCTCTGTTTTGGGGACCTTGTGTCCAGCAAGTGAACACATAAAGTCCTGGGAGTAAGCTGAGACCATTCTGCATGGTCTTGAGCTGGGGTCTGTGTATCTGGGTATGGCCCGAGTCTGTCTTTGATAATTCCTAATCTTGCACTATGGACTGGGTTAGGCAAGGGTGTGCTGAGTGGGGAGGTGTCTATATCTTGGTCTCAGCAAGGCCAGCCCCCTCAGGGGTATCTGATCATGTATCTGAGAGGCAGCTGTCTCACAGTATGTCTAGATGACAGTTGGCCATAAACCCTGGTCTGGGCACAAACCAGTTTGGGAAGTGCTGCCTGTGGGTATGTAAGCGGGTCCTGTCCTTGACAGTGATGTTGTGCCATTATGTTATCCTGACTGATGATGTTTCCTGGAGTATGTGCTAGAGATAATGGTGTGGACTATGGCTGTCCCCTGGCACACTGGGAAGTGGTAGTTTTCAAACTGGCCCTTTTTTAGACAGTGTCCTTCTTAGTGTGTGTCTGGTCCCTATGTAACTAATGGCTGACTCATGCTGTTATTTATGATAGAATTCTTGTGGACTGTGCACCCTGAACTCTGGGCAGGTTTTAAGTGTCCTAGTCAGAGATTTTCCATATTTCCTCAGTAAGGATGGAGAATTTTCTCAAGTAGCAATGGTGTGGCTGAAGTGAGACTGCTTTAAGCTTCTTGGTAGGGAGCAAGTCCTGAGTCTTGGGGTAATTAAACTGGAGGGTCACAGGCAGACTCTACTTTGGAAGGTGGAGATGTGGTCCCAACTTGTGTTAAGGAAACATACTTTTTCCTTTTTTGAAGGGAGGCACAGTACAGGTTTCACAAGGGTCCAACCAGGGCATAGGAATGTGTGCCACTCTTCCCAAATAGCCTAGGGCATCCATCATTTTGAGAGATAAGTGGAGCATCCAAGCATTTAAAACATGCTACAGACATGGAAGAAACCTAAATGTCTATCAACAGAGGAATGGATAAAGATGTGGTATATATATATATATATATATATATATACACACATATATATATACAATGTAATACTACTCAGCCATAAAAAAGAATGAAATTTTGCCATTTGCAGCAACATGGATGTACTTGGAGGGCTTTATGCTAAGTGAAATAAGTCAGACAGAGAAAGAAAAATACTGTATGATATCACTTGTATGTGGAATCTAAAAAATACAACAAGCTAGTAAACATAACAAAAAGGAAACAGACTCACAGATATAGAGAACAAACTAGTGGTTGCCAAGGGGGAAGAGGGGTGGGGGAAGGATGGATTGGGAGTTTGGGATTAGCAGATACAAACTAGTATATATAGGATGGATAAACAACAAGCTCTTACTGTATAGCACAGGGAACTATATTCAGTATCCTGTAATAAACAATAATGGAAAAGAATACTAAAAAATAAAATAAAATATGCTACAGAAAGAGTTGACATACTACAGCTCATGAACCTACTGCATATTTTTGTTTTGTTTTGCTTTGTTTTTCCACTGCCTGTTTTATGAGTAAAGTTTTATTGGAACACAGCCACACCCATTTGTTTATATATTGTCCATGGCTGCTTTCTCACTACAACACCAGAGTTGAGTAATTGGGACAGAGAGCAGATGGCCCATGAAGGCTCAAATGTTTACTATCTGGCCTTTTACAGAAAGAGTGTGCCAATCCTTGTGCTAGAGGATTGTTCCCATTAGTTCAGCTTGTCTGGGAGAATAATAGCATAAAAATAGCATAAAATTCAGTCTGTGGCCATACTCCTCTCAACAACCTCTTGACATGGGTTGACATTCTCATCACGTTTTACGGGTGAGGAAACAAATACAGAGGGGTAAAGTGACACAGCCAGGAAGTGCCCAAACCAAGATCTGAACCCCGGCAGGCTGGCTTTATCAGACTGGCCCCTAACTACTACACGGAACTACCTCCTTTGTAGAGCAGAGCTAGGTACAAAAACTTCATCAGGTCTACAAACTACTAGTGTCACCATGATTCCAGAGCCCCCATGAAGCCTCTGCCTGTAAGGCCAACTGGCCCGAGGCAGGGGAACGCAATCAGACTCACAGGTTGAAACTGACCTGGAGACTTTCCGGACCACCCAGTTCCAGAAACTGACCTGGGGACTTTCCACCCGGCCCAGCCTTCCCGCCTTTCGAGGGGCGGGACTAACGGTCCCCTAGGATACCCGAAAAGACCACCAAATAAGGAATACCCTGCGCCCTCCCGGATTCACCACACCCCTTTCCCTTCTTCCCCTATAAATTCTGCCCAAACCCTCGCCCGGGCGCGACTTCTCTGGCCCCTTTCTCTCGGACCAGTGAACCTCGCCCGGGAGCGTTCCCAAGTGAAGCTTGTTTAAGCTCTCCTCCGTTTTTGGTGCCGTTCCTTACACTGCCTGTGGCTGCACTGAAGTAACATACTCTCCGAGTACCACTGGGACCCTAGGAGACAGATAACTGCACTGTTCTTTCCATCCTGTCTGCTTTCCTTGGTCATGTCTGGGGTGCAGCCACCCCCATTCTCCTACTCAACTGTAATCTCCACATAGAGAAAAGTACAAAGAATTTCATAATTAGCACCCCACCATTCACTATGAAATTCTAGCATTTTCTTACACATGCTTCAGAATTTCAGTTATTAAGAAATAAAATATAGCCCCAGTTGGAGTTCCCTCTGCACTTCTGGATCTCTTTGCCTTCCCACTCCAAAAGTAGCCACGACATGGAAATTGGAGTTTATTTTTCCCAGGCATGCCAGAACTCTTTACTAGCCTGCCTTTTTAAAAAATTTCATCATCCAACTTGGGCAAGAAATACCAGTTCTTCAAGTTCATATAGTCTCCCTAGTCACTCCTCATCTCACCTCTAATGAGGTATCTTTGAACTCCTTTGTTTGGAGTCCTAATCTACTAATCCACTCAGAGGTGTGGCTGCCAGGCAAGAGAGGGGGATGGAGGTAAACAGAACTGGAGTGATGACTGAGTTATTAGGCTGACACAAATAAGTGCTTCCCATCTCAGCTGTCACATCCAGTCACCACTCACAGGGCTGAAGCAAATATATCAGGGGCACTTGCTCTGAGGGCCTTTGTTCAAATAGTGTTCCAGAATGAACTGGGCAAGTTTACCCAGGCAGAGGAAAACATCTTGGTCAAAGGGATGAGGGAGGAAGGGAAGCCAGAAATCACAAGTACGAAGCACTGACAGGGACTTCCCTGGTGGTGCAGTGGTTAAGAATCCGCCTGCCAATGCAGGGGACACAAGTTCGATCCCTGGTCCAGGAAGATCCCACATGCCACGGAGCAACTAAGTCCGTGTGCCACAGCTACTGAGCCTGTGCTCGAGATCCTGTGCTCGAGATCCTGTGCTCTGCAACAAGAGAAGCCACTGCAGTGAGAGGCCCAGGCACTGCAACGAAGAGTAGCCCCCGTTTGCCTCAACTAGAGAAAGCCCGCGTGCAGCAACGAAGACCCAACACAGCCAAAAATAAATAATTATTTTTTTTAAAAAAAGGAAGCAGTGACAAGCCTCAGCTTCCAAAGATGATCTTCAGTTTTACATAAGAAAAGGGGGTTATGAGATGGTAAGGTCAGAAACCCGTCAGAAAATAAAATGTAATGTAGATTGAGGCAAACAGTTCAAGGCCTGGGCTGTGATGAGAAAAGAGTAATAGGGACCTGTGCTGCATTCCCTTTAATGATTTGCTCCTCTAGATGAGCTCTCCGCTCTGCTCTGCACCGACCCATATATGTACGTCGGTAAGCTCCATTACCTCTAGCTTCCAGTTGGGCTTGGCCAATGGGAAGGACTGGCAAGAAATGGCAAGGATGGAGAAGAATGAAGTTGGGATATTATTTCTATGACTTTTTCCCTGAGAGGTTTCTGGAGGCGGGCTGGCTGTTTCCCTCACCTGAAAGTTGTAGCTTTTCCTGTCAGGTAACCCTAGCCAACTAGCTCTTGCTCTCCCCGCACCCAAGTTCAAGAAACCACTCCTTCCCTTTGCTGCTTCAGGTTTAAGAGTGTTAACAGCCTTACTAGCCTTGGGTTCTGGAATATCATTTGTGGATTCTCTATACCCTACCTAAATTTAGTAAATAGTTGCTTTATTAAATGATTCTTTCAAAAAATTTAAGTGTGCCATCTATTCCCACTGACACAGGCTCATTCATATACTACTGAGAAAATTCCTCAATAATTAATTCCATTACTTCTATTAATTGATAAGTTAACAGCACTAATTTTCAATTCAAGAAAGAGATATATAGACTCTCTAACTGATAATTTTGTGAAACCACTAAATGTATACACTCAAACTTCTAAAGAAATAATTTCCAGGAACATTGAGCCTTATGCCCAGGAATGTATTATATATTTTTTGAAATGTTGAGTTTTACAAGGGTAATCTCTGATGTGCTTACTTGCCTAATGTCTGTCTTCCCTACCGGACTGTAAAGTCCATGACACCAGGACACTCTTTTGTTCACTGCTATATCCTCAGTGACCAGGACAATACCCCTCAAATAGTAGATACTCAACAAATTTTTTTTTATTTAATGAATGGTTGAGTTATGGTTCCTTGACAGTCAAAAGCAGTACTAAAAACAATTAACCATCATGGAATACTGATGAGTCATTCTTTTAATTAGAGGCAGATGTAATGGAGCAGGCATTGGACAGTTACCTCTGTGAATGATGTGGCCTCTTCGGGGCTTACAATCATACCTTTTTGTGAAGATGGTATGGGAATGTTCACATATTTTTCAGGGTGTCTGATCAATTATAGAAATAACAGGAAATGGTAAATTTCAACACAGCCTGCACAACATTGTTTGGGCTTTACTTTAGGAAAGGCTTAAGTATTCAGAACTGAGGAATCCATATGTATCCTTTGCAGAAGTATGCCTGTAATATCAAGCCAACCCCTGAAGGCAAGAGGCGATAACATCAAGAAACCTATAAATGCTTTTGATATGAGCACCAGAAGAGATTTCTTAACTTGCTTGAACCTCTATGGAACACATCACCCAGGAGATAACCCTCATCAGTACACCATTTGCGGGGCATTCATTTGCTAACGCTTATGGTCAATCAACAAACATGCATAGCATACCTACTATTTGTCCTCCCTGGCAATGATGAATCATAGTTCATATCTGTGATTGCTCACAGACTAGTGGAGCCACAATCACAATATAATAATGTAAGTACTCTGATAAAGGTATTATTGTTTTTTTTTAACTTTTTATTTGGAGATAATTTCAAACTTACAGCAAGAGTGCTAGAATAAGAATAGTGTAAAGAACACCTATAAACCCTTTTGTTGATTCGAAACCTCAGGAGTTCCCCAGGTGAAATCTGAAACCGGCCCCCTGTACTCAGAGGGCAAGGAGAGACCAAAGAAGAGGCAGACCACCCCAGACTGGTTGGTGGAAGTTTAATAAGCAAGGGAACTTACATAGGAGGCTTGTCTTGGGTGGTCGCAAGACAAGTCCATCTCCGCACCCGCTTGCCAGCATCTTAAAAGTTTACATAGAGGCCTAAATTGGGTTCAGTCACTTATTCAGTCCAGGTAGTCTCAACACCTAGCTCTCTCAGGGCTCTGGCCTTGAATCACCTCTGGCTATGGGAGTGGTGGGCGGAATGTACATTCCAAGCAAGGACAGGGGAGGGGTGAGGAGCCTCCCATTGCTGGGTCCAGCCCTAAGATCAACTGGCAGTCACATCCTCTTGATGACCTCCTCCAACACCTTTACCCCAGATTCACTTATTGTTAACTTTTAACCCCATGTGCTTTATCATGTGCATGTTCCACCTATCTATCTGTCTATCTATTTTTTCTCCTGAACTATTTGAGAGAATTATATATCATTGGCCTTCACCCCTAAATACTTCAGTGCATATTTCTGAAGAATATGGTAATATTCTCTTACTTTAACCATAATCCAGTTATGAACTTCAGAAATTTACATTGATACAATACTTGATTATTGTTATTATTATTTTTGGCTACTCCGTGCGGGTTGCGGGATCTTAGCTCCCTGACCAACGAGGGATCGAAACTGTGCCCCCTGCCCTGGAAGCGCGGAGTCCTAACCACTGGACCTCCAGGGAAGTCCCATGATAAAATACTTTAATCTATCATCCCATATTCCAATTTTAGCAGTTGACCTAATAATGTCTTTTACAGTATTCCCCCCCCATCCCCACCCCACAAGTACAGGATCCTGTCTAGGGTCAGATATTGCCTTTAGTTGTCACATGGTGGAGGAGGTCATCAAGAAGATGTGACTGCCAGTTGACAGGCAAGCTGGTCACGGGCTACCAGCATCAGGATTAAGGCATCTATGGTACAAAATTTAAGGAAACACTGAGTTCCACCTGGAGGAGTTTGACAAGTGAATAGGAATATACCTAGCAGAGAAGAGAGATGAGGTCATTTAGGACAAAGGAAACAGCGAGCACAAAGGCAAGGAAGCATGAAGAGCATGGTGAGAAGTGCAATGTAATCACAGTATAGGGTATTTGTTAGAGATGGCCTGGAGATGAGGCTGATAAAGTAGGTTGAGACTAGGATACAAATTGCCTTAGCGCTAAGAGCCTGATCTGGACTTTACCCCATAGGCAGTAAAAAATGTTGAAGATTTTTTTCACACCCTGGATTGTTTAAATCACTCGGTCATCAAGTTGCATCAACTCTGCTTCTACACTGCTTCCCTTTAAGGGTTTTAATCACAGGAGTAACATGATTATAATTTTTTTTTAATGAGACAAACCTCGCAACATTGTATAAACTAGACTGGCAGGATGAGTGATAAGAAGGGTGGAACCTGAGTCAGGTGAGGAGGCTCGTCAAGCGAGAGAACTGAATTGAGAAAACAGTAACAGGAAGATAGAAGAGGAAGCGGAAAATGTTTATGAGATAGAATTAGCTAGGACTTGGGTACTGTGAAAGGATTTCAACATAAAATGGAACCGGAGGATAGGAAATGGAGAATCTCGCATGCGCCCTCAGAAGAACGAAATTTAACCAAGAGACTGATTTCCCATAAATGCCTGACTTACAGAAGACCGAGACTTATCTCCTGACCAATGAATATCTAGCCCCATCCTCAAGCCAGTGAACTTGCTGCTTGGTCTCTGTCTAGACTTCCCCCCCTTTGCACTCCTTGCTCATGAATGCAGCCCACCCCAAACCCTCAAGGGACTCACCTGTAGCTTGCTACAGTTTGCATTTCTTGAATTGCGATTACTCTGTTATTCCCGAATAAACTCAATATCTGGTAATTCAATCTTGCCTCAGTTTACCTCTTTATTTAGGTTGGCCATACTGATTATATGTAGAATCTGGAGAAGCCCAGGATGACTTTTCAGTTTCTGGCTTGAAGGACTGGGTGAGCAGAGGTGCCATTCAAGAGGTAGGGAAAATGGTAGAAGTAAGTTTCAGAGGAAAAATAAGTTCAGTTTTAGACCTGTTGAGTTCGAGTTGGCAAAAAGATATCCAATTAGAAGTTTTCATGAAAAGGTTTTGAAATAACAGCACAGTGGAACTTGGGCAGCTTCCCTCTTCTGATTTCCTTTTGCCGTCACAATCAAGACGAAACCAGGAAATTTAGGTCAAATATTTGTTTCACCAAGTCATGTCTGGGAGTTCCCAAGAGGTATTTCTAACGTCCTCGTGAACCTATCTTTCAGCGCTATAGTTACTCTATGGCACCTGCCGTTCTCCTCATTTGCCTCAGCCCTCTCATTGATATCCACTGCTCAATTAAACACATAAAGAGTGTCTCACTTTTGTCATAGCTACCAGTGTCCACTGGCAAAGTATAATTTTTAGAAAGTTAAAAATATGACTTGTACAAAATATAAAATAAGCCCCTATAAATATTTTATTTAACTCACTAATGAGGAAACAGCAGTATGGTAAGTTGGTTCAAAGGAGAATTTGAAAGAAAGTGCATATAGGCCCTCAAAGAAATAATTCTAAAATAAGACTACTAAGTTAGATTTAGATACAGTACTGCTTAATGTTCTATAGGGAAATACAACTGTTACCTTTGAGGCCATCTTTTCTACTTGACAGAAGCATTTGCATCTTTACAAACAGACCTCTGCAAGTTAACAGAGACTTCACAGAGACTTGGCTATAATCAATAGTAAATAGTAAGTCAAACAAAACACATTTCTGTAGAGAATTAAATAATCTTTAGGCAGGCCTCTTAGACAATGCTCCAATGTGACATGGAAAGAACATCCTTCTGCCTTATTTCCAAGTTTTGCATAATTTTTCACCACATAAGAACATCTGTGTCAAGAGTATAGGCTCTTTATATCGCTGAAATTGCAAATGATTGAAGTGTCAGGGGATTGCTCCCCTCCCATGCTATTACACCTCTGCTGGCAACCAGATCCATCAGCTTATGCCGTTAGCCTCTCTATACGGCTCAAACATGTGTCTCTGAGGCTGGGCAGGGGAATCAGCACCTAAGCAAAACAAGGTACCATCTTCTTTATTTTCACGTCTCCCCAGGTGCCCATGCAAACCTCCTTTACACAGGTGCCCTGTGCAATTTGATACTGATGCAAAAAATATCTTTGTATTGCTTGCCCCTCCAGGTTATGAGACATGCCTAGACATGGTTGAATTCTGGCCATGGGAACAATTAACACAGGCCAGGAGACCCACAATAGTCGTCTTCTTAGATGATTACTGTCATTCCAGGAGGTCATGAAGGATGCCACATAGCTGGCTTGGGAACAATTCAGGCAAAGGAAACACCCAGTATTCACCCTGCCCTACTAAGGACTAAAATGACATTTTTTTTTTTTTTTTTTTTTTTTACAGTACGCGGGCCTCTCACTGTTGTGGCCTCTCCCGTTGCGGAGCACAGGCTCCGGACGCGCAGGCTTAGCTGCCATGGCTCACGGACCCAGCCGCTCCGCGGCATGTGGGATCTTCCTGGACCAGGGCACGAACCCGCATCCCCTGCATCGGCAGGCGGACTCTCAACCACTGTGCCACCAGGGAAGCCCCTAAAATGACATCTTGATTCATCACTCTCTCTGATTCAGATATGATTGTTTATTGCCATGAAGACCGTGTTTGAGAGCACCTGAGCACCCCCAACCCTGGAGACAAGCCAGTGTGTCAGGGTAAGCAGGAGTAGATAGTGATTCTGTACCATCCTCTTTGTTTAGGGCCTGGTAGTCCTAGTAAAGCCTGGCCTTCTTACCTCACTTTTTCACAAAAATCCCTTGTAAGAAAGAATAAATGTCTTTTGCACCCCTACTTCAGATGTGTATTTGCCTATTTTTCTAGGACCCAAACCCATGGCTCTGACAAGTACTGTCACTTGATGGGGAGGAGAGCCCCAGGCTCAATGTAAATGGCACTGTCCTGGCCCCAGTTCAAGGCAGCACCTTGCCCTGCAAGGAATTTCTTATCCTGGCAAAAGAACAGATGGCACACTCAAAGAATTTATCTGAGGTGAATTGAATGAAAATGTGGGCAAGAATAAGGGAAGCAATAAGGGATGCTAATGTGTTCATGGAGAAGCAACAGAGGGAAGTCATTATCACCCCTCGACCAGAAGAGGCAAGGAGAGGGAAGTAATACTAGAACCTGGTGAGAAATGGAGTGGGGCAAGAGGGCTGCCTAGTAGCAGTTGTGGCCAGTGAGGAATGCTTCCCTTCCAGCGCTGGGCAGGAAGGGGACAGAGAGAAGGGGGCCAATCCAAAGCTGAACCCAAGGAGCTGTGCGAACAAAGAAGAGAAAGGGAAATCTCTCCCAGTAGCCTCAGGAGCAGCGGATTAAATCTCCACAGTCAACTTGATGTACCCTGCATCTGTGGAATACCTGAATAGACAACAAATCATCCCAAAATTGAGGTGGCAGACTTTGGGAGCAACTATAGACTTGGGGTTAGCTGTTTGGGAGCAACTATAGACTTGGGGTTTGCTTTCTGCATCTAATTTGTTTCTAGTTTTATGTTTATCTTAGTTTAGTATTTAGACCTTATTATCATTGGTAGCTTTGTTAACTGATTTGGTTGCTCTCTTCTTTATTTTTTATATATAGATTTTTTTTTCCTTTTTCTCTTTTTGTGAGTGTGTATGTGCATGCTTCTTTGTGTGATTTTGTCTGTAGAGCTTTGCTTTTGCCATTTGTCCTGGGGTTCTGACTGCCTTTTTTTTAGTATACTTTTTAGCGCTTATTATCATTGGTGCATTTGTTTCTTGGTTTGGTTGCTCTCCTCTTTCTTTCTCTCTTCCTTTTTTTATTACTTTTTTGAATTTTTAATAATATTTTTCTATTTTAATAACTTTATTTTATTTTTCTTTCCTTCTTTCCTTTTTTTCCTCCCTTTTCTTCTGAGCCATGTGGCTGACAGGGTTTTGGTGCTCCGGCCAGGTGTCAGGCCTGAGCCTCTGAGGTGCGAGAGACAACTTCAGGACATTAGTCCACCAGAGACCTCCCGGCCCCACGTAATATCAAATGGCGTAAGCTCTCCCAGAGATCTCCATCTCAATGCTAAGACCCAACTCACTCAACGACCAGAAAGCTACAGTGCTGGACACCCTATGCCAAACAACTAGCAAGACAGGAACACAAACTCACCCATTAGCAGAGAGGCTGCCTAAAATCATAATAAGTTCACAGACACCCCAAAACACACGACCGGACGTGGTCCTGCCCACCAGAAAGACAAGATCAAGCCTCATCCACCAGAACACAGGCACTAGTCCCCTCTACCAGGAAGCCTACACAACTCACTGAACCCATGTTCCACAACTACTGAAGCCCGCACGCCTAGAGCCTGTGCTCCACAGCAAAGAGAAGCCACTACAATGAGAAGCCTGTGCACTACAAGGAAGAGTAGCCCCCGCTCGCCACAAGTAGAGAAAGCCCACGTGCAGCAATGAAGACGCAACACAGCCAAAAATAAGTAAGTAAATAAATAAATTTATTTAAAAAAATTCCTAGGGAAGTGTCTTGTATCAATCCTGCTTGCTCTGTTTTTCATCTTTTTAATTTTAATAGTATAGTTTTAATCCATTTTCTATGAATAAATTCACTTCATATTTTAAAGAGTTACTGTGTTCTCATTTAGAATTAAATTTCTAGCAATTATTTACTTGGGTTCTAGGTACTATATTTGATGGAGAGAAAACAGATATATCACTTTTTTTCTATCTCCTTCCCTTCTTTTTTGTAGTTTTTCTGTTTCCTACAAAACACTCTCCCTCTTTTTGCTTCATCCCACTATGAAACACTCCAACAATATGCCTTCTGCTACCCTAAATTGCCCCATTCACATTTCCTTTTGCCAGTCCCCTGCCCTGTCCCAATTTCTCTACTCCTTCTTCCTACCTACTAAGTGTTATTAAAGAAACTCTCTAAATCATACCCTCTGGATTCTGTACAAAGTCAGGCTCTCAAGACACCCTAAGGGGCCATAATGAATGGGCTTTGAAATTCAACCCAGGAAAGGTATAACCTTTGGGTCTAAGGCGGCCCCCTGCCTAGCAAATGGTTTGCCAGGATCCGTGCTTCACTTAAAACTCACTGCTTAAGGTTATACAATGTGATGAATCCTCAGTTTATTCCTTGAGCTTTAGTAGCTTGCTGGTCTCTCCTTATTTGGATCCCAGCTCCTATCTGTTCACTAATCCATTGCTGAGTGCTGAACTTTGCCCGTCACTCATCAATTGCTTTGACTACTGCCATTCCCAGCCAGGACTTTGACTTCTCAACAGGGAGCTTTTTAAAACTCCAGTTTATTGAGCTACACACTCTGCTAGATGCCTCACATCCACTATCTTGTTTAATGCTCACAACAACCGAATGAGGTATGAATTAGCCCCTCACCTTCAGCCAACAACCATGCCTTCCATTGTACAGAAAAGAATGAGGACTTCAACATAACCTTCCTCAATTTCCTTCTTCTTCACCTCAGAGTCTCTCTGGATCTTCAACTGCTCCTGTTCCTTTACTTTCATGATGAAAACATGCCAAATGGGCAGAGACAGAAACAGAGGGGCATTTGAGAGATAGACATGGTCGATCCATGGTCTCAAGGGGCACAGACCTTAATGGAGTCCATGAGGATCAACAAGAGATGTCTAAAAGGAAGGACCAAGAGCCTGCCAAGAAAGTTTAGAAAGCTGTCATCTAAGTAGATGCTGAAAACAGAAGACAAGGAAGGAGCCCAATAAGGTTTGGGGGGTTAAGAGCATAGCATTTCTTGTGGGGCACCTACTGATTTCTGAAAATACCCTTCTTATTCACTTGGGGTCAGCCAATGTGTAGAGCTTTCACTCTTCAGCCTTTTCAAGGCAATACTCACTTTCCTATCCCTGCCTTTTCTACTTGCCAACTTAATCACTCAGATGGTTTTGCTTTTATCTCTGCAACCACCACTTCTACCTTGATAGATCCAGACCCCTCCCTGATAAGTTTCACAATAATGACTCCAAATGTCCCAGTTCCCCACCATAGCCAAGGGCCTCAGCCTGCTTTAGCTTTGAGGAAAGTTAATACCACCCTTCTTTACATCCTATCATATTTTGCCACCATCCAAGATGAAGCCCCTTGATCATCTCTTCCTTTCATTTCCACCCTGTTCTGTGCTTCCTCACCTACACAAATTCCCACTTTACCTCTCCCTCCCAGACCTTTCCACTTGGCCCTAGGGAATTCCCATTCAAAGATAGACTGGGGCTTCCCTGGTGGTCCAGGGGGTAAGACTCTGCACTCCCAATGCAGGGGGCCCGGGTTCGATCCCCGGTTGGGGAACTAGATCCTGCACGCATGCTGCAACTAAGAGTCCACATGCCACAACTAAAAGATCCCACATGCCTCAACTAAGACCCAGCACAACCTAAATAAATAAATAAATATTAAAAAAAAAAAAGATAGACTCTCTTCCATGGAAACTCTCTCACTTTCTGACCTTAAATGAAACATGGTTCTCTCCTCAAGATACCACTCCCCCTGCATCTCCCTCCAGAGAAGGCTGCTCGTTCATTCTCCACATATTACAGTTGGCATTCTCCTCCTACGTCATCACTACTTCCAAGCCATAACTCTTTCAATATTGCTTCCTTGAAGTTATTCCATCTATTTTCTCTTCTTCATTGTGATTGTCTAATAGCCTCCTGGCCAATCTCTCTCTCTTTCTCTCTCTCTCTCTCATTGGTTGAATATGTTGTCACTTGACTCACAGTCTTCCTCTCTAATACATTGGCCACTATCCTGGGCAACTTCAGTGTTCTTATCAGCAAGCATCCATCCTGGGCACCTAATGTTTTGCGGGGATTCTAAGAATGCAGCATTTGAACAGCCTCAGCTGACTAAACCTTGTGGTTTCTTAGTGGTTTCTCAACTTGAAATGTCTACATTTGGACAGAGACCCAGTCTCGTGGTGTCCAGGACAGAGGGTGTAGGATGATTGTAGTTGAGTAGAGTTTCAATAGATTTGAATATTTCTCGCAGCAGACTTGGTCTCCAAGTATCTGAGGTGGTGAGATTTCTGGGGAAAGGTATTTAAGCAAGAGTTGTAGCAGACTGAGACTAGGCTTATCTGGTGGGTGGCACAATATTCAAATCAACTCTATTACAAAGAGACTGCCCTCTGAATTAATGTTTCATGATGTTGATAAGTAAAAAATATTATTTCAATAAATATTTCCTGAGACTCTACTATGAGTCAGGTACTGTCCCAGGAGCTAAGAAAAGAAAAATGGAAAAAAAACCCTGACCCCATTGCTTAAATCAGTTCATAAATGCTTAGATAAATCATTCATGTGTCAAGCTGAAATCATGATACTCACTTCACAGGGTTGTTGTGAGTTTTAAATGAGATAATTCATATATAGCAAATAGCTCAATAAATGGTAAGTAAATGGTAAAGGCGTGGGGCTATTATGAACTCTTCGGCACCTCCCACGTGTGACCACCAGGTGTCAGCCTCCCCTAGCTAAACCCTACCAGGCCAAAGGTGACCAGTCGTCTAACCTCTCCAACAGGAGAGGAAGGAGCAAAGGACTTTGCAACTATTTACTCCTCACCTATTCCTGATCAGAGCTACTTAGGTGCAGAAATTTCTTAGCACCGATTTCAGGTGAGAACTTGTGTGCCTACAGGGTAAGCCCAGTTGGAAGTGTTTTGCAGTCTCCCTAGGCACCACAATGTGGAAATGACCAAGATCTGGTCAAGGAGAAACAGAAAAAGGACATTAAAGGCAAAGAGGGGCAGGTGGGAATGTAAACTGGTACAGCCACTATGGAGAACAGTATGGAGGTTCCTTAAAAAACTACAAATAGAACTACCATATGACCCAGCAATCCCACTACTGGGCATATACCCAGAGAAAACCATAATTCAAAAAGACACATGCACCCCAATGTTCATTGCAGCACTATTTACAATAGCCAGGTCATGGAAGCAACCTAAGTGTCCATTAACAGATGAATGGATAAAGAAGATGTGGTACCTATATACAATGGAATATTACTCAGCCATAAAAAGGAACGAAATTGGGTCATTTGTAGAGATGTGTATGGACCTAGAGACTGTCATACAGAGTGAAGTAAGTCAGAAAGAGAAAAACAAATATCGTATATTAAGGCATATATGTGGAACCTAGAAAAATGGTACAGATAAACCGGTTTGCAGGGCAGAAATTGAGACACAGATGTAGAGAACAAACGTATGGACACCAAGGGGGGAAAGTGGCAAGGGGAGTGGTGGTAGTGGTGGGATGGATTGGGAGATTGTGATTGACATGTATACAGTGATGTGTATAAAATGGATAATAAGAACCTGCTGTATAAAAAATAAATTTAATTTAATTTAATTTTTAAAAAAAGCAAAGAGGGGCAAAGCAAAGCCAATTCTGGAAAAGGCTAGGGAGAGAATGAAATAGGAGGAGGAAAGGAGAGACTGAGAGAGAGAGAAAGGTAAAACTTTTCTTACTCAACCACCTCTCCAGGGCCTCACCCAAAGCCCTCTCATTTAAGCCACCAGCAACCTGAAACCTCCACCTTCCAGGCTCCTACCACACATCAAATCCCTTTTAAATCCTTGTAATCCCACTGATTCTCTAGCTGGCTTTCTCCTGGATGTATTTCAGAGAAGAGCTTTAGAGTCCCTGGCAAAGAACTCACCATTCTTCTTGAGGCCATGTAATTTGTACTTTGTATCTGAGCTGCCATATTTTCTAGACTTCCTGATTCTCCTCATTAGAAACTATATTTCCATTTTTTGAAAGACGCCTTTTTCCCCCTTACAATAGCCTCTTTGACTTTGCCAGTTAACCAAGTTGCATATTTCATTTCCCAGGCGCCTAGTATTTTTGACCGTTGGCATACATTTTCTCAGGCTTCCAATAAGGTATTTTTTAAATAGTCCACAGGCTTCCTGCAGCTTATTGACTTTTTGAATGTTAGTCTTAATTTTCCTAATGTCCTGTAACATGTGGCATACCCAGACAGGAATAGGCCTTGTTCAGACACCATCCTGAAGAACTGTTGACTTAGTGTGCTCTCTGTGGACAGAAACTGGCCTGCAACTGTTTTTCAGGCTCAACCACCAGTTAAGAGCTTTTTCCTTCACACAAAAAGAGATCTTTGCTCAGGAATTTCTAAAAAAAAAAAAAAAAACACTTAAAGAATGAATTGAGAAAAAGGAACCTACACTCTGTGTAAAGAAGAAAGAAAGAACAATACAATAAAATGCAAAGCATATTGCAATTAATATAAAGGCTAAACTTGTGAACTGCCACTAATTCTTTCTCTCCCTTAGCCAAGTATTGGCAAAGGGAAGTGATTCATATTCTAGGGCAACACAAGGATTCTAGGAACTAACATATCCAGTTACCTGAAAAATCTGAACTTGGATTTCCTCCAAATCATGATCAATCCAGGTCAATGCCAGATCACTCAAAAGAGGCCTGAGGGCTTCCCTGGTGGCGCAGTGGTTGAGAGTCTGCCTGCCGATGCAGGGGACACAGGTTCGTGCCCCAGTCCAGAGGATCCCACATACCGTGGAGCGGCTGGGCCCGTGAGTCATGGCCTCTGGGCCAGCGCATCCGGAGCCTGTGCTCTGCGACGGGGGAGGCCACAACAGTGAGAGGCCCGCGTACTGCAAAAAAAAAAAAAAAAAAAAAAGAGGCCTGAGCCCTTCCACTCATCCAGCTGCTACTGTTTCAATCCATTGTCAATAGAGAAATAGCCTTATTAGGGAGATGGTTCTGCCATGGCAACGTTGCACATAACCACAGAGGCAAAGGCTTGGACTATCTGAGTTTTGGCAGAATGCCTTTTGATCCTCCTGGAACACGCAAGGACAGGAGGCCCATAGGGAGCTATTATGAGGCCATCTCCCACTGGCCTCCGTACCCACACTGGGAGGCTGTCATGAGATAGTTTTGCATCCCCTCCCTGGTTCTGATTAGGTGTGGAGCTTTCCAACGTACTCCTTCAGAGCAGAGCTGCAGAACGTAAAACCTGTAGTGGCAGCTCAGCTCCTCAGGACAACTTGTTTCAATGTTATCCTTTTAGTGTGTGGGACAAGGATCACAGGGGCTGGCACCTTTAGCCTTATTTTTCTTTTTGCTGTCTACTTAAGTAGTAAAATGTCTAAATCTAGAAGTGACTCACTCTATCTTACTGGCCAAATCAGTCAGGCCTTGGCCTTGTCTTGTCTCATGTGTGAGCTTGACAAGCCTTGAGCCATTTGACACAACCAAGATGTGATTGCATCCAAAGCATGATGGGTTGAGGCCACAGCTGATTCCACTGACAAGGCCTAAGTCCTCCTACAGGCTGGAGGCTCTTGCTGTTTCTAACACTAAGTGAGGGGCCTAGAAACTGATTTGTTCCCCTTCTGTACATCTCAGCATTTCTATATTGCAATATATAAACGTATCAAATGACACATTGTACACCTTAAACTTACATAATATTATATGACAACTATATCTCAATTTTTAAAAAAGCTCCCAATTGCCCCTTTCCAGTCAATTACTACCACTATCCCCCAAGGGACAACCACTGTTCTGATTTCCATTTATAAATGCTTCATATATTGGAGTAATGATAATAAAAGCATTTAATAATAAATAAATAAATACCTCATATAAATGGACTCATAATGTATGAACTCTTCTGTATGGTTCCTTTTGCTCAACTTTATGTTTCTGAGATTCTTACAGGTTGTTGTATATATCAGTGGTTTCTTTTTTTTTAATTGCTGAGTAGTATTTCATTGAATGGATATACCACAGTTTGTTTATCCATTCACCTGATGATGGACAGTTGAGTTGTTTATAGTTTATTAATAAAACTGCTATGAACATTTGCATATAATTCAACATTGTTTTGAATCCTGAAGAAATGCCTGTATGCAAGCATCTTCTTTTCCTTTTATTATAGAATACTTCAAACATACAAACAAGTATAGAGAATAATAAAATACCTGTATAACCTGCCATTCATTTTTTTCCCTTTTATATAGACTTTATTTTTTAGAGCAGTTGCAGGTTCCCAACAAAACTAAGCAGAAAGTACAGAGTTCTCATATACCCCTTGCCCCACGGATACATAGCCTCCCCTATTATCAACATCTCTCACCAGCATTGTACATCTGTTACAACTGATGAATCTACACTGACATAGCATAATCACCCAAAGTCCATAGTTTACGTTAGGGTTCACTCCTGGTGTTATACATTGTATAGGTTTGAACAAATGTATAATGACATATATCTACCACTGTAGTATACAGAGTAATTTTGCTGCCCTAAAAATCCTTTGTTCTCTGCTGTTGGAGGTCATTGAGGGGATGTGACTGCCAGTTGACCCCACAAGCTGGACCCGGGCAATCAGATGCTCCTCACCCCTCCCCTTTCCTTGGAATGTACATTCTGCCCACCATTCCCACAGTGGGAGCCATTTTCAAGGACATACCCTTGAGAGAGTAATGTGTTGCTGAGACCATGTGGACAGTATACATGACTGAACCCAGTTAAGACCTCTATGTAAACTTTTAACGTTCTGGCCAGCGGGTGCAGAGATCTACTCATCTTGTAGCCATCCAAGACAAGCCTCATGTTTAAGCTCCCTTGCTTATTAAAACCACCACCTACCAATCTGGGGTGGTCTGCCTCTTTCTTTGGTCTCTCCTTGCTCTCCATGTACGAGGGCCAATTTTCAAACCAACATCTGCCTATTCATCCCTCTCTCCCCCCAACTCCTGAACCACTGACCTTTTTTATTGTCTCCATAGTTTTGCCTTCCTGTCATATAGTTGGAATCACACAGTATGTAGCCTTTTCAGATTGGCTTCTTTTGCTTAACTATATGCCTTTAAGATTCATCCATACTGTTGTGTGGATTGATAGTATATTCCTTTTTATTGCAAAAGAAGATTCCATTGTAGGCATGTACCACAGTTTATCTATTCACCTATTGAAGGGTATCTTCGCTGCTTCCAGCTTTGGGCTATTATTTGTCAAAACCCCTAGGATCTTAGAGTACAAAGAGTGAAACGGTGTATGCAAATTAAGAAAAAATCATTTAGGAGATCAGGGGAATCCCAGAATGGGGTGCAGACTATGACAAAAAATATATATAGCTGTATTTCAAATGTATGACATAACCTCGCTAAAGAGGATGAAGGAAAGGTGCTAACCTAAGTGCCTTTGGAAATGAATGAAGTCTGTAAGACTAAAGGCAAAATGAACTGTTCACAAGCACTGAACTCTGGTTGGCAAAGTTGTTTCCCATGGGGATATGGATTAACAATTCTGAAACCACTGTACATGTACACTGGGATTGAACAATAAGTAAATGGAAAGTGGATAGTAGGAGACATGTTTCTTGCTGTTGGAGTGAGAGATTACAGATAAGCAAGAGGAAGAGGCTAGAATGATCCATGTGGTGATGGATTAGAGTTGGAGACATCAGTATGAACTTATCTTTAGCTTAATACAGATACTGATGGTTATATATAGAAATATTTATAAATATGTGCATACACATGGGTTAGTATACATACATATAGCTACTTGATCTGTCAGTTGAGAGAGCCTAGGAGCAATGACAATCCAGTAGCAACAAGCACACCTAGCACCCAGATCTTGGTTTCTAATACCAATAAAAGGGATGAGGGTTCCTTGGAGAAATGGCTAATTCTAGGAATGGGCCAAGAAATATACACGATGAACCTGGACCATCTTATATTGCCAGAAAGTAAGGAAGTGCTAAAAAACAAAGAAACAAAAAACCAATGCAATGATGATGGAGGTATATCAAAGGGACACAGGAGGCAGCTGAACGAACTCTCTTTAGCCAAATCTAGAACAATTTGAGCAACCAAATAAAGAAGTATTTATCCATTAGTCTATACTGATATAAATAAATGATTGAATAAATAAATGGAAGAGAAGGGATAAATATCCCATGCAGAAGAATTCCAAATAATTTATGTGTATATTCCACCCTCATGGAGGTAGAGCATGACTACCCACTCCTTAGTGTGGGCTAAGCATAGTGACAGCCTTCCAAACAGTATAGTATGGAAAGGGTCACAAACAAGTAACTTTACAGTGGAGAAATCTGAAAAATACTACCTAAGCCAGGTGATCAAGATCAACATCAACATGGTAAGTCATGTTGCTAACATGTACCTTTCATATGGTGTGATGAGAATGAGATTTTACCTCTATGTCCTTCCTCCCTAAAACACATAACCCCGGTTTAATCATGAGAAAAAAATATCAGACAAATCTCAATTGAGGAACATTCTACAAAATACCTGACCAGTACTCCTCAAAACAGTACTGTACCAGTACTCCTCAAAAGTAAGGAAAGTTCAGGAAAATATCACAGCCAAGAAGAGTGTAAGGAGACATGACAACTAAATGTAATGTGGTAACCTGGATGGGTTCCTGGAATAGTAAAAGGACGTTAAGTAAAAACTAAGGAAATCTGAACGAGATATGTACTTTAGTTAATAATAATGTACCAGTATTGATTCATTAATTGTGACAAATGTACCATCCTACTTACAAGAACTTAATAATAGGGAAAACTGTGTATGTTACCTCTCTGTATTAAGCTTGCAATTTTTCTTTAAATCTAAAGCAATTCTAAAATAAAATGTTTACTCTTTAAAAATGTTGCAAATCCAAATGTAGGAATATTCTTCAAAAACAATTTGCCTATTGTACAGCACAGGGAATATAGCCAATATTTTACAGTAACTTTAAATGGAGTATAATCTATAAAAATATTGAATCACTATGCTGTACACCTGAAACTAATATTGTAAATCAACTATACTTCAATACAAATAAATAGATAAATAAATAAATGAAATCTCTAAAATCTAAAAACAAACAGACAAACCCCAATTTGCCTAGACTCTTCAAAAAAGTCAATGTCGTGGGGCTTCCCTGGTGGCGCAGTGGTTGAGAATCTGCCTGCTAATGCAGGGGACATGGGTTCGAGCCCTGGTCTGGGAGGATCCCACATGCCGCAGAGCAACTAGGCCCATGAGCCACAAGTACTGAGCCTGCGCGTCTGGAGCCTGTGGTCCCCAACAAGAGAGGCCGCGATAGTGAGAGGCCCGCACACTGCGATGAAGAGTAGCCCCCACTTGCCACAACTAGAGGAAGCCCTCGCACAGAAACGAAGACCCAACACAGCAAAAACAAATAAATAATAATTTAAAAAAAAAGAATAAGGTCTTAAAAAAAAAGTCAATGTCATGAAAGGCACAAAAAAGGCAGTGGAACTTTACTAGATTACAGACTAAATGAAATGACAACTAAATACAATGTGTGATGTTTGAGTGGATTCTAGATGGCGTTTAAAACAACACTAAAGCAGATTACTACAATAATTGGAGAAATGTGAATATGGATTGTAAATTAGGTAATAGTAAAACGATAAACATTAAAATGCCCTGACTGTGATCAATGTATTGTGGTTATGTAGAAGAATGCCTTTGCTTTAGGAAATACATGCTGAAGTATTTAGGAATTAAGTGCAATTTGCTCTCAAATGATTCAGGGAAAAAAATGTATATTTACACATAGATAAAGCAAATGTGACAACATGCTTACAGTTGATAAGGGGTGTGCTGATATCCATTGCCCTGTTCTTGCAACTTAGTTTTTTTTTTTTTTTTTTTTTTTTTTTTTTTGCGGTACACGTGCCTCTCACAGTTGTGGCCTCTTCCGTTGCAGAGCACAGGCTCTGGACGCGCAGGCTCAGCGGCCATGGCTCACGGGCCCAGCCTCTCCGCGGCATGTGGGATCTTCCTGGACCGGGGCACGAACCCGTGTCCCCTGCATCGGCAGGCGGACTCTCAACCACTGCGCCACCAGGGAAGCCCCACAATTTAGTATTTTAAATGTTTCAAAACATGATAATCATGTTGCAAAGAACATTTTTGCACATATCTTCTTGGGCACATGAAACTCTAGGTTATATACTCAGAAGTAGGATTTCTGAGTCATAAAGATGAGCATCTGTAGCTTTACTAAATTTTGCTAAATTACTCTCTGAAGTGGTTGTATCAGTTTATACTTCCACTACATTTCACCACATCTTCACACAACACTGTCAGTTGTCATTTATGCCAATCTGATGAGTGTGTCACATTATTGCTTTTTCCCCCACATTTTATTATGAAAAAAATTTAAACACATAGTAAAGTTTTTTTAAGTATGTAGTGAATTCAGGTGGTGGCTATATGAGCATTTTGTCCTATTTGCTTTATCATATATATATCCATCCCTCTAGCCATAATTCAATCCATAATATTTTGTAATGTATTTAAAAGTGAATTGAATCCATCAGTATACTTTACTCCTGAACACTTCAGCACGCATATTATTAATGAGTTTGACATTTGCTTACAGATTTTTAAGGTAAAATTTATTTACAGTGGAATGTTCAAACCATAATTATATACTCACTGAGTTCTAACAAATGCATATACACCTGTGTAACCCAAACCTCCATCAAATATAGAACATTACCATTGCCCGTAGAAAGTTCCCTAATCCCCCTCCAAGTCAATCCCTGGTCCCACTCCCACCAGGTAACACTATTCTGTTTTGGTTTTTGCTTTCATGACAGATTAGTTTTTATCTGTTCTAGATATAATATGTGCTCTTTTGTGGAAAATCTCCTTCACTCAGCATGTTTGTCAGATTCACCCAGGTTGCTGCATCTATCACTGGTTTGTTTCTTTTTTATTGCTGAGTAGAATTCCATTGTATGCCACAGCTTGTTTACCCATTTTTCTGGTGATGGACACTGTGTCTTTTCTGTATTTGGCTTTATAAATGAGGCTGCTAAGAACATTCTTGCCAAGTCTTTTGTAGACATATCTTTTCATCCCTCTTGGGTTCTTATTGTTTAATCTGCATGTCTCTGATTACTAATGAAATTGAACATATTTTCATATTAACCATATTTCATTTTATATATTGTCTACTTGTATCTTTTGTTCATTTTTCTGTTGAGCTGTTTGTCTTTAATTTTTTTTTAATAAATTTATTTATTTATTTTGGCTGCATTGGCTCTTCGTTGTTGCTCGCGGGCTATCTCTAGTTGCGGCGAGCGGGGGCTTCTCTTGTTGCGGAGCACAGGCCCTAGGTGCGCAGCCTCCGGTACTTGTGGCACACAGGCTCAGTAGCTGTGGCTTGTGGGCTCTAGAGTGCAAGATCAGTAGTTGCGGCGTAAGGGCTTAGTTGCCCCGCGGCATGTGGAATCTTCCCGGACCAGGGCTTGAACCTGTGTCCCCTGCACTAGCAGGAGGCTTCTTAACCACTGTGCCACGAGGGAAGTCCCTGTCTTTACTTTTCTTAAGAACCTCTTTATCTGGATGCTAATCATGTATCTCTTACAAGTTGCAAATATCTTGTCTTTCCATTTTGTTTATGGGATGTATTCTTACGCAGAAGTTTTAAATTTTAATACAGTCAAATTTAATCATTTTTCCTTCACATCTTTATTGGCGTATAACTGCTTTGCAATGTTGTGTTAGTTTCTGCTGTACAACAGAGGGAATCAGCAATATGTATACATATATCCCCATATCCCCTCCCTCTTGAGCCTCCCTCCTACACTCCCTATCCCACCCCTCTAGGTCGTCACAAAGCATCGAGTTGATCTCCCTGTGCTATGCAGCAGCTTCCCACTAGCCATCCATTTTACATTTGGTTGTGTATATATGTCAATGCTACTCTCTCACTTCGTCCCAGCTTCCCCTTCCCCTCGTGCCCTCAAGTCTGTTCTCTACGTCTGCATCTTTATTCCTGCCTTGCCCCTAGGTTCATCTGTACTGTTTTTTTTTAGATTCCATATATATGCGTTAGCATACGGTATTTGTTTTACTCTTTCTGACTTACTTCACTCTGTATGACAGTCTCTAGATCCATCCACCTCACTACAAATAACTCAATTTTGTTTCTTTTTATGGCTGAATAATATTCCATTGTATATATGTGCCACATCTTCTTTATCTATTCATCTGTGATGGACATTTAGGTTGCTTCCGTGTCCTGGCTATTGTAAATAGTGATGCAATGAACATTGTGGTACATGACTCTTTTTGAATTATGGTTTTCTCAGGGTATATGCCCAGTAGTGGGATTGCTGGGTTGTATGGTAGTTCTATTTTTAGTTTTTTAAGGAACCTCCATACTGTTCTCCATAGTGGCTGTATCAATTCACATTCCCACCAACAGTGCAAGAGGGTTCCCTTTTCTCCACACCCTCTCCAGCATTTAGTGTTTGTAGATTTTTTGATGATGGCCATTCTGACTGGTGTGAGGTGATATCTCATTGTGGTTTTGATTTGCATTTCTCTAATGATTAGTGATGTTAAGCATCTTTTCATATGTTTGTTGGCAATCTGTATATCTTCTTTGGAGAAATGTCTATTTAGGTCTTCTGCCCATTTTTTGATTGGGTTGTTTGTTTTTTTGATATTGAGCTGCATGAGCTGTTTGTATATTTTGGAGATTAATCCTTTGTCAGTTGCTTCGTTTGCAAATATTTTCTCCCATTCTGAGGGTTGTCTTTTCATCTTGTTTATGGTTTCCTTTGCTGTGCAAAAGCTTTTAAGTTTCATTAAGTCCCATTTGTTTATTTTTGTTTTTATTTCCATTTCTGTAGGAGGTGGGTCAAAAAGGATCTTGCTGTGATTTATGACATGGAGTGTTCTGCCTATGGTTTCCTCTAAGAGTTTGATAGTGTCTGGCCTTACGTTTAGGTTTTTAATCCATTTTGAGTTTATTTTTGTGTATGGTGTTAGGCAGTGTTCTAATTTCATTCTTTTACATGTAGCTGTCCAGTTTTCCCAGCACCACTTATTGAAGAGGCTGTCTTTTCTCCATTATGTATTCTTGCCTCCTTTGGCAAAGATAAGGTGGCCATATGTGCATGGGTTTGTCTCTGGGCTTTCTATCCTGTTCCATTGATCTATATTTCTGTTTTTGTGCCAGTACCATACTGTCTTGATTATTGTAGCTTTGTGGTATTTTCTGAAGTCAGGGAGCCTGATTCCTCCAGCTCCATTTTTCTTTCTCAAGATTGCTTTGGCTATTCGGGGTTTCCATACAAATTGTAAAATTTTTTGTTCTAGTTCTGTGAAAAATGCCATTGGTAATTTGATAGTGATTGCATTGAACCTGTAGATTGCTTTGGGTAGTATACTCATTTTCACAATATTGATTCTTCCAATCCAAGAACATGGTATGTCTCTCCATTTGTTTGTATCATCTTTGATTTCTTTCATCAGTGTCTTATAGTTTTCTGCATACAGGTCTTTTGTCTCCTTAGGTAGGTTTATTCCTAGGTATTTTATTCTTTTTGTTGCAGTGATAAATGGGAGTATTTCCTTAATTTCTCTTTCTGACTTTTTGTTGTTAGTGTATAGGAATGCAAGAGATTTCTGTGCATTAATTTTGTATCCTTCCTTTACATTTTGTACTTTATCCATCTTGTCTATGGCAGCGATCTTTGGTCTAAGGTACACATTCCCTAGGGGTATGTGAAAACTTTTTAAGGTGTTTAAGAGTATGGATGGCTTTGAAGGAATCGATTTTTATTTGTTTTTGTTTTCTTGCGGTACGTGGGCCTCTCACTGTTGTGGCCTCTCCCATTGTGGAGCACAGGCACCAGACGCGCAGGCTCAGCAGCCATGGCTCACGGGCCCAGCCACTCCGCGGCATGTGGGATCTTCCCAGACCGGGACACAAACCCGTGTCCCCTGCATCGGCAGGCGGACTCTCAACCACAGCGCCACCAGGGAAGCCCGGAATCGATTTTTAGATCCTCAACTTCCATAGCTATTCTTTCTTAAAATGAAGTATTTCAGAATGCCTCAGAATGAGGTGTGGTGGCCTCATTCTGGGTCTCTTTTTCCATCTTTCTTTTCACAAATGCCTGTATCCTTTTTCCCCAACCTGAATCTTAGTATTGTTCATTGTCCCAAGTATACAACCTCTGGTGAGCCAAACAAAGGGGCAAATCAAAATATTGGTGTTAAAAGTGTACATTCTGTTTATATACGAAATTATAGAACAGGGAAGATGAATTCACAGTAAAAATCAGAACAGTGGTTGCTTCTGGGGTGGGAATGAAGATTGACTGCCTCAAACAAACAAACAAAAAAACCCCACAAGAGCAAATAATATGCATGTTGAAGTATTTAGGAGTGAAGTGTAATAATGCCTGAAACTTACTTTGAAATGCATTAAAAACATAAAATGGGTTAATGGATGGATAGAAGGCTTGGTAGATGGAAAGACAGGTAATAAAGTAAACATAGCAACATGCTAATTACAGAATCTGGGTGCCAAGAATATGGACATTTGTGTACAATTCTATCAACTTCTCTATTTGTTTTTAAATTTCCATAATAACATGTTAGGGGAAAGGAATAACATGTAGAAAACTACTGATGCTGAGGAAGTCTCCTCTAATCAAACTCTTGTGTCTTTCTCTGCTCCTGAGAGGTCCATGAGAACAAAGCAATAAGAGCCTGGGTAAGAAAGAAATACTGAAGATGGCAATGCCTTATTTCATCTAGGAAACATCTATCTTAGAATTCAGAAATGAGATAGCTTGTTACAAGGAATGCATCAACACATTTTTTTTTTTTTTTTTTTTTGCGCTACACGGGCCTCTCACTGTTGTGGCCTCTCCTGTTGCGGAGCACAGGCTCCGGACGCACAGGCTCAGCGGCCATGGCTCACGGGCCCAGCTGCTCAGTGGCATGTGGGATCTTCCTGGACTGGGGCACGAACCCGTGTCCCCTGCATTGGCAGGTGGACTCTCAACCACTGCGCCACCAGGGAAGCCCCCATCAACACATTTTTATTTGAGTTTC
Source organism: Aethalodelphis obliquidens (assembly GCF_003676395.1). Taxonomy (NCBI): domain Eukaryota; kingdom Metazoa; phylum Chordata; class Mammalia; order Artiodactyla; family Delphinidae; genus Aethalodelphis; species Aethalodelphis obliquidens. Next base: position 5,347,478 of record NW_020838021.1, on the reverse strand, counting down.
AAACTCAGACTTTTTAAAACGAAGTAAGTCTAATTTGACTTTTTTTTATGAATAGAACTGACACTGCCAATTAGAATATATGGTGGGCATTTTACATAAACTGACTAAACTTAAATCAGCAGCTCCCCAAAGTTTTGAAGATAATATATTTAAAACACAAGATAAAACGGAAGCATTTTATTTTAAAATACTGTATTGGCAAAAATTCATTCAAATTAACAGTATTTTTATTTTTCCAACCCTTTCTGAACATATTGGGTTAAATAAGTTACCTCTAAGAGAAAAAGTAAATAGGTATAGTTACTAGTCATCTAAAAAGCCTTTTTGGTATAGTTCCTAGAGACTGAGAAAAAGTAAATGGCTCTAGAGAAAGAGTAACAAATCTTTTTGCAATTCAGGTGGTTGCCAATCCTTTGCTTTCAACAAATTTGAAGGAAAATCTAATCAGGTAGTCAGACAAAAGATCACAAAAAGACATTTCTTTTTTTTTTAGCCGTGCCACGCAGCGTGCAGGATCTTAGTTCCCTCACCAGGGATCCAACCTGTGCCCCGTGCAGTGGAAGCTCGGAGTCTTAACCACTGGACCACCAGGGAAGTCCCTAAAAAGACATTTCTTATAGATCACTATGTGATTTTGGCAAACAACTCAGAAAGTGTTCAAATAATCAAATTACATGGCTATTACACTACTATTTATACTCCTATATTCTTATATGTTTGAACAAGTTTCTCAGTGTGTATATCTATAAAAATAAAAACAGAAATAGAATTGAAACTGAGTTCTCATTCTAGCAACAAGTAGTATTCATCCATAGCCATATGGGAGGAAAAAAAATCCAGCTCATTCAAGAGTGCATTTCCAATAAAATTGGACTATTTATGCTTTCAATTCATTTATGAAAATGTATAAAAAATTTATGTTTTGAGCAATTTTATACCAATAATAATTGTTACAATAACTCAATCCGGAGAAAAAAAAATTTTGGGCCACACCACGTGGCTTGCAGCATTTTAGTTCCACGACCAGGGATTGAACCCAGTGGCCCCTGCAGTGGAAGCGCAGAGTCCTAGCCACTGGACCGCCAGGGAAGTCCCTCAGAGAAATTTTTAATAGCTGAAAACTTCTATTTACAGGACATTTGCTAAAATTTTATTTTATATTCACATTTTTGCTGCAAAGAACTATGAAAAGGTGATAAATAAAAGACTTTTAAGAATAAAATATATCTTGGGGCTTCCCTGGTGGTGCAATGGTTAAGAATCCACCTGCCAATGCAGGGGACACGGGTTCGAGCCCTGGTCCAGGAAGATCCCACATGCTGCAGAGCAACTGAGCCTGTGTGCCACAACTACTGAGCCTGTGCTCTAGAGCCTGCAAGCCACAACTACTGAGCCTGCGTGCCACAACTACTGAGGCCCGTGTGCCTAGAGCCCGTGCTGTGCAACAAGAGAAGCCATTGCAATGAGAAGCCCATGCACCACAACAAAGAGTAGCCCCTGCTCACTCCAACTAGAGAAAGCCCACGCGCAGCAGTGAAGACCCAACGCAGCCAAAAATAAAATAAAAATTAATTAATTAGGGCTTCCCTGGTGGCGCAGTGGTTGAGAATCTGCCTGCCAATGCAGGGGACACGGGTTCGAGCCCTGGTCCAGGAAGATCCCACATGCCACGGAGCAACTAAGTCCGTGCATCACAACTACTGAGCCTGTGCGTCTGGAGCTTGTGCTCCACAACAAGAGAGGCCGCGACAGTGAGAGGCCCGCACACCGCGATGAGGAGTGGCCCCCACTCACCGCAACTAGAGAAAGCCCTCACACAGAAACGAAGACCCAGCACAGCCAAAAATTAATTAATTAATTAATTTTTTTAAAAAGATCTAGGTTTTCCTTTCAAAAAATTAATTTTTAAAAAAGGAATAAAATATATCACATTAAGATAAAATTCTATGAGGGAAGTGGAATGGAAAAATGAAGTAAAGACAAAAATAGATATAAATATTCTGGCTGTTATAGAAGAGCTTATTGTTTTAAATTTCAAATGGGTGACATGAGTATCAAATCACTATAGTATTTTGATTTCATTTGAAATAACCATGGAGGGCTTCCCTGGTGGCGCAGTGGTTAAGAATCCACCTGCCAATGCAGGGGACACAGGTTCAAGTCCTGGTCTGGGAAGATCCCACATGCCGCGGAGCAACTAAGCCTGTGCACCACAACTACTGAGCCTGAGCTCTAGAACCTGTGAGCCACAACTACTGACGCCCGTGTGCCTAGAGCCTGTGCTCTGCAACAAGAGAAGCCACCGCAATGAGAAGCCCGGGCACCACCAAGAAGAGTAGCCCCTGCTCAGTGCAACTAGAGAAAGCCCGCGTGCAGCAACGAAGACCCAACACAGCCAAAAATAAATAAATAAAATAAAATAATTTTTAAAAATAAATAAATTAAATAACCATGGATTTGGTTTTTATGTCAACATTTACAATACATTGGAAATTATATCCTTTGTAATTATTTTAATGTATAATGAAAACATTTTTATGTCATATTAAACACGTGAAAGAGGATGCACAATTTTTCAAAATTCTTTTAGAGATATGAGAGCAAAAAACATGAAAACTACTAGCCTAAGAAATCTTTTTCTACCCTATGATGAAATTATATTCTCTTAAATTTTCTTTAAAAATGTAAAAGTTTTGCTTCTTACATTTATATCTCTAATCAACCTGGAATTGATTTTTTTTATAGAATGTGAAGTAGAGAAATATATTTTCCCCCAAAACATAGCCCAGAAACCACAGCATCATTTCTTTTTTTTTTTTTCTTTTTTTAATTTATTTGGCTGCGCGGAGTCTTAGTTGCAGCACACAGGATCTTCATTGCCACATGCAGGATCTTCTTTGTGGCATGTGGCATCTTTAGTTGCGGCATGTGGGGTCTTTAGTTGCAGTACGTGATCTCTTGGTTGTGGCATGTGGGATCTAGTTCTCCTACCAGGGATCAAACCCGGACTCGCTGCATTGGGAGTGCAGAGTCTTAGCCACAGGGAAGTAACTGACACAGCATCATTTCTTTTTTCGTAAATTTATTTATTTTATTTACATTTATTTTTGGCTGCATTGGGTCTTCGTTGCTGCGCGTGGGCTTCCTCTAGTTGCAGCGAGTGGGGGCTGCTCTTCGTTGCGGTGCACGGGCTTCTCATTGCGGTGGCTTCTCTTGGTGCCGAGCACGGGCTCTAGGCACACGGCCTTCCATAGTTGCGGCTCGCGGGCTCTAGAGCACAGGCTCTGTAGTTGTGGCGCACGGGCTTAGTTGCTCTGCGGCATGTGGGATCTTCCCGGACCAGGGCTCGAACCCGTGTCCCCTGCATTGGCAGGTGGATTCTTAACCACTGCGCCACCAGGGAAGCCCAGCATCATTTCTTGACTGGCCCATCCATTCTTTCCTCACCGATTTGTAATGCCACCTTGGTCATACATCGAGTTTCCATATGGAAACGTGTGGGTCTATTTTGGGCATTCCTCTCTATTTAATTGGCCTCCTTGCCTCTGTATGGACCATCACATTGTCTAAATCACTATAGCCTTTACAATAAGTCTTGATATCTAGAAGGGCAAGTCCCCACACCTTGTTCCTCTTCCTCAAAATTGTCTTGGCTATTCTTGCTTGTTTGGTCTTCCATATGAATTTCAGAATTAGTTTGCCATATTCCATTAAAATTTCTGTTGGGATTTTTATTGGAAATGCACAGGATCTAAAGTTAGATTCACTTGGGGAAAATAATTTTATGATACTGAGTTTTCCAATCCATGAATATTGTGGAGGCAAAGACAGCTAGTTGTCTACTCAGTATTCACTCTCTTTTCCTTCCTAACAGAACCCTGATTTATTTTGGGTGGAAATGTACCCAGATAAAAGAATACACTGTTCGCTCTCCCTTGCAGCTAGGAATAGTCAACGAGGTGTAAGTGCAAGCTCCATAAGGCTTCTGTGAAGGGTCTTTAAAGGAACCTGTCTTAGATGGGAAGACATGACTCATACTCAGCTTCCCCCTTCTTCCTCTCACAAATATCCCCTTTTCACAGCTCTTGAAATCATGCCTTTACACTCCGTTCATACTGTCACTGCCTCTGCTGGGACCTTCCTCATTTCCTGGTTACTGCACTCACTTGTCTCCTAAGTCATCTCACCACCACTTCCCTCCAATCTATTCTCTACATTACTACACCAGGGTGATTTTTCTAAAACCCAACTCTCATCATTTCACTACCCTACTTAAAACCTTCTGATGGTTCTGTTGCTTCCAGAAGTGGTTCTCAAACCGGGCTGGAAAGCAGGTTTGGAAAGCACCAAAATCAACTGGAAAGCATGGGGAAGCTTTACATCTTCCCCAAACATAGCCCACATTCACTGACTCTGAATCACAGGAGGAGGGAGTGTCCCCAAATCAGTAGGTTCCAAAAGCTCTTCAGGTGATTCCAATTCATCACCCCATTTGGGAACCACTGACTTATATGATAGAAGCCAAATTATTTAATGTGCCATGCAAGGTGTTATGGACTGAATTCTATTCCTCCAAAATTCATATGCTGAAGTCCTAACCCCCAGTACCTCAGAATATGACTGTATTTGGAGACAGGGCCTTTGAAGAGGTAATTAAGTTAAAATGAGGTGGTCAGGGTGGGCCCTAATCAAATATGACTGACATCTGTATAAGAGGAGATTAGGATACAGACAGACCAAGAGGGAAGACCATGTAGAGATACAGGGAGAAGACGGCCATCTGCAAGCCAAGAGGAGAGACCTCAGAAGAAAGTGAACCTGCCAACAACTTGATCTCAGACTTCCAGCCTCCAGAACTGTGAGAAAATGCAGTTCTAGTGTGTAAGCCACCCAGTCTGTGGTATTTTGTTATGGCAGCCCAAGCAACCAAATACGCAAGGATTGAATCCAGGCCCTGGCTACCTCTCTGGAGCCTCAGTTCTCTGTCAGGCTCCAGCCATCCCCCCATCATCACCCACCCACACCTCCACCACTTAATAGTTTTGAGACCTTGAGCAACCTAACCTCTCTGTACCCAGTTTTCTTATCTGTAAAATGATCATCTCTGTAATGCATATAACACAGTGTGAACGTATAAAACATTCAATAAATGTTAGCAGATACACTCCAGCCAAAAGGCATTAACTGTCATTCTCTAAATGCATGCTGTCTGGTTTCACTTGCGTGACTTAGCACATGCTGATATGTTTGCTTAGAATGCCTTTCTCTCACTGCTTCACCTAGCTATCTCTTGGTTGTCCTTCAAGACTGAATTCCTGGTGCAGCCTGCTCTTCCCCCAGTCCAGAGCCCCACCCTGGGCTCCCACAGCACCCTGTGCTTGCCTCTACCAAGTGAGAAGCCATTGCAGGGTTTTAGGTGGAGGACCGACCTGATCTGGCTTAAGTACCCTTTATATGCCAAGCACCATTCTAGGGTCTGAGTCAAAATGAGAATTAAAAAAACCACTTAGCTCATAGGGTTACTGAGAGTATTACGAGAGATAAAGTGTGCCAAGCACTTAAGACAGTGCCTGGCATATGGCAAACTCTCAGCAAATGCTATTATTATCTGTCTATATTCAGTACACTACCTCACATCCACTGACGTCTTTGGCCTCTTGCTCAGTCTTCCACTCTAAACACAAATCCCACAACCGCTCTGGGTGATGACCCCTCCAACATGCTAGCCTCTCTCCTGGATCTCAACTCCGGTAGCTTTCACTTCTACCCCACTCCAGACACACTGTGACAACATCCTGACCTTGACTTTGTTGTTGGATTGTTGGATTTCTGCAGACTGAATAGACAAACATATGAATAGATTCATAAATAGAAAGCCCAGGTGGAATTTTCCATTAGCTTGAGACAAGACTGTGCTCTTCTGTCCTCACCCCAGACAAGCAACAGGTCTCTTCTCTATGACTGGGTCCCTGGCAGATAAAGGCAGAGAAGGGAAAGGGAAGACTGGTTGGAGATGCTAGTTTTGCTGGAACAAGATAAGACTGCTCAAAGAGAGGAAATTACAGTCACAGTCTTAGTGGAAACAAGGAGGGAACGAGAGGTTAGCAATCAAGACACCCGAGCAAAAGTCAGGAGACTGAGGGGCAGGTGCTGCCAATAGGTGCTGTTCAACATGAATGACCTTCACAAAAGCTGTTTCCTGAGGATGAGTCAGGAGTAATCCTATGCAGATGTACCCCTTCCTGCCAGAAGAAGGTACATAAAACTGATGGCTCCAAGGGTAAGGCCTGGAAGTCAGGGCTCACTCCACCTCCCTTCACTCAAGGCAATTCTCTTCTACATTTATTTATTTGGACTTTCACTTATAACTTCTTTTGCAAAAAGTGTTACAGTGCTAAACCTTTGCTGTTTCCCTCAGCAGATAACTACATATTTTACTTCCCATAGAAGCCAGCCACCATTGAGGTGTGGTAACCACTCAACATTCCTCTCTCCTTACCTACATCTCATGCCCTTGAGCCTCTGAGTATGAGTCCTTTATCCTGTTCAAGGCTAATGCCACTACTCATGCTTGATCCCATCTCTTTCTCATTTCCTCTGAGTCTTTATGCCATCAAATTTCCTTTCTCCTACTAGGTTGAACCATATTAAATTGCTGTTTGGGACATTTAGCAATGGTGGAACATTGGCAGTTTCATATGGTTCAGACTAATATAGCTTTGTTCTTTCCCTCTGTAAATTTTCCTTCTCCTCAACCAACAACAATTACAAAAAAAGTCCTTTGACAGGTTAGAGTAACCTCTCCATAGATTGTGTTTTTTCTAACCTCAGAGCTCTATGTGTCCCTAAATATAAAATCTAGACACCATACCTCAGATATATCTGCATTTGGTGTTCATATCTCCCAAATGACAATTCACCGAACAAGTATCTACCAAGGGTCTGGCATGTTTATGAAATTTTTGTTCACTCATTCAACAAATATCTCTGAGTACCTACACTGTGCCAGACACTGTTCTAAGCACTTGGAATATCAGTGAACAAAACAAAGATCTCCGTCCTCTTGGAGCCTATACTCTAGCAGGGGTGGGAGGAAGGAGACATACAATAAACATAATAAATAAGATAACCATATAGCATGTTAGAAAGTGAAAGATACCATGGGAAAAATACAAAGTAGAACAGGGAAGGGAGGCAGGGAGTGCTAAGAGGAGAAGTTGTAATTTAATTTAATTTAATTTTTTAAAGTATAGTTGATTTATAATATTGTGTTAGTTTCAGGTGTACGGCATAGTGATTCATTGTTTTGTTTTTTACAGATTATATCCCATTATGGGTTATTACAAGATATTGGGTCAAAAATTCCCTGTGCTATATAGTAAATCCTTGTTGCTTATCTATTTTATGTATAGTAGTTTGTATCTATTAATCCCTTGCCCCTAACTTGTTCCTCCTCCCCTTCCTCTCCCCTTTGGTAACCATAAGTTTGTGAGTCCGTTTCTGTTTTGTATATAGATTCATTTGTATTATTGTTTAGATTCCACATGTAAGTCCTATCACATAGTATTTGTCTTTCTCTTACTTATTTCACTGAGCAGAATATTTTCTAGGTCCATCCGTGTTGCTGCAAATGGCAATATTTCAATCTTTTTTATGGCTGAGTAATATTCCATTGTATGTATACCACATCTTCTTAATCCAATTACCTGTTGATGGGCATTTGGGTTGCTTCCAAGTCCTGGCTACTGTATTGGGATGGCCAAAAAGTGCCTTCAGTTTTTTTTTAATTTATTTTATTTATTTATTATTATTATTTTTTTCATCGAGGTAATCTTGGTTGTAGGTTTTTCCCTTTCATCACTTTAAATATGTCCTGCCACTCCCTTCTGGCTTGCAGAGTTTCTGCTGAAAGATCAGCTGTTAACCTTATGGGGATTCCCTTGTATGTTATTTGTTGTTTTTCCCTTGCTGCTTTTAATATGCTTTCTTTGTATTTAATTTTTGATAGTTTGATTAGTATGTGTCTTGGCGTGTTTCTCCTTGGATTTATCCTGTAATGGACTCTCTGCGCTTCCTGGACTTGACTATTTCCTTTCCCATATTAGAGAAGTTTTCAACTATAATCTCTTCAAATATTTTCTCAGTCCCTTTCTTTTTCCCTTCTTCTTCTGGGACCCCTATAATTCGAATGTTGGTGCGTTTAATGTTGTCCCAGAGGTCTCTGAGACTGTCCTCAATTCTTTTCATTCTTTTTTCTTTATTCTGCTCTGCAGTAATTATTTCCACTATTTTATCTTCCAGGTCACTTATCTGTTCTTCTGCCTCAGTTATCCTGCCATTGATTCCTTCCAGAGAATTTTTAATTTCATTTATTGTGTTGTTCATCATTGTTTGTTTGCTCTTTAGTTCTTCTAAGTCCTTGTTAAATGTTTCTTGTATTTTCTCCATTCTATTTCCAAGATTTTGGATCATCTTTACTGTCATTACTCTGCATTATTTTTTCAGGTAGACTGCCTATTTCCTCTTCATTTGTTTGGTCTGGTGGGTTTTTACCTTGCTCCTTCATCTGCTGTGTATTTCTCTGTCTTCTCATTTTGCTTAACTTACTGTGTTTCGGGTCTCCTTTCCGCAGGCTGCAGGTTCGTAGTTCCCGTTGTTTTTGGTGTCTGCCCCCAGTGGCTAAGGTTGGTTCAGTGGGTTGTGTAGGCTTCCTGGTGGAGGGGACTAGTGCCTGTGTTCTGGTGGATGAGGCTGGATCTTGTCTTTCTGGGGGGCAGGACCACATCCAGTGCTGTGTTTTTGGGTGTCTGTGACCTTATTATGATTTTAGGTAGCCTCTCTGCTAATGGTTGGGGTTGTGTTCCTGTCTTGCTAGTTGTTTGGCATAGGGTGTCCAGCACTGGAGCTTGCTGGTCGTTGAGTGGACTGGGTCTTAGCGTTGAGATGGAGATCTCTGGGAGAGCTTTCGCCATTTGATATTACATGGGGCCGGGAGGCCTCTGGTGGACCAATGTCCTGAACTCGGCTCTCCCACCTCAGAGGCATAGGCCTGATACCCGGCCAGAGCACCAAGACCGTGTCAGCCACAGGGCGTTTGGGAGGTCTGAGGTCTTCTGCCAGTGTTCAGTAGGTGTTCTGTAGGAGTTGTTCCATTTGTAAATGTATTTCTGATGTATTTGTGGGGAGGAAGGCAATCTCCATGTCTCACTCCTCCACCATCCTGAAGCTCCTCCTCTATTTCACCTTAGAGAAGATCACGTTATCTAGGTCTCCAGCATTCTTGCGCTCTGCATTCTCTAAGTAATGTAATTTCCCAGTCCAGCAGAGGTTCGTAGCCTTTCCACTGTGGAAACACTAAAGATCTGCTAGTGTTGGAGGGTCTCCTGCAGAGGCAGGGGGTGGCTGTGGCTCACCGTGGGGACAAGGACACTGGCAGCAGAAGTTCTGGGAAGTACTCCTTGGCATGAGCCCTCCAGGAGTCCGCCATTAGTCCCAGCAAAGAGCCTCTATTTTATTTATTTATTTTTGGCTGCATTGGGTCTTCGTTGCTGCATGCGGGCTTTCTCTAGTTGCAGCGAGTGGGGGCTACTCTTTGTTGCAGTGAGCAGGCTTCTCATTGCGGTGGCTTCTCTTGTTGTGGAGCATGGGCTTTAGGTGTGCGGGCTTCAGTAGTTGTGGCACGTGGGCTTCAGTAGTTGTGGCAAACGGGCTTAGTTGCAGAATGTGGGATCTTTCCAGACCAGGGTTCAAACCTGTGTCCCCTGCATTGGCAGGTGGATTCTTAACCATTGCGCCACCAGGGAAGTCCCACCTTTGGTTTTTAAGTAGAAACACATTTTTCATTTTCACCAAGAACTTTATTGGACAACGTATTCACCCTTTTGTTCCACTACCTTCTGCCATTTTGGGGGGAACTTCATAATTCCATCTTCCCAAAACTTTTTATTTTTTTGAGCAAAGAACTGTTCCAGGTGCCTTTTACAGTCTTCCAGGGAATTGAAATTTTTTCCTTTAAGAGAATTTTGTAAAGACCTAAATAAATGGAAATCCAAAGGTGCAATGTCTGGTGAATACGGTGGATGAATCAGAACTTCCCAGACAAGCTGTAACTGTTTTTGCCTGGTCATCAAAGAAACATGTGGTCTTGCATTATCCTGATGGCAGATTATGTGTTTTCTGTTGACTAATTCTGGACACTTTTCGTCGAGTGCCACTTTCAGTTGGTCTAATTGGGAGCAGTACTTGTTGGAATTAATCGTTTGGTTTTTCAGAAGGAGATCATATAGAGGACTCCCTTCCAATCCCTCCATATACACAACATCATCTTCTTTGGATGAAGACTGGCCTTTGGTGTGGTTGGTGATGGTTCATTTCTCTTGCCCCATGATCTCTTCTGTTCCACATTATTGTACAGTACCCACTTTTCATCACCCGTCACAATTTGTTTTAAAAATGGAACATTTCCATTAGGTTTAAGTAGAGAATCACATGCGGAAATACAGTCAAGAAGGTGTTTTTCAATTAACTTATGTGGAACCTGAACATCAAAGCTATGAACATAACCAAGCTGGTCCAAATGATTTACAACGCTTGATTTGGATATTTTGAGCATGTCGGCTATCTCCCGCATGGTGTAACGTTGATTGTTCTCAGTTAATGTCTCGATTTGGCCGCTATCAACTTCATCTGGTCTACCTGACCGTGGAGCATTGTCCAGAAATAAATCTCCAGTACGATACTTTGCAAACCACTTTTGACATGTTCGATCAATTACAGCACCTTCTCCATACACTGCACAAATCTTTTTTTGCATTTCAGTTATGTTTTTACCTTTCTTGAAACAATAGAGCATAATATGCCAAAAATGTTCCTTTTTTCTTCCATCTTCAATATTAAAATGCCTACACAAAAATTCACCAATTTTGATGTCTTTTTTAAAATGTACGCTGATATGACAGCTGTCACAATCTAACAAAATTGTTTCCAATGAAGTTAAAAACAACTAAGTGCTACTGGAGCCATCTTACGGGAAAAAAGAACAAACCTTTTGGCCAACCCAATAAATAATACTGCTATAAACACAGGGGTGCATGTATCTTTTCAAATTAGTGGTTTTGTTTCTTCTGGATATATCTCCAGGAGTGGAATTGCTGGATTATATGGTAGTTGTGTTTTTCAGGTTTTTATTTTCTTTGTTTTTCTGGGGGGGGGTTGTTTTTTTTTGGGGGGGCGGGTTTGGCCACACCCTACAGCTTGCAGGATATTAGTTCCCTTACCAGGAAGTGAACCCAGGCCACCACAGTGAAAGTGCTGAGTCCTAACCACTGGACCGCCAGGGAGTTCCTTATTTTTAGTTTTTTAAGGAGACTCCATACTATTTTCCATAGTGGCTGCACCAATATACATTCTCAACAACAGTGTACAAGGGTTCCCTTTTCTCTACATCCTCTCCAAAATTTGTTATTTGTAGATTTTTTGATCATAATCATTCTGACCAGTGTGAGGTGATAACTCATTGTGGTTTTGATTTGTGTTTCTCTAATAATTAGCAATGCTGAGTATCTTTTCAGGTGCCTGTTAGCCATCTGTATGTCAAGAAATTGTAAATTAAAAAAAATTTTTAATAAATGAATTTATTTATTTATTTATGGCTGAGTTGGGTCTTCATTGCTGTGCGTGGGCTTTCTCTAGTTGTGGCAAGTGGAGGCTACTATTCATTATGGTGTGCGGGCTTCTCATTGTGGTGGCTTCTCTTTGTTGCGGAGCACAGGCTCTAGGCGTGTGGGCTTCAGTTGTGGCACGTGGACTCTAGAGCACAGGCTCACTAGTTGTGGCACACAGGCTTAATTGCTCCACAGCATGTGGGAATCTTCCTGGACCAGGGCACGAACCTGTGTCCTCTGCATTGGCAGGCAGATTCTTTTTTTTTTTTTTTTCGGTACGCAGGTCTCTCACCTTTGTGGCCTCTCCCACTGTGGAGCACAGGCTCTGGATGCGCAGGCCCAGCGGCCATGGCTCACGGGCCCAGTGGCTCCGCGGCATACGGGATCCTCCCAGACCGGGGCACGAACCCATGTCCCCTGCATTGGCAGGTGGACTCTCAACCACTGCGCTACCAGGGAAGCCCTGGCAGGCAGATTCTTAACCACTGCACCACCAGGGAAGTCCCTTAAAAAAATTTTAATATTTATTTATTTATTTTATTCTTGGCTGCGTTGGTCTTCATTGCAGCATGCAGGATCTTCATTGCGGTGTGTGGGCTCCAGAGTGCGTGGGCTCTGTAGTTGTGGCAGTCTCTCTAGTTGTGGTTTGCATGCTCAGTAGTTGTGGCACGTGGGCTTAGTTGCCCTGCAACATGTGGGATCCTTGGTTCCCTGACCAAGGATTGAACCCACGTCCCCTGCAATGGAAGGCAGATTCTTAAACACTGGACCACCAGGGAGGTCCTGAGAAATTGTAATTTTAAATGTGGTGGTTATGATAGGTCTTACTGAGAAAGTGACAACTAAACAAAGACTTGAAGGGGGTGAAGGACAGCCATGGAGATATCTGGGGGAAGTGTTTCAGGCAGAATAAAGAGCAAGTACAAAGACCCTGAGGCAGGAAAGCTAAAAGGACAAGGGAATAGAGCAGTAGGAATATGAGGACATAAAGGTAAGAAGGATCCTGATTGCATAGGGCTTTTGTATTTGTTATCTACTGTCTGATAACAAATTGCCCTAAAATTTAGCTTTTTAAAACAATACACAGGGGCTTCCCTTCTGCCGTTGTGGTTAAGAATCCACCTGCCAATGCAGGGGACATGGGTTTGAGCCCTGGTCTGGGAAGATCCCACATGCCACGGAGCAACTAAGCCCATGCGCCACAACTACTGAGCCTGCATTCTAGAGCCCACGTGCCACAACTACTGAAGCCCATGTGCCTAGAGCCCATGCTCCGCAACAAGAAGCCTGCACACCGCAACGAAGAGTAGCCCCCGCTCGCTGCAACTAGAGAAAGCCCGCACGCAGCAACGAAGACCCAACGCAGCCAAAAATAAATAAATATATATATTAAATAAATAATAAAACAATACACAGGAATTCAAGTGGCTTGGCTGGGAGGCTGTGGCTCTGAAGTCTTATCCTGAAGAATCCTCTTACAAGGTGGTTCACTCACATTGTTGGCAAGTTGGTGTTTGTTTTGGGTGGGGGAGGAGGAGATGAGAAGAAAGGGAGGACTCAGTCTTTTGGCACGTGCTCTCCAAATGCTGTTTGAGTATCCTTATGACATGACAGCTGGCTTCCTCCAGAGCAACCAGTCCAAGAGACAGCAAGGCAGAAACCACAATGCCTTTTATGACCTAGCCTTCATGACACACTGTCACTCCCACCATATTTTCTTGGTTAAACAGATCAGCCCTGGTTCATTGTATAAGAGAAGTACCCAAGGGTGTGAAGAGCAAGAGATAAGGATTGTTGGAAATCATCTTGGTGGCTGGCTACCACAGCCTTTGTAAGCCATTATAAGTCTGTGGCTTTTACTTTGAGGGGATTTGAGCAGAGAAATGACAATGATCTGACTTATCAGGATAATAATTTCATGAAGGTCAGCATCATTTGAGGATCCAGGTGATACTTGATCTTCCCCTCGACCTGAAACATTTTCATTCAGAACCTCTCAACTCACTACACTAGCCTGTAAGGGAGCCCAAGTTTCTGAAACACAATTCATCTGTCAGTCTGATTCATCTGTCGGTTCCTACAGCATATTTGAAATAAATCCAGGATATGATCAGCATTTTATGTACACAGATTTCCTTTGTTTTCCTTCCTTCTGCTTTCTTTCTTCCCTATTCATTTTCCCTTCATCTCCCAATCCCTTTCCCGCTCCCACTGTCTTCCTTTTTCCTTTCACCTTCCCTCCTTGGATACAGGTCATATTCTAATCTCAGTTCTCTCGTTTATTAGCTGCGTGCTATTGGGGCAGTTAGCCTCTCTGGGCCTCAAATTTCCTCTTTTAAAATGGGTTTCATATGAGAGTGCCTACCTTAGAGGGTTGTCAAAATTACAACAAAGAACACGCCGACCACAGTGCCTGGTCTCTAGCAAGAACTCAACATGTTCGCTCTCTTCTCTGTCTTTTCATCCTTTTACTTCTATTCCCCGACTCCTCCACCAAGGAGCTCAGCAGGTAACAACCGTGGGAAAAATCACCTCAAGGCTGAAAGAGGAAACGTTTGAGCTGGGGGCGGGGACTGCGAGGTGCCCACTGCGCATGCGCACCCGCTCCGTCAGGTTCTGGTTTCCAGCTAGGGGGGTGGGGTGCAGGGGCAAACAGGGCTTCGTTTGTCCCGGTTACCCCTTTCCGGCCCGGGGAAGTGGCCGGACCTCGGCGGAGTCCCGGGCGGGCTCAGCGCTAAGCGAGGGCTGGAAGGGTAAGTTCGAAAATGGCGGAGGGGGAAGAAGGAGGGGCTTTACTGGGCGGGAGGCTGGCCTAGCGGCCGGGCAGAGGCCAGGAGGCCGTGAGGGGCCCAGCGGCGCGGCGGGGGCCGGAGACAGACGGGCCGCCCAGCGTGCCTTGTCTCTTCGAGGCCTTGGCGTGGACGCACTTCGGATTCCCCAACTCGGGGTTCCTCCGGGGAGTGGGCGGGCTGGTGGGTGCGAGTGAGGGAGACGAAGGGACTTCCGTTTCCTTCCAGGCTGGGGCCTGGCCGCCGAGAGGAGTTGGCATTTCCATATTGGGGCTCGGGCCGCCCCTCCTCCAGGACCCTCCCCTCAGCACTGCTCCGGGCGCCGCGGGCGATCCAGGCCGGCTCTCCAGGCGAGGTGGGTACTGCCCGTACGGGCTTCCTCCTCCTCCCCTTTCCTTCTCTCCTCTCCCCTCCCTCCCCTCGGGCCCCGCGCTGCGGGGGAGGGCGGGAAGGCAGCCCCTACCCTGCGCAGGTGGCCGGCCCGGGTTCCGGGGCCCAGGTTCCCGGGACTGCGGAAGAAAGGCATGGGTGGCTTCAGGCCGCCCGGGTGCCTCCGTAAACCCCGTGACGCCTAAGGTAAATCGAGTCAAAGAACTTTTTTTTTTTTAAATGATCAAAGGGGACTTCCCCCCCCCCCCATTCTGACGCCTGTGGCAGGTACGGAGCTGGGTGGAGTGTGTCTGGCGAGGGCGTGTGAACCGAAAGAATAAGAGCCAAAGACCTTCCGGAAGAGGAAATTAGCTAGTAATTTTTTCCAACCTTTGCTGCCCTTGTCACCTCCCCAGCATATTCTGTGAGTACAACAAAATTCATTCTAACTTTCAGTTTCATTATTTTAACTCCATAATACCCTTGTTTTCTAATCGGGAGGAGGGGGAGTGGTTATTGCTGACACTAAGCAACAGCCCTCTCCACCTCCAAAAAAAGAAAAACGTCAAATCAAAACTTCATAAAAACGTATCAGATTTTCATAATCTACTACTTTGCTTTCAAATATAACTACGTCACTACTTATGTCACAGATGTACTACCTTGATAGTTAATGACACATAGAAATTTACTCTTGTAAGATTGGAGGTTGCTATTAGTGTTTCTTTCTTCTCCTTTTTTACTTAACATTTGTTATATCCAGTTCAAGAGAACACTGTTACAGACGGCCATCTTAGAATTACAGCATTTTAGAGTTGGAAGGGATCTTAGTCCAAGCATGATATTTTACAAAAGCAGAAACCAAGGCACAGGAATATTTCATGGCTTGCCTAAGGCTACTCCATTACTTAGATTAGAACCCAGGTTGCCTGGCTCCTTGCTCACTGCTCTTTCTGCACAACTGCTCCACGTAGCCTCCAAGCAAGAAAATTAAATGTATTCAGTGCACATTTGTGAAGCATGTACAGCTTTGTGCCATACAACTGTTCTACCTTCTTTCAGTATATTTAACATGCTTATGAAGCCAGAAGAAAGTGGCAGTAGTTTAGGTTAAAAAGATTTATACGTGCACACACATCTACTTGTATATGCTCAGATAACTTCTTGAAGGATGCACAAAAAAAATGTTAACAGTGGTTATTTATGGAGGGTGGGGGGGCGTGGGAAGCTTTTTACTTTGCACCTCAGATGTGACCTAATGTACTGTTTGAATTTCTTACCGTAAACAAAGTATTGATTTTATAACTAAAAACAAGTGTTAAAGTTTGCACACATATGTATATCAGTATAAGCAAGTATCAGTGGTTATGTGTATATATATTTATATACATATATGTATTTATGTATCAGTGATTTGTATTGTAAAATCCAGAGTGGTTCACGTCAGCCCAACTGGCAAAGCAGGCCTGATTATTGGATGCTCATATTTCCTCTGTGGTTTGCTCCTGTTGCCCCTAATGTGAGAAGGTAACAATATTATATTAGTCTTTATATATTTTTAGAAAATGTGCTAAGCTTTTAATTATTGAATTATGTAGCAGATTATAACATTCAGGATATCAAATTTGGCACAATGAAAAAATTCTGAATGTAGAATCTTTGTGGGTAAGAATCATTAAAAATAAATTTAAGATCGTAAAGGTCCCTGGTGATTAGTAGTTCAGCTCTTTTGTTTTTATGAACAGGTTAAGACACAAAAAGTGAATTGCCCAAGGTTATATATCTGATTATTAACAGAGCTTGGACTAGAGTCTAGGTCCTAGTCCGGTGCCCATTGTACTACACCTGTCATTTTATTGCTTTCTGGTGCATTCGATGACTCCAACGAGGGGGACAAAGTAATGCTGACTAAAGGTTAGTTAGGCCCATTTCAATAGATAAGAATTATTGTAATTAATGTCTCAGTTAACTTGTATAGTGCTTGAAATATTTTAGTAACGTAAATGTTCTCCTTATATTTGGTTGTAAGCATTAACTTGTTTAGTAAATCGTTTGTTTATATTATAAAGTCTTAGAGACTCCAAATATGAACTAATGATATTTCACTGTTTTTGTTTGGCCTCATATTTAAGTCTGGTAGCTGATGCTTACAGACAAAAAAAAGTGCTATGATTTATTTAAAAAATAAGAAACTACTTACTGAGCACCTACTATATCTGCCAGGTATTGTACTATGTGGTAGAATTCAAAAGATGAATAAGGCAAAATAGATGCCCTTGTTTTTTTGAGGATGGGAGATTATCATGAGCTGTCAGTTCTCAAGGTTTGTCTCTGTGGTCTAATCTGGTAATAGTATTACATATTACAGAATATAATCTGTAGCACTGTTTAAGGTCATTGTGTGAGTAGATCTGAGGAGATAAACACAGTAGTGGTAAAATAAGTTGACATTGAATTGAATAAATATTATTTTCATGTCTTAGAGGTCATGTGGTACAGTGGAAAGAACACTAGGTTGAAAGCCTGAGTTCTTGTGTTGGCTTTGTTTCCGATTAGCTGTGGGATTGTGAGCAAATCACTCAACCTCGTTGCCTCCATGTTTCTTTTTTCTTTTTCATAAATTTTTAAGTATATTTATTCCACTTAATTCAAAACATGAAAAGAGCATTTGGAATATTATATATTATAAATGTATCTACCATAAGAATTTGAGGCCAAACTTAAGAGTTATATGTTTTATCTACTTTGTGTATACTTAATAGGTTGTCCTTTGTGTGATAAAAGCATATTTATGTCCATTTTGTATGACTTGGTGTGGACTTTTATTATTTTTAATTATGGTATAGTTGTAGTTCTGCTATTTAATACGTTTTGAGATTTGATTTGGTGTGATTGGTACCCAGTCTTTGTTATGGATACATGTGATTCACTATTATGATCTGCTTCTATAATGTATTTTCAAGGATATGGGTTGTGGTGAAAAGTGAGGTTTACCTGCGTAGACTGGGAGTAGCTTGAACTCAGATGGTCAGACAGAAGTTGAACTGAGTAAGTTAAGGCTGATTTCTTAAACTGGGCAAAGGTGGTGCCGTTGTGTATTCCCTGGCATATCTATAAATACTTATATATGGTTTGAACTTTTATGCTTATTCCTGTAATAATTTTGTTGACCTCAAAACACAGGCTTCTCAGCATATATTGCTATGTGATATACTTTTGTATGGCTCCACCTAATTTTTTAAGCCTTGAAAGGGCACAGAGCCTAACATTTTCTACCTCACTGGACTACCCTTTCTGCCGGTAATAATTTCCTATACTTATATTGGTCAGAATCACGGGGTTTGCTTTTTTTACTGTCATTTACAGGCCACATGATCTTCGATGAGTAACAACCAGTCAGAAAACCAGTTTCCTCATATTTCAAATAGGGGTATGATGTGTTGTGTAGGTTGAATTAGCTACCATATATGAAAAAATGCTAAATTGTGAAGCACATTACATATTTTAGTTATTATCAGAGGTAACGTGGTAAAAGAGGATGGGCTGTGGAATCACACAAGCTCATGTTTAAATTTTGACCTTGTTAAAACAAATAGGATTAGAAACTTAGTTTCAATTCAGCATGTTTTAGATTAGAGAAAATACATGTAGCTAAAATGATGGGGTGAAAGGAAATGAAAATTAGTTTATAGATAGTGTTTAGAACACGTGAGCATTCATTAAATATGTTGTACTGTTTTAATTTGCCTTATAGTCACTTGTGGCAGTTTCCTTTACTTTGTTGTCATTTTTTAACTTAAGCCCAATGGAAGACAAACCTACTAAATGTTTGCTTATAGACAACAGAGTGTCTTTTAGATAGGACAAAATATTTTTACTGGGGAAAAAGAAAAGATGTTGGCTTTTATCAAGCACTTGTTTCAGCACTTGCTTGAGATCCCAACATGATCATGGAAGAGAATACTTAATTCTGAGAAAGATCTACAGTAGGTAGTACCCATTCACCAAATCATCCATCAAAAGAACCTCAGAATAGCACTTGTGGAACCATCTGATTTTTTTCAGTACTGCATCCTAATCACTCTGTCAGAATAAGTTATCTGGATGAGTATCAAACAGAATAAGTTCCAGATTCTATGGCCTTAGTCAATTCATTTAACTTCCTTATGCTTTAGTTTTCTTATCTTTAAATGAAAGAGTGATTTCTATTATCCTGTTCATTACAAATATAAGTAAATTATGTTGAACAAGTTTTGCTTGTGGATGTCTACAAAATATAATGATTTTACTTTTCTGTGTACTTGATTCTGAGCTGCCTTTTTGTAAAAATTATTTTAGGGAAATTTTTTTTGGCCAAGGATAAGGGGAGACTCCTTTCTTACCAGTCCCCCAGATTAATTTATTATTATTATTATTTTATAAATTTATTTATTTATTTTTGGCTGCGTTGGGTCTTCATTGCTATGCGTGGGCATTCTCTAGTTGTGGCTAGAGGGGGCTACTCCTCATTGTGGTGTGTGACCTTCTCATTGCAGTGGCTTCTCTTGTTGCGGAGCACAGGCTCTAGGCACATGGGCTTCAGTAGTTGTGACACGCGGGCTCTAGAGCACAGGCTCAGTAGTTGTGCACGGGCTTAGTTGCTCTGCGGCATGTGGGATCTTCCTGGAACAGGGATTGAACCCATGTCACCTGCACTGGCAAGCGGATTCTTAACTACTGCGCCACCAGGGAAGTCCAGTTTATTTATTTATTTATTTATTTATTTATTTATTTATTTTGCGGTACGCGGGCCTCTCACTGTTGTGGCCTCTCCCGTTGCAGAGCACAGGCTCCGGACGCGCAGGCTCAGTGGCCATGGCTCACCGGCGCAGCCGCTCTGGGGCATGTGGGATCCTCCCGGACTGGGGCACGAACCCGTGTCCCCTGCATCGGTAGGCGGACTCTCAACCACTGTGCCACCAGGGAAGCCCCTATTTTTTTTAAGGCATTGAGTGAACAAGTTTAGAACTCTAGCGATAGGCATCGCTCAGAACATTTTTCAATGAAATCTTTTATTTTCAACTCAAGTTAACAATAAGCAGTCAGGTATTATTATTACCTGTGTTTCTCAGCCCTCTCTGCTAATGATTTACTGCCACCCAGGCAGTGAACCAGAAGACATATGTTCATGGCCAACCACTGTGGACATGACCTGGTTACTGCTTTTATCTCTGGGAGTTGACCTGTATCCTCTTTTTTTTTTTTTTTTTTTTTTTTTCTTTTTTTGCGGTATGTGGGCCTCTCACTGTCGTGGCCTCTCCCGTTGTGGAGCACAGGCTCCGGACACGCAGGCTCAACGGCCATGGCTCACGGGCCTAGCCGCTCCGCAGCATGTGGGATCCTCCCAGACCGGGGCACGAATCCGTGTCCCCTGCATCGGCAGGCGGACTCTCAACCACTGCGCCACCAGGGAAGCCCTCTTTTTTTTTTTTTAACCTGATGTTTGACAGTAATATGACAAAGTATCAAGTTGGCATAAATTCTCAGGATAGGCAAAAAGATAAGGACCTAAGAGTATATTCTTCCCTCTCCTTGTAATAAGTTATAAAAATTATCTTCTGTGAAGGAAGAGCGAAAACCTTGCAATAGCAGGCCCCACTATTGATAGCTTACTGGGCCAGTTTATTCACAGATGAAGGAAGCATTGTCACATGGCAAATAGCCAAATAACACCCCCAGCCTGCTGGGCAGAATTATATAAGACACCTTGACTAATCAAGAGTCCAACTGCTTTTTTCTTTTGATTAGAATCTAATATATTTGCTGGATAAAATTTAGAAAATTAAGAAAACCACAACAAAGAAAATGAAAACCAATAATCCCAGTGCACAGAGATAATAACCACAGTAGAATTTTGATGTGTAATTTAGCCTAAGTCTTTCTGTATCGGTATTTTTTGTAATTGGGATCATACTGACCAATACTGGTTTATAACCAGCTCATTTCACCTAATACAACATCATGAACACGTATCTGTGTTCTTTAGTATTCTTCTACAACCTGTAGTATACACATTACCAAAGTGGTGTTCTCTTTTGTTAGAATTGAGTTTTGTTTTATAAATAGCACTGTATTGAACATCCTTATATATACTGATCATTTCCTTAGCATTAATGCTTAGTACTAGAATGGCTGGTTCAGAAACTAATCATATATTTTAAGACTTTTAGAATATATTGTCAGATTGCTTTCTAGAAAAGGTGTACCACTTTTTAGTTCCACCAGCAAGAGTGCCTATTGTCCCATACCTTCACTGCTGGATTTTTATTGTTGGTAGTGATGGCAGTCTCTGCCAAACAGGACAAAAATGGTATCTTTTAAAGTGTTTATTTCTTTGATTACTAATGATATTTAACATTTTTGCATACGTTTGTTGGCCATTAGTATTTGCCATTTGTAAATTTGTCTATTTTCTATAGAGATGTTCATCATAGATTAATAAGTGCTTTCAAGCTTTTTCTTAAAACTATTCTCAGTCAGAAACAAGATAGATTAAAAATAGATGGTGACAGGATACACTCCTGTTTGAGACCACTTAATATTGATGTTAAAAGCAAATAAACAGAAGGATATTCATTCCAACATTCTTGATAATAGCAAAAAATTGTTAGCTTTATAAATGTCCAGCAATGAAGGTGCGTAACTGTATATATATATATAGAATATGTTAACATTTGTGGGGTTTTTAAAATTTGTTTTATTTTTCGCTGCATTCGGTCTTCGTTGCTGCGCATGGACTTTCTCTAGTTGCAGCGAGCGCGTGGCTTCTCTTGTTGCAGAGCACGGACTCTAGGCGCGCGGGCTTCAGCAGTTGTGGCTCGCAGGCTCTACAGCACAGGCTCAGTAGTTGTGGCGCACGGGCTTAGTTGCTCCGTGGCATGCGGGATCTTCCTGGGCCAGGGCTAGAACCCATGTTCCCTGCATTGGCAGGCTGATTCTTAACCACTGTACCACCAGGGAAGTCCAACATTTGTGTTTTTTAAAACCTATCTCTGGAGGAATGCAGAAGAAACTGGTAAGAGTGACTGTTTCTAGGAAGGGAACCAGAGGTTTAAGGGGTGGAATGGATGCAGCTTTTGTACCTCTTGAATTATTTGATCATGTGTGTATTTTCTCTTTTTAAAAATATACATCTGCTTCCCTGGTGGCACAGTGGTTAAGAATCTGCCTGCCAATGCAGGGGACACGGGTTCGATCCTTGGTGCGGGAAGATCCCACATGCCGCGGAGCAACTAAGCCCGTGCGCCACAACTTCTGAGCCTGCACTCTAGAGCTCATGAGCCACAGCTACTGAGCCCACGTGCCACAACTACTGAAGCCCGCACGCCTAGAGCCCGTGCTCCACAACAAGAGAAGCCACTGCAATGAGAAGGCCACACACCACAACGAAGCGTAGCCCCCACTCACCACAACCAGAGAACAGCCCGTGTGCAGTGAAGGCCCAACGCAGCCAAAAATAAAATAAAATAATGTAAATAAATTTATAAAAATATACATCTGAAATTAATGTTCAGCAATATGGAATTGGTGAGGTTATGATAAATACATTCATACAGTCAGGTACTAGTGATCCATTTAAAGTAATGTTCTAATCTAGATAAAAATTGATGTGGAGAGATGCTTATGATATATTATTAAATAGAAAAAAGCAAATTATAAAAATACCATATACTATAAATCCCCTTTAGAAATATTTATAACGTGCATGTGTTACATGCACACAGAAAAGGTTCTTAAAGGATAAACATATTAAAGTATTCACAGCCTGGATAGTAGGATTCTTTTTTCCTCTCTCTTTTAAAAAGGAAAACAGTTGTTTGTATTAAATATTGGGTTGATATCCATCATGAGATTTTGTTTTTCTGCCTGTTCTGATTTTAGCAAAGGTTTTAATCTAGACTCTGAATAGGCATAAATAGTATTAATCTGTGTTATGGATCTACAGTTTGGGTTATATAGATGGTTTGTTTTTAAATCAAAGACTTGATTAACGAGCACTGTAAATTGTCTTTAAGTTCTGAACAGTTTTCAGTAAAATAGAGGAGGGGATACTAGTGATCTTGAGCCTTTTTATTATCTTGAGTGAATTCTTGAGCCCAAACCCGTGTATTCTTCATGCAAAACATTCTTTTGGGGAACACATTCCCGCAATTTGTGGAAAAAGATGAGAGGAAAAAAAAAACGAAGAAAAAGATGAGGGAATACCTTACTGTGGGTCCATTCTGAGAGAACTGTACCTGTGGAGTTAATTATTATAAATAATTTGGCAGATATTGGAGGTCTGGGCTCAAATTTAAGTGTTACTATGACTTTCTAATTTAAGTATAGAACATGTAATTGATACTCCCTTTGTGGATTCTCAGTATGGCCTTTCAGGTGTTTACAGAAGTAGGCTTCATGATCAAGCATATATTGTAGGCAGCAGTATTAATAAGTTGATGTTATTGACTGAGCTTATGGGCTAAGTGCTCATTAATGCCATTCAGTTATTTGAATGGCTCTAGTGCTTAATTTTAGGGAGAGAACTTTTGATTTGATTGAATGTAATTAACCTCAAAAATGTTTTATTGACCATTTAACTTAAGGTTAAATGAAAATATGCTTCATAGTTTGAAGAACCTAGTAGTATAAATGAACAATTTGACTAAAAGTTGAATTTTTAATTTTATTTATTTATTTATTTAGGCTGCATTGGGTCTTTGTTGCTGTGCACGGGCTTCTTATTGCGGTGGCTTCTTTTGTTGCGGAGCACAGGCTCTAGGCACAATTGCTTCAGTAGTTGTGGCTCGTGGGCTCTAGAGCTCAGGCTCAGGAGTTGTGGCACACGGGCTTAGTTGCTCCGCTGCATGTGGGATCTTCCCGGACCAGGGATCGAACCTGTGTCCCCTGCATTGGCAGGCGGATTCTTAACCACTGCACCACCAGGGAAGTCCTAAAAGTTGAATTTTTATGTAAATATATCATAGTATAAAAGCTGAATTTAAAAAATCATATATATACACATATATATGTATATACCCTTTTTGTTTAGGGCATGTCTTTTTTTTTTTTGCAGTACGCGGGCCTCTCACTGTTGTGGCCTCTCCCGTTCTCAGTGGCCATGGCTCATGGGCCCAGCCGCTCCACGGCATGTGGGATCTTCCCGGACCGGGGCACAAACCCGTGTCCCCTGCATCGGCAGCCAGACTCTCAACCACTGCGCCACTAGGGAAGCCCAAGGGCATGTCATTTTTAAAATACAGCTTTTTTATACTATGTCACATCTACGTAGATACATTTCTTAGATACTACAGCTTTGTAAATCAAAATGCTATTTCTAAGCAGGGAGCTAACACTTTAAGATCATTAAAAGAGGGATTGAGGGACTACCCTGGTGGTCCAGTGATAAAGAATCTGCCCTCCAATGCATGGGACGTGGGTTTGATCCCTAGTCAGGGAGCTAAGATCCCACATGCCACAGAGCAACTAAGCCCGCCACGCCACAACTACTGAGCTCGTGCATCTCAACTAAGAGAGCCTGCGTGCCACAAGTTACAGAGCCCATGCGCTCTGGAACCCCCACGCTACAACTACAGAGCCCACGCGCCCTGGAGCCTGTGTGCCACAACTAGTGAAAAGAAAACCCGCACGCCACAACTAGAGAAAGCCATGCACCGCAACAAAGAGCCCATGCACCGCAATGAAAGATCCCACGTGCCACAACTAAGACCCAACACAGCCAAAAATAAATTTAAAAAATAATAGGTAAATTTGTTTTTAAAAAAAAAGAGGGATTGACCTCCACTGCACTGGGTCAAGGAGAATGTTGCTTGTTTGACAAGATCTCTATGCTGGATCCTCTATAGGGGAAAAAAGCAACTGATGAGAAAAATCTTACAATATTTCTACGTATAATGAGCAAAGAGAGAATATTAAGATGAATTTTAAATTATGATGGTGTTTTGGGTTAGCACATATAAGATTTTTATGATGTTACTATGAAAAGTTTTACAAATCTTATATTTTTGAAATGTGATTTTAGTATAGGTTTTTATCACTGAGTTGTACTGTTTGCTTGGTATGCATATATTTCTAGTTCGGTCACATTTCCTGGGCACAATGGCATATTACCAATTTTTAGTCCTCACAGTGATCTCAAGAGTCCAGTGGAGGTGGTGGGTGGGATGTGGGATAGTGACAGCAGTGACCTAATAGAGGTGCTCCAACATTCATTCTTTTGCCCAATGTTGATGAAGCACTACTGTGTGTCACGCATTGCTTTAGGCATTGGGAATACAAATGTGATAAGACAGAGCCCTTGCTATAAAGGACCTTCCTTCAAACAATGTACATATAGGTATACCTACAAACATACACACATGCAGAAATTATTCAGTCTTGTTCTAGTACAGCTTGGCTCCTCAGCTATTTTTCTTCATTTCTTTCTTCCTTTCTTTCTTTCTTCCTTTTTCTCTCTCTCTTTCTTTTTCTTTCTTTCTTTCTTTCTCTCTTCCTTTCCCTCTTCCTTTCTTTTACCCTCTCTCTCTTTCTCTTTCCACGCTGTGCAGCATGCGGGATCTTAGTTCCCCGACCAGGGATTGAACCCGTGCCCCCTGCAGTGGAAGCATGGAGTCTTAACCACTGGACCACCAGTGAAGCCCCCTCAGCAAATTATTTAGAGGATATAGTGAGGGCACAAAGAGTAGTCATTCTACTAGGGTTTTGAATGGACGAATCAGGAAAGACGTCATAGATGAGATTCTAAAAACATGTTTTCTGAGTTTTCAACAGATGCCCTTATTTAATTACATAATGTGTTTCAGTTAGCATGGTAGTACTGCAGTGGGAGCTAATAGGGTTATATTGTTTGCTTAATTTTTGTCATATTTCTAACATTGTTGTATTGGGTTGGCCAAAAAGTTCTTTCAGGTTTTTCCGTATGCTGTTACGGAAAAACCCAAATGAACTTTTTGGCCAACCCAATATTAGTTTCTTAGGGCTGCCATAATAAAGTACCGCAAACTGAGTGACTTAAAACAACAGAAATTCAGGGACTTCCCTGGTGGTCCAGTGGTTAAAACCATGCTTCCACTGCAGGAGGCCTGGGTTTGATGCCTGGTCAGGGAACTAAGATCCCACATGCCACACGGCACAGCCAAAAAAAGAAAAAAATAAGAAATTAATTTTCTCACAGTTCTGGTAGCTAGACATCCAAAATCAAGGTGTTGGCAGGGCCATGCTGTCTCTGAAGATGCTGGGGAGAACCTGTTCCATGGCTTTCTCTTAGCTTCTGGTGTTGCCATTGATCCTTGGTGTTCCTTGGTTCATCAATACGTCATCACTGCAGTCTCTGCCTCTGTCTTCACATGGCCATCTTCCCTGTGTTTCTTCTCCTTTTCCTACAAGAATATCAGTCATATTGGATGAGGGCATTCTAATGACCTTGTCTGAACTTGATTATATCTGCAAGGACCCTATATCCAAATAAGGTCACATTCCTAACCAGTGGTGGACTTCAACATAGTTTTGAGGGGGCACAGTTCAACCCATAACAATCATTTAATTCCCTTTTAATGTGCCACGTCAATATAGTTACTTAAGAAATGCTTTTTCATGATGAGAAATTAGCAAAGCCCTTGGTTGCAGGGATGATAAGTATTTTTAGTTCATTAAATGAGTCTATAGTGACTGAATGAATTTCTTCCAGAGACCATAAGGGTGAAA
This sequence comes from Aethalodelphis obliquidens, assembly GCF_003676395.1. NCBI lineage: Eukaryota > Metazoa > Chordata > Mammalia > Artiodactyla > Delphinidae > Aethalodelphis > Aethalodelphis obliquidens. The sequence continues at coordinate 5,320,915 of NW_020838021.1, read as the reverse complement.
CACAGACAGGTTGTAGAGATCTATGAGCTCAATAGAAAAAGACTAGAGGTTTCGTTGCTTATTTGTTAAGAACAGTGATTTGTTATTCAGGTGCTACTTTGACTTAAAAAGATTTAATAAGTATTTGTAATTGTTAACTTTCAGTCATCAGAGATAGTTCCCTAGTATACCATCTTAAATAATTAAATTTATATTAATCTTCAAAATTACTTTCTTCAGTGTCTTGTACACATGTAAAACTGCTTGCTTACTTTGTTCTAAGGTGCTGTGATAACTGAAACTTATGATATTATGGGATAGATTGGTTTTTTAAATTACTTACACTGTAATAGTTGACTACCAAATAGTAGTCACTTTAAGAAATTACTGTTAATTTTCATTTCAAGTAAGATTTTTATTAGAAAGCTTAATACTTAAATACATTTCTGAGTAGTGTTCTGATATTAAATCTCACAAAAATATTTCCCTGCATGGGATTTTTTTTTCTATTGCTTTAACATTAGAGGTTTTTTTTCAATTAATCCAGAATTTATTTCTTCATATTGTTTTAACCATTTAGAGAAGCTATCCTTTAAAAGGGAATCATTTGATCCTTCATTGTTTTAATAGCACACAACTGTTACAAAGGCATCCATACTAGCCCTATTATAAGATGATTTTAATAATTTTGGGGGGAATTATCTATAAACCACAGGGAACTTCATAATATTCTTAATTTCTATGTACATGCATACTGTAGTGCTTATGCACATTGTACAATGATAAATGCCAAAGAAATCAGGTAAAGAATGAAAGTTCGCAGCCTCACACTTACTTGTTTTAAGTGGATGTGTGGGAAATAAATAGCCTAATGAAAATAATATAGATAAACTTTACTTGTCAGTGGTAAATACCACAGCTTTCTCTTAAAGTGTAGGCAGTGTTCCCAGAATAATCCCACTGAAGAAAATCCAGAATCTTTGCACAAAAAAGTGCACAGGTTTGTCCTGTGTGTAAAAACCTTTTAATCTAAGTGCATTTTATATCCAAAACAATTTGCACTACTTGAATACAGATCTTCCTCAACTTACTATGAGGTTACATCCCAATAAAACCATCCTAAGTTGAAAGTATCATAAGCTGAAGATTCATTTAATACACCTAACCTACCAAACATCATAGCTTAGCCTAGCCTACTTTAAATGTGCTCAGAACACTTACATTAGCTTATGGTTGGGCAAAATCATGTAACACAAAGCCTATTTTATAATAAAGTGTGGAATGTCTCATGTAATTTATCAAATACTGTACTGAAAGTGAAAATGGAATGGTTGTAGGGTACAGAAAAGTTATGAGTATATCAGTTATTGACCCTCGTGATCTGAGCTGACTGGGAGCTGTGGCTCGACATGCTGCCCAGCATCACTACAGAGTATCAAATTGTGCTAGCCCAGGAAAAGATCAAAATTCGAAGTAAGGTTTCTACTGAATGCGTATCACTTTCGCACCATTATAAACTGGAAAAATCATAAGTCAAACCACTGTAAGTTGGGGACCATATGTACATTAAAAAAGTTCAAAAGCCTACCAATATAATATGTAGATATACACACCCAAAACAAAAGGAATGCTTTCCAATGAGATTAGGAATGAGGATAAGAATTAAAGGAGAGTGTCTTCTATATTACCAGAGTCAATGAAATTAACTGCATTTTAAAACATAAATTATACCTATTTGGAATTATTTTATAAATATATAATCTATAGGCTGGACAAACATCAATGTGAAAAACTGTCACAGAATTTCATAATTTAGGAACATAGCTTCAGTGCTTCATAATGTGGAAAGAAACTCCTAAGAACAGCCAATTGGTTTGATTTCTTAGAAGTTAGAAAATAATGCATTTCAGAAAATGATTTGTAACAATTAGTGACAAAAGAACAACATTAAGAAATAAAATACTGGGTACACAAGAACTGAGGTCCTCAGAGTACCAAAAGAGAATCAGACTTCACATTAAAATTTAAAGAATGTGGTTAAAGGAAAAGCTAACTGGAATCTTTGTAACAGGTTAAATATTTAACCACTTCAAACAGAAATAATTTAGTCCTCTCACATAGTTCTGAAAATGTACTGTAGCATCTAGTTTTCCATATCAAAAGCATATAATTTGATTAGCAGAGCTCCCTTTGTTTTAGACTTAAAATCACCTCTGATCCACCAAAATTTGTACTAACAATTACCAAACTACTATTTGAAAAGCATTTAAACAGCTTTATTGAGATATAATTCACATACCATAAAATTAATTTTAAGGTGTACAGTTCAGTGATTTTAGTATATTCAGAGTTGTACAACCACCGTTACAATCCAATTTAGAATATTTTCATTACTCCAAAAAGAAACCCAGTCAGTAACCATTTGCAGTTATTCCCCATTCCCCTCCTCTCCCAGCTGTAAGCAACCACTAATCTATTTTCTGTTTCTATTTATTTTAAGAACATTTTAAACTTACAACATTATTGTTCTCATGCCTATTCCAGGTCATTGGCTCGGAGGTTTGAAAGATCTTAAACTACCCAAATTTGCAAGTCCTGTGACATCCTCACTCAGAAAACATTCAAACGATGGTTTCATGATTGTTCAGTCTTCTAAGAGTTTTTGATCTGGAACATGTGTTTCAAATTCTGTTTGTACCATTTGCTAGGGGTGCTAAACTCATTTAATTAGACGGAATAAAACTATTCTTTCCAGACTCAAAACTGAGTTTGTTCTATTTGGGTTAACCATTTCCAGTCTTTTGATAGTAGGAACAGCTTTAGGAATCTAGTGTGGCACACCGCTGTCTTCAGTAATAATGTCATCTTCATCCTTTGGCTCAATGTTTGGTTCAATCTGCTGTGGATAGCCAAGAAAGCTGTTATCAGTAGATTGGCTAGAGCTGCCAGAAGTCCTACTGTTCCTAACGTTATTCTCCTGTTTACTTGCCTTCTATTATGATGAGGTTGTAGCTGTTTGCAGTCATCCTATTACTTGATCAAAACTCTTCTCTGAAACTTCTATACCATTAACATCTAAAACGTCATCATTAACAGCCAATATAGTCCTGTGCTGCGAGCCAGACCTCCTGGAATAAGCCAGGATATAAAGCTCCCTGGCGGGGGGTGGGTGGGGGGAGGAAGGGACTTCCTTGGCGGTCCAGCGGTTAAGACTCTGTGCTTCCAATGCAGGTTCAATCCCTGGTCAGGGAACTATGATCCCACATGCCACACAGCATGGCCAAAAATTAAAAAAACAAAAATAGCGTACACACACACACACACACACACACGATCCCTGGGACCTTCTCTGAGCCATGTAGTGTCTCCGTTAGAATGAAACCATCCCAGCTATAGAGTCCCTAGGGAATGTTCAGTGTTGTGTTTGTAAAGATGAACTAATCCTATGGTGTGTTTCTGGGGGAGTGTCAACATCTGTAATAGAAGACACACATCTGAAGTCTTGGTGCATACCAATTACTAGATCTGGCATTTTTCTGTGGTTGACATTGAACATTGGTTAAAACATTTTCCTTCTTCATTAGCATGTCTGTACCAAAGGCACTGTTTGTTTCTTCCTTTTTTTCTGTGTAAAAATCTTAAGCAGCAGGTTGGTTGTTGAAGCAGTTATGTGATAATTATCATCTTTATTTATAGATAGTAAGTATCCCTGGATGTCTGTATAGCCTAATAAAATGTCATCATTAGGTATCTTATGAACATGTTGCAGTAATCCATAAAACTCCTCAAAAATGTCCAAGTTTTGCTCTTTCTATCAAAAACTGATGAAATTCAGTGCCAAACCTGCTCTTCTCCAGGATGCCCTGGCAGCCGCAGTCACGCTGAGTGCAGGGGCTGCAGCCCAGGAGCCTGCAACTCACCAAACGCACCTGCAGAGGTGGCTTGGGTCTCAATGCTGAGCTCCACAGGGTGGCTGGGCAGCCTGTCTGTGGTACAAGTGGAGACACAACTCCATCCTGTCTCCCTCTGCTTTGGTGACTGCAGAACCCTGGTGGAGGAGGATAAGGGGGCAACTAGCCCATCCACCTCTTTGCTCTCGGCTGCCTTCCCCATGACCAGGCTCCTGACCCAGGCCAGTGGTGCTAACCGCAGAGACTTTAAGTAAAAATATTATTAAAGACATTTTGGAGAAAAAGGTCACCTATAATCCTGTCCCCTTAACTAACATATTTTACCCATATATTAAAAATTACCTCCAGGTTTGTCCATGAGTATATATTTTCACACAGTTGCAGTCAGATGTACATCCTACTTTATATCCTTTTCCTATTTAAAATAACCTTTGTTCTATATATTTGACAACTTTAATAATAAAAACCTGAAGGAAACAAACTTTTGTATTGTGTGCAGATACCAGGTAAGTGGGTTTTCTGTGTGTTTTTTTCTCCCCTCCAACTCCCCATATTCCCGCATTATTGCTAGAGAAGCAGTCAGTCTCCTCTCCTTGGCACATGCCCATGGCTATCTTTACCCAGCTGACTAGGCTAAATAAATACACACACACACACGTATACTGTGTGTATGTATATGTACAGGTATATGTATGTTTTATTTTTTTCATTGAAGCTTATTAAGCCTTCTTTTATTTTTTTTAACATTTTTGAAAAATTTATTTTATTTTTGGCTGCATTGGGTCTTCATTGCTGCGTGTGGGCTTTCTCTAGTTGTGGCAAGGAGGGGCTACACTTCGTTGCGATGCATGGGATTCTCATTGCGGTGGCTTCTCTTGTTGTGGAGCACGGGCTCTAGGCGCGCGGGCTTCAGTAGTTGTGGCTCACAGGCTCTAGAGCACAGGCTCAGTAGTTGTGGTGCACGGGCTTAGTTGCTCCGCAGCATGTGGGATCTTCCCGGACCAGGGCTCGAACCCATGTCCCCTGCCTTGGCAGGCAGATTCTTAACCACTGCGCCACCAGGGAAGCCCCTCCCCAGGAATTTTTAAATCTTTCCCTCTTAGAATAAAAGGTTTTCTGTGCTTTAAAACAGTCATAAATTTTAAAATTAACTTGTTATGCTATAAAAGTTAATTTCAGTCCTATTTTAAATAGGTACTACTTGGCTAACATGCACTGGTAATATATTAGCAATCCCAGTTGCTTGACAGGTGTAGATGTTAGATGAAAGCCAGTTGGTTAAATTATACTCACTTGTCCAAAGAGGAACGTAACTAGAGAAATTAAAAGAAATCCTCGGGCTTCCCCGGGGGCGCAATTGTTGAGAGTCCGCCTGCCGATGCAGGGGACGCGGGTTCGTGCCCCGGTCCATGAAGATCCCACATGCCGCAGAGCGGCTGGGCCCGTGAGCCATGGCCGCTGAGCCTGCGCATCCAGAGCCTGCGCCTCTGGAGCCTGTGCTCCGCAACGGGAGAGGCCACAACAGTGAGAGCCCTGTGTACCGCAAAAAAAAAAAAAAAAAGAAAGAAATCCTCAACATTTAGGCAGTGTCTAACCAAAAAGAAATAGAAACAACGTGAGTTAGTTTCCTATAGCTGCTGTAACTGTTTTGCTTTTCTTTTTAACATCTTTATTGGAGTATAATTGCTTTACAATGTTGTATTAGTTTCTGTTGTATAACAAAGTGAATCAGTTATATGTGTATATATATCCCCATATCCCCTCCCTCTTGCATCTCCCTCCCACCCTCCCTATCCCACCCCTCTAGGTGGTCACAAAGCACAAGCTGATCTCCCTGTACTGTGCAGCTGCTTCCCACTAGCTATCTGTTTTACATTTGGTAGTGTATATATGTCAGTGCTACTCTTTCACTTCGTCCCAGCTTACCCTTCCCCCTCCCCGTGTCCTCAGGTCCAATCTCTACCTCGGGGTCTTTATTCCTGTCCTGCCCCTAGGTTCGTTAAAACCATTTTTTTTTTTAGATTCTGTATGTATGTGTTAGCATACGGTATTTGTTTTACTCTTTCTGACTTCACTCTGTATGACAGACTCTAGCTACATCCACCTCACTACAAATAACTCAATTTCGTTTCTTTTTATGGCTGAGTAATATTCCATTGTATATATGTGCCACATCTTCTTTATCCATTCATCTGTCGATGGACACTTAGGTTGTTTCCATGTCCTGGCTATTGTAAATAGTGCTGCAATGAACGTTGTGGTACATGACTCTTTTTGAATTACGGTTTTCTTAGGATATATGCCCAGTAGTGGGATTGCTGGGTCATGTGGCAGTTCTGTTTTTAGCTTTTTAAGGAACCTCCATACTGTTCTTCATAGTGGCTGTATCACTTTACATTCCCACCAACAGTGCAAGAGGGTTCCCTTTTCTCCACACCCTTTCCATGATTTGTTTGTGGATTGTTTGATGATGGCCATTCTGACCGGTGTGAGGTGGTACCTCTTTGTGGTTTTGATTTGCATTTCTCTAATGATTAGTGATGTTGAGCATCCTTTAATGTGTTTCTTGGCAATCTGTATATCTTCTTTGGAGAAATGTCTATTTAGGTCTTCCGCCCATTTTTGGATTGGGTTGTTTGTGTTTTTGATATTGAGTCGCATGAGCTGTTTGTATATTTTGGAGATTAATCCTTTGTCAGTTGCTTCGTTTGCAAATATTTTCTCCCATTCTGAGGGTTGTCTTTTCATCTTGTTTATGGTTTCCTTTGCTGTGCAAAAGCTTTTAAGTTTCATTAGGTCCCATTTGATTATTTATTTATTTATTAAAACAAATTTATTTATTTTTTAATTTTTGGCTGTGTTGGGGCTTCGTTGCTGCATGCAGGCTTTCTCTAGTTGCAGTGAGCGGGGGCTACTCTTCATTGTGGTGCACGGACTTCTCATTGCAATGGCTTCTCTTGTGGCAGAGCACGGGCTCTAGGCACATGGGCTTCAGTAGTTGTGGCACGTGGGCTCCAGTAGTTGTGGCTCACGGGCTCTAGAGCGCAGGCTCAGTAGTTGTGGTGCACGGGCTTAGTTGCTCCGCGGCATGTGGGATCTTCATGGACCAGGGATCGAACCCATGTCACCTGCATTGGCAGGCGGATTCTTAATCACTGCACCACCAGGGAAGCCCCCATTTGTTTATTTTTTGGTTTTATTTCCATTGCTCTAGGAAGTGGGTCAAAAAGGATGTTGCTGTGATTTATGTCACAGAGTGTTCTGCCTATGGTTTCCTCTAAGAGTTTTATAGTGTCTGGCCTTACATTTCGGTCTTTAATCCATTTTGAGTTTATTTTTGTGTATGGTGTTAGAAAGTGTTCTAGTTTCATTCTTTTACATGTAGCTGTCCAGTTTTCCCAGCACCACTTATTGAAGACGCTGTCTCTTCGCCATTGTATATTCTTGCCTCCGTTGTCAAAGAAAAGGTGGCCATGTGTGCGTGGGTTTGTCTTTGGGCTTTCTATCCTGTTACAGTAATCTATATTTCTGTTTTTGTGCCAGTACCATACTGTTTTGATTACTGTAGCTTTGTGGTATTGTCTGAAGTCAGGGAGCCTGATTCCTCCAGCTTTGTTTTTCTTTCTCAAGATTGCTTTGGCTATTCGGGGTCTTTTGTGTTTCCATACAAATTTTGAAATTTTTGTTCTAGTTCTGTGAAAAATGCCATTGGTAGTTTGATAGGGATTGCATTGAATCTGTAGATTTCTTTGCGTAGTATAGTCATTTTCACAGTGTTGATTCTTCCAATCCAAGAACATGGTATATCCCTCCATCTGTTTGTATCATCTTTAATTTCTTTCATCAGTGTCTTATTTTCTCTTTCAGATTTTTTGTTAGTGTATAGGAATGCAAGAGATTTCTCTGCATTTTGTATCCTGCTACTTTACCAAATTCATTGATTAGCTCTAGTAGTTTTCTGGTAGCATCTTTAGGATTCTCTATGTATAGTGTCATGTCATCTGCAAACAGTGACAGTTTTACTTCTTCTTTTCTGATTTGGATTCCTTTTATTTCTTTTTCTTCTCTGATTGCTGTGGCTAAAACTTCCAAAACTATGTTGGATAGTAGCGGTGAGAGTGGGCAACCTTGTCTTGTTCCTGATCTTAGAGGGAATGGTTTCAGGTTTTCACCATTGAGAACGATGTTGGCTGTGGGTTTGTCATATATGGCCTTTATTATGTTGAGGAAAGTTCCCTCTGTGCCTACTTTCTGGAGGGTTTTAATCATAAATGGGTGTTGAACTTTGTCAAAAGCTTTTTCTGCATCTATTGAGATTATCATACGGTTTTTATCCTTCAGCTTGTTAATATGGTGTATCACATTGATTGATTTGCATATATTGACGAATCCTTGCATTCCTGGGATAAACCCCACTTGATCATGGTGTATGATCCTTTTAATGTGCTGTTGGATTCTGTTTGCTAGTATTTTGTTGAGGATTTTTGCATCTATGTTCATCAGTGATATTGGCCTTAGTTTTCTTTTTTGTGGCATCTTTTTCTGGTTTTGGTATCAAGGTGATGGTGGCCTCATAGAATGAGTTTGGGAGTGTTCCTCCTTCTGCTATATTTTGGAAGAGTTTGAGAAGGATAAGTGTTAGCTCTTCTGTAAATATTTGATAGAATTTGCCTGTGAAGCCATCTGGTTCTGGGCTTTTGTTTGTTGGAATATTTTTAACCACAGTTTCAATTTCAGTGCTTGTGATTGGTGTGTTCATATTTTCTATTTCTTCCTGGTTCAGTCTTGGAAGGTTGTACTTTTCTAAGAATTTGTCCATTTCTTCCAGGTTGTCCATTTTATTGGCATAGAGTCGCTTGTCGTAGTCTCTCATGATCCTTTGTATTTCTGCAGTGTCAGTTGTTACTTCTCCTTTTTCATTTCTAATTCTGTTGATTTGAGTCTTCTCCCCTTTTTCTTGATGAGTCTGGCTAATGGTTTATCAATTTTGTTTATCTTCTCAAAGAACCAGCTTTTAGTTTTTATTGATCTTTGCTATTATTTCCTTCATTTCTTTTTCATTTATTTGTGATTTGATCTTTATGGTTTCTTTCCTTCTGCTACCTTTGGGATTTTTTGTTCTTCTTTCTCTAATTGCTTTAGGTGTAAGGTTAGGTTGTTTATTTCAGATGTTTCTTGTTTCTTGAGGTAGGACTGTATTGTTATAAACTTCCCTCTTAGAACTGCTTTCGCTGCATCCCATAGGTTTTGGGTCATCATTATATGTATATTTTAAACACAACATCTCAGCATCTTGAAATCTTCCATACCCCTCGTATAAACATGTACCACCGCTTGCTGATTCTTTTTATACCAGTGTTGGCTTTCAGAGTGCCATTTTTCCCAACCACTGTTCCCTCACGATTTCTGACTGCCTGGCCCCTTTATGTCAAAGCTTTCTTGGACATCTTTCTCTCTGTGTGCCTTCTTGCCTTTCTCCTTACCCGGTACAAAGCCTGAATGTGCTTTCACAAAGAGGCCTTAAGTTACCTCAGCATACTTTATTCCACTCTGACTTGTTCACATCCAAAACCTTCTCCAGTATTCATACCTCATTTTCTTCTGTATTCCTGTGCCCCACATATACTTATTTTCTAAATATCATCTTCCCCACCTGCATTTCACTTAAATACTTTTTTTTTTTAATCATCTCCCATCCCTTTCTTTTGGTGCTTCCCTCCAGTCCTAAGGTTTCTGTCTTTTGTCAATCGGTTTTCTCTCTTTTAGTCTTAACCTTTCTGGTAGTTCTGTTTTCTCACCCTTCTCCAAAAGCTCACACTCTGATAATATATATGTAGTTTTCAGTTGAATGCTTCTGAATAAATATCTGCTTTTCAAAACAGTGAAATCTAAACTATTCGTATGGAAATAACCCCTGGGAAGATGAGGTCTCCGCCTGAAAGTTTCAAATAGAGATTCTCCTGCTAGTGTTGAATGATGGAGCTTTATCTTATATTATCTGAAATGGGATGACTACTTGAACCATGCAAAATATTCACTATTATGAAATGAGAATAGATCATTGATTTTACACTTTTATTTTGATTGACCTGAGAAACAAAACTTAGCCATCTCAGAGAAGGTAACTTTCAAATGTTTTAGATTATATTCAGCGTTTATTCTTCAGGGTAATTATAGACTTAGAAATGTTTAATACTGTCTCCTAGTCCATGCCAAAGTCCCTTCCAGTAATGAGAGGAATTCATAAGCTACAAGACAACCCAGTCCATTTTATACTGATATTGATTGTTGTAGCTGTTCATCCCTGTATTGGGTTAAAATCTACTGGCTTTAATTATATTCATTAATTCTGCCCTCAAGCTAAACAGAATTTGGATCCCTTTTCTACATGACTGCCTTTTAGATAGTTATTCTATCCTCTACACCCCTCTCCCTACAATTTTCTTTTCCCTTTGAGATAAATACTTGACTCTTCCAACTCTTCTTCATAGAATACCATTTTCATCATCCTGATTGCTCTCTATGGAAGTTACACTTTGTTAATGTCCCTTCTAAAATGTGTTCAGAATTAAAAATAATATTCAGTATGTAGCAGAATTGAATCTGGATGTTGCACACCTGTACGTTAATGCGGACTGAAGTTACTTCAAGTATTTTAGCTGCCATGTAATGTTGGCTCATGATGAGTTTGTAATTAACTCAAATCCCACGATTTTAATCTGGAGGTTTCCCTTCACATGACTTCTTTCCAAACCAAGATTCTATCTTCCTTTAGTTGTACCACAGATTTTTAAAGTCAGAATATAAGACTTTACACATATCCCTATTTTATCTCATTAGCCTATCAGCCAGCCTTGGTTTCTTTGAATCTTGGTTTTTGTCATCTACCTTATGCTGATTCAACAAAGAGTCTTGAAGCTAGTGCTAGAACTTTTTCAGACATCTGGGAAACAATAATCAAAAATCATGGAGACTGTCTTCCAAAAATTGTTGTATGCAGATATAACTCAGCTCTTGAGGTGTATATGAATTAATACCATTGTAAATTGGGCCCAGGAAAGACTGAAGTCCATTGCCAGCCTGCAAGACAGAAGCCTTTTGTTGAACATTAACTCCAAGAGAGATGATGTTCCAAGACATATTGTGCCAACATAATGCCAAAAGAGCTGCTAATTCTTCCCAAGAAATCAGTTACTATACGTATGAAGTAGAGACAGAGTCATTGTGACCATTCTTTTATTTTGCATTTGGCAAGCATGTACTGAGCACAGTGTCAGGAACAGTGTGAGGTTCTAAAGAACCAGGTTTGCCTGGGGCAACCCTTATTTGTGCCTCTTGTCCCAATGAAATTATTAGTAGCATCATTTTTCAGTTTCAAAAGAGTTCAGGTTTGGAGGATAAATTATCTTGGCCACTCTTCTCATAATCCAGCCAGTTCCTTTTAGTGTTTTATCTTGGTTAAATATTACACAGCTGTAATTTGGCAGCTCTAATGAGGCTGCAATAGTACTTCTCTTCCATTTGAACAGTTTGTTTCTTGACCGTGGGCAGTTGATAGCAAAAGTAACTGCAGTTAAGGTCTACAAGTACTTAGTATTTTTCCTGAGCCACCCTCTAGAGGGCAGTATTATATACATTTGAAATGATCCAATTCTAACAAAAATGGACTCTGTTTATACGTGAAAATCATAAACATTTGATGCTCTTAAAGAATACATTGGAACCAACATTGTGAATAAAACTTATCTTTTGCTAATCAATAAAGAAATATTAAAAATTCATTAACATTCTGAACATTCTTTTAATTGTAAAAACTAAACTTAGATGCCTTGAATATACAATGATCCATTATAACAATTATGCATAGACTTCAAGAATCTGCATATTTTATGCTTCTTTCGTGCTTTTCCTAATTAATGATTTTACATGGTTAATAATTTTAATATATTCTGCATCACATAGTTTTCATATTTATGTAAAATAGGCACTTAAAAATGAATAGTTCTGATCTACCTGCTTAAATATTACTTTCCTCTGAAAGAGAAAACAAAAATGCTAGTTTTTACTTTATAACCTGAATCATGTGGTAATGTAGGATTCTAGTATTTAGAATTAGAATGTTTCTTTAAAATTGTGTCATCAGTGGGTAATTTGTTAACTCCTAATATCAAAAGTATATTGCTTGTGTTTGACATTTTTGGATTTCCTAATGTAATGTTCTCTTTTTAGAAAAGGTGGACAAGTCCTATTTTCAAGAGAAGATGACTTTTAACAGTTTTGAAGGATCTAAAACTTGTGTACCTGCAGACATCAGTAAGGATGAAGAATTTGTAGAAGAGTTTAATAGATTAAAAACTTTTGCTAATTTTCCAAGTAGTAGTCCTGTTTCAGCATCAACACTAGCACGAGCTGGTTTTCTATACACTGGTGAAGGAGACACCGTGCGGTGCTTTAGTTGTCATGCAGCAGTAGATAGATGGCAGTATGGAGACTCAGCAGTTGGAAGACACAGGAAAGTATCCCCAAATTGCAGATTTATCAATGGCTTTTATTTCGAAAGTAATGCTGCACAGCCTACAAATCCTGGTGTCCAAAATGGTCAGTACAAAGCTGAAAACTGTCTGGGAAACAGAAATCATTTTGTTTTAGAAAGGCCATCTGAGACTCATGCAGACTATCTTTTGAGAACTGGACAGGTTGTAGATTTATCAGACACCATATACCCAAGGAACCCTGCCATGTGTAGTGAAGAAGCTAGATTAAAGTCATTTCAAAACTGGCCAGACTATGCCCACTTAACCCCAAGAGAGTTAGCTAGTGCTGGACTCTACTACACGGGTATTGATGATCAAGTACAATGCTTTTGTTGTGGCGGGAAACTGAAAAATTGGGAACCTTGTGATCGTGCATGGTCAGAACACAGGCGACACTTTCCTAATTGCTTCTTTGTATTGGGCCGGAATTTTAATATTCAAAGTGAATCTGATGTCGTGAGTTCTGATAGGAATTTCCCAAATTCAACAAATCCTCCAAGAAATCCAGCCATGGCAGATTACGAAGCACGGATCATTACATTTGGGACGTGGATATACTCAGTTAACAAGGAGCAGCTTGCAAGAGCTGGATTTTATGCTTTAGGTAAACTTTATTATAAAAGTAGGCTAATAAATAACTTTCCAACTATCCCAGGGCTCCTAAAAAGTAAATAGATGCCATTTGCCCCCGGAACTGGTAAATATTTAGGTGTAGGCCGACATCATTATTTATATTAGTATTATTCTGTGAACCCTTATGTTGAATCTGTAATATAACCACTGAATTTACGTGGAAAAGATTACCATATTATGAGTCATATTTATCTTTATGTAATTGTGTTTTGGAGAAGAATGACATGCAAAAGATGATAGATATCCCTGATAGAAGAATAGGTCTGATAGTAATACTAACTATAATTTATTACACACCTACTATATGTGCTCAATACGTATATTACATGCATTTTCTCTATGCTTCACAACAACCCTATAAGAAGAGTTAACATTAGGGAGTTTACTTTGGCTGATGTTAAAATTGATACCTGCCTTTTGTACATAGACTGTATATTTGAAAGCTGCCCTGTATATTCAAAAGATACCTTATTGCTTAAAATGAGCACTTTTCAAATGGACTGCTGTAGACATGTCAGTAGGGAAGGAAGGGCCATTAGTGTGATGGCTTCCAGGAATATTCAGAAAAATTATACCGTTATATATCTGACCCAGTTACTTTAAGATTGAATAGTGCCAAAATACAAAATATAAGTTATTTCAATATTTTATTTACTTAGTATCATATAGCAATCTTGAAAGTTTGTTTAGTGTCATATAGCTATAACCTTAGAGAAACTTATATATATGCTGAACTTTATTGTTAAAGTTTCACAGTTTGAAAAAGTAAATGTAGCATTGATGGCCCCAAATGACATATGTTAAAACAATTGTGATTTTTCACATAAAAATTGGGAAATTTTATTTGTGTCTTCTGTAAAATACCTCAAATTGAATCAGTGAATTTAGTGTGTATTTCCTCCTCAAATGATCTTATCTGTTACTTAGATGTGAATTCAGATATCTTCTTTTAAGCTATGAGACTTTCATGTAATTTAGAAATGCTTAATTTTATAGTATTTAAAAGGATATTTTGGGGTAAGCTTGTAATTGCACAAATACATGTATTTTTACTTGTGTGTTTCTTAGGTGAAGGTGATAAAGTAAAGTGCTTTCACTGTGGAGGAGGGCTAACTGATTGGAAGCCCAGTGAAGACCCTTGGGAACAACATGCTATGTGGTATCCAGGGTAAGGTATTTAAATGTTCCTTCAGTGACAGGCAAGTTGGACAGCACACAAGCAGTGGGAAGACTTGAATAACTTTTCACGTCAGCTATTTTTGCCTTCACCAATTGAAATTTGAAATTCACACCAGGTTTATAAAAATGGGGTCACCTACTTTATATACATTTGAACAAAACACCTAAGCCAGGCTTCCCTGGTGGCGCAGTGGTTGAGAGTCCGCCTGCTGATGCAGGGGACACGGGTTCGTGCCCCGGTCCAGGAAGATCCCACATGCCGCGGAGCGGCTGGGCCCGTGAGCCGTGGCCGTTGAGCCTGCGCGTCTGGAGCCTGTGCTCCGCAACGGGAGAGGCCACAACAGTGAGAGGCCCGCGTACCACAAAAAAAAAAAAAAAAAAAAAAAACCACCTAAGCCTTCTCCAGTGACCAAACCATTCATTACTTACGTATCACATCTATGACGTTCAGATGATTCTATTTCTAAACACCAAATTAGGAACGTATGGGACTTCCCTGGTGGCGCAGTGGTTAAGAATCCGCCTGCCAAAGCAGGGGACACAGGTTTGAGCCCTGGTCCAGAAAGATCCCACGTGCCACAGAGCAACTAAGCCCATGCGCCACAACTACTGAGCCTGCGCTCTGGAGCCCGCCAGCCACAACTACTGAGCCCGTGTGCCACAACTACTGAAGCCCATGCACCTAGAGCCCATGCTCCACAACAAGAGAAGCCACCGCAATGAGAAGCCCGCGCACCGCAATGAAGAGTAGCACCCGCTCGCTGCAACTAGAGAAAGCCCCCGTGCAGTAACGATGACCCAACGCAGCCAAATTAATTAATTACTTTTTTTAAAAAAAAAGGAATGTATGCTTTTGTTGTTGTTTGGAAGTAGGCTCTTTATTTTTTTTATTTTTAAAATTAAAAAAAAAATTTTTGTCCTTGTTGGTCTTTGTTGCTGTGCGGCTTTCTCTAGTTGTGGTGAGCGGGGGCTACTCTTCATTGTGGTGCATGGGCTTCTCATCGTGGTAGTTGCAGCACGCGGGCTCAGTTGTGGCGCACGGGCTTAGTTGCTCTGCAGCATGTGGGATCTTCCTGGACCAGCGGTCGAACCCGTGTCCCCTGCATTGGCAGGCAGATTCTTATCCACTGTGGGAAGTAGGCTCTTTAATGATGGGCATGACAGCCCATGTTGCCAAGGAGATTCCTTAAGAATCCATCATGCCCTCTAACAAATACTACTGAATCTCGCGGATTCTAAGGCACACAGTTGGTCACATTTTCAGATCTCTGAAACCAGGACACATCTGGTGGTGGGTCATAATTTAATTGGCAGTGGTAGTACATAATATAATCATGCTGCTTACACTCAGTGGCATCTTAGAAAGATGACATATTCTAAACATCTCTTTGCCGTCTTGCCTCTTTAAAATAAAGTACACAGATGTGTACAGTGTACAGTGATGTGGATTTTTGGCCTACAAAATAGTACAACTTAAAACTTCAGAATGATCATTTGAAAATAAATTTTAACCTTAAACAGCCTTAAAAGGAAAAGCTGAAAGCCTAAAGAATTCCTTTAAAATGTACAATTGGTTAATCTCTAAATAAAACTCGTTAAGATTACTTAAAACTTGTTTTTAAATGTCAAGGTGCTAATTTAATAATTTGTGTAAAAGCTGAAAGTTCTCAAGTTGATATTTTTGTTGTACTGACATTAGCATATTAGGATAACAAAGAGAACATTTTTTTAACCTTAAAATGATAGTTTAATAAGGAATTGAGTAACATTTTATTTTGTGGCTCCTTAGAAATATCGAAAAGCAAGTTAATGGAATTAAGATGATGGAAGTTATATCTTTAATTATACTTTACTAATTTATGAGCTACTAAAGTTTAACGTTTTATTTGTTTAGGTGTAGATTTCTGTTAGAAGAGAAGGGACAAGAATACATAAACAATATTCATTTAACCCATTCAATTGAGGAGTCTCTGGTAAGTCACATATTGTAGAATATATATTTTCAGATATTACATAATTTGTTTTGCAATGATTTCTTAGTATAAAATTCATAGTATAGTATTTTAGATTAATAATGTATGGTGATAGAATGTAAAACAAGGGTGAACCCTAATGTAAACTATAGACTTTGGGTGATTATGACATATCAGTGTAGGTTCACTGATTTTAACAAGTGTGCCACTCTGGGAAGGATGTTGATAATGAGGGAGGGAACGCATGTGTTGGGGCAAGGGGTACATGGGAAATCTCTGTATCTTCCCCTCAATTTTACTGTGTACCTAAACAGTCTTTAAAAAGTAGTTGTCAAAAAATATTAACTCTGCTACATTGCTAAACAAAATATAATGGTTCAGAAGAGAGTTATGCAAAATCACCTAAAGAAACAGAATCGCTCCCAGGGCAGAAGGCTTGATGGAGGTGTTAAGACACCAAAAGAAGGTATGTGTGACCAAAAGGAAGTCAGTGAGCAAAAATGATACAAATGAACTTATTTAACAAAACAGAAACAGACTCACAGAAAACAAACTTATGGTTACCAAAGGGAAAAGGTGGGGAGGGGGATAAATTAGGAGTTTGGGTTTAACATACACAAACTACTATATTTAAAATAGATAACCGGGACTTCCCTGGTGGCGCAGTGGTTAAGAATCCGCCTGCCAATGCAGGGGACATGGGTTCGAGCCCTGGTCTGGGAAGATCCCACATGCCGCGGAGCAACTAAGCCCGTGCGCCACAACTACTGAGCCTGTGCTCTAGAGCCCGTGCCACAACTACTGAGCCTGCGTGCCACAACTACTGAGCCCTTGTACCACAACTACTGAGCCCTTGTGCCATAACTACTGAAGCCCGTGCCCCTAGAGCCTGTGCTCCGCAACAAAGAGAAGCCACTGCAATGAGAAGTCCACGCACCCCAGTGAAGAGTAGCCCCAGCTCGCCACCAACTAGAGCAAGCCCGTGTGCAGCAATGAAGACCCAACACAGCCAAAAATAAATAAATTTATTAAAATAAATAAATAAAATAAAATAGATAACCAACAAGGACCCTACTGTATAGCACAGGGAACTCTGCTCAATATTCTGTAATAAGCTAAATGGGAAAAGAATTTGAAAAAGAATAGATATATGTATAACTGAATCACCTTGCTGTACACATGAAACTAACACAACATTGTAAATCAACTATACTCCAATATAAAATAAAAATTTTAAAAGTAAAACAGTAATGTATGGTGAGCTTAAAGGGGAGATCTTGAAGAGTGCTCGTTTTTCTTAAGCTAAAGCAAATTTGTGAAAAGGGAATCAGGATGAACTGATTTAAGTATCACTGTAGGCGAAAATGGGCTTGAAGAACTAAAACACTTAAATCCCTCAGCCTTCTGAACTTAGACTTGTATAATGTGTTTTGTACTACTAGTCTTTAACTTTTCACAGACAATATTTAAAATCTCAAAAAGGTATCTATATTGATAGTGTGGCCTGGGGTGGCCAAGGCATCAGTACTTTGTGGAAAGAGCCCTGGACTAGAATGAGACAGAAGAGTTGCCATTATGGCCCTGCCATGAACTGTATTGCCTCAATCAAGTTGTTTAATCTCCCTGAGCCTCAGCTTCTTGTCTGTAAAGTGAATGGATTGGGTTAGATGATCTTTTAACTTCTAGCTTCATCAGGCTATATGCCTCTTGTGAATATTCATATGTTGAACTGGAATAAAGCTAATTTATAAACTCATGATTAACATAACTTCTCAAATTGAAGTAATTGTCTTCTACCAAAAGGAATTCTAACTTATAATTCATATTTCTATTTTAGACGAGAACTGCTGAAAAAACACCATCATTAACTAAAAGAATTGGTAAATATTCTTATTAAAATAAATACTTTAATTTCATTGCCAGTTTATTATACTTGTTATTTATAAGGTGGAAAGGTAAACTGATTCTTTCAAGGTATATATCTTTGAGATGAGATTGCTGTAGACTTAAGAATTAATGAAGTGCCTATAAATTTAAGTTGGATATTTATATACTGGGAACATTAGTTCAGAGGTTGGACAGTTTTTCCAAGTTCCAGAGGAACAGCTGTAGGCTCTCCATTGTTATTTCTGTTAAAATCACAAAAAGCGTTAAGTGTATTTTTTTTTTCGTTAAGTGTATTTTTGTCAATGGGGTTTCTTTAGTTAGCCAGGATTGTGAATCCAGTGCTCTACTAATGTGCCATCACCATGATCAGCCCTAACCTTCCTGCTTCCTTATTCCATGCCATCTTTTTGCCTTCCCCAGCTTCTTCACAAAGGGGTATGGTTTGGTTTGTTTACCTCCTATTACCTTTTAGAGAGGTAGAGGATTTTTATCACAAAGATTATTTACTCATGATAGGCATCTTTAAAAACTAAAGTGTGCAGAGAAAGATATTATGTGAAACAAAGAAGATATCGTTATCCCACTTTTCAGATGAAGAAACAGAGAGGTTAAGTGACCTGCCCACGGTTACATTACAAAGCGTTAGTGGAACTAGGACTGTAAATAAGGTCTTCTGAATCCTACATCACACTACAGATCTCATTCTCAACGTAGGCATCATGTTTCAAAAATAGAATATGTCTGGTGATTCCCCACTCCCTATACTCATAACATCATCTATTTAGTATCTTAAGGATTAGAAGGCAAGAGAATACTATATATATTCATACATATGCTAGAGAAGGAGAGCCAATTTGATACTATTTGATTAAGGTTTTGTAATGTGCATAAATGATACAGTTTAAGAAATCATTTATTCCAGCCTGTATTTTTGAAATTGTCCAGAAACAAAGATTCTATAACATTTCTTGATAATAATCATCCTTATACTGCATACTATTCCTTTTATGACTAGTAAGACTCTTGCTCTGGTTTAGGATTAGTGTTTTTAAATGAAGATATAATTCATATAGCAAAAATTGCACCCATATAAAGTATACACTTTAGTGGGTTTTGATACATTCACAGGGTTGTACAACCATAACTACTATTTAATTGCAAAACATTATCATAACCCCAGAAAGAAACCCCATACTCCTTAGCAGTCATTCACCATTGCAGCCCCTCGACCCCCAAGCACAAACAACCACTTATCTACTTCTGTTTCTATAGATTTGCCTATTCTGGACGTATCATATAAGTGGAGTAATAATGTGTGGTTTCACGGTTCATCCAGTCATATAAGTTCAACCCTTATCATATATGAGTACTTCATTATTTTTTATGGTGGAAAATATTCCTTTATATGGATAATACCACATTTTGTTTATCCATTCATTAGTCAGTGGACATTTGGGGTGTTTCCACTCTTTGGCTATTATGAATGATGCTGATGCTGCTATGAATGTTTGTGTTCAAGTTGTTGTGTGGGCATATGTTTTTAGTTCTCTTGGGTATATGTTTAGGGATGGCATTTCTGGGTCATGTGGTAACTCTATGTTTAAACTTTTGATAAACTGCCAGACGATTTTCCAAAGTGGCTGCACCATTTTATATTCCCACCAGCAGTGTATGAGGGTTTCAGTTAGTTTTTCTACATCCTTGTTAACACTTGTCTGTCTCCTTATTACAGCCCTCCTAGTGGGTGTGAAGCATGTCTCATTGTGGTTTTGATTTGCATTTCCCTGATAGCTAATGATGTTGGGCATTTTTTTATGTGCTTATGGGCCATTTGTATGTCTTCTTTGGAGAAATGTCTGTTCATCTCCTTTGCCCTTTGTTTAGTTGGGTTACTTTTTTTTTATTATGGAGTTGTAATAGTTCTTTATATATTTTAGTTCTTTATACATTATACATATAAGTCCCTTGTCAAATATATGATTTGCAAATATTTTCTCCCATTCTGTGGGTTGTCTTTTCACTTTCTTGTTGGTGTCCTTTGAATCATATTACTTTTTAATTTTGATGAAGTTGAACTTGTCTGTTTTTTGTTGCTTATACTTTTGGTGTCATGTCTAAGAAATCATTGCCTAATCCAAGGTCACCTGTGTTTTCTTCTAAGAGTTTTATGGTTTTAGCTCTTACATTCAGGTCTTTCATCCATTTTGAGTTAATTTTTGTATATGGTATGAGGTAGAGGTCCATCTAACCATCACCCAGATCAAGATATAGAACATTTCCACCACCCTGGAAAGCTCCTTCAGGCCCCTTCCCAATCAATATCCACCCTCAAGTTATATTCTGACTTCTATTACCATAGATTAGATTTGAACATCTTAAAAATGTAATCATACAGTATGCACTCTTTTGTCTCTGGTTCATCATTATGATGATGTTTTGTTTATCGTATCTATGTGATTGATCCATGTTGTCTGTGGCAGTAGTTCATTTTTCTTTCTTGCTGTGTAATATTTGAATATACCAGAATTTACTTATCCATTCACCTGATGATGGGCATTTGAGTTGTTTCCAGTTTGGCCCTGTTATAAATACACTGCTGTGAATATTCTTGTGTATGTCTTTGGTGGATATATGTACTCATTTTTAATACCCAAGAGTGGGGAAGTTCCTGGCGGTCCAGTGGTCAGGACTCAGCGCTTTCACTGCCGGGGCGCAGGTTCAGTCCCTGGTCGGGGAACTAAGATCCTGCAAGCTGTGTGGCGTGGAAAAGAAAAAGAAAAATACTGAAGAGTGGAATTGATGAGTCAGAGGAGAAGTCTCCTCTTTTAGCACATCACTACACAATCTGTATTCCTACTTTGAGTGTCATTAAAGTGACTTTCTATTTGCTTTCTTGCCTTATCTAGTCCACCCTCCCCCCAGCTGCAGAAACTAAGTCAGAGAGATAGGAAGCTGATACATTCAAGGTTACAGACTGCGTCTTCCTCTATTTCCCATGATTTTTTCAGAATAATTGCTGGTGATTCACTAAAGGCATCCACGCTTTTCAGAATTTTGAAGCGCTTAACCCTTTTCTTATCTGTTTTACCTTATCTTGTACTGTTCATGTAGTCTTTAAAGCACCTAATCTCAATTCATAATGCTACAAAATACATACTCATTGCATTTTCAACTGTTGTAAGATTCTGAAAGTGATTCTTCAACGCCCAAGTATTTCTAAGTCCTCTTCCCAAAGCAGCTTTGGTTTGGTGGTTTGGTTTTGATTTGTTGTTGTTGTTGTTTATTTATTTGGCTGCGTTGGGTCTTAGTTGCGGCACTCGGGATTTTTAAATTTTTTTTGAGGCATGTGGGATCTAGTTCCCTGACCAAGGATCAAACCTGGGCCCCCTGCATTGGGAGCGCAGAGTCTTAGCTGCTAGACCACCAGGGGAGTCCCTGGTTTTGATTTTTTGCTTGTTGCTTAAATTTTTCTTTTCAATTATACTTTGCTGTTGAGTTGTGTTCATGAAAATAATTAAACTCTATGATCTTTTCCTCACCAGTTTTCATTTCAGATGATACCATATTCCAAAATCCTATGGTACAAGAAGCTATACGAATGGGATTCAGTTTCAAGGACATTAAGAAAATAATGGAGGAAAAAATTCAGACATCTGGGAGCAACTATAAATCACTTGAAGTTCTGGTTGCAGATCTAGTGAGTGCTCAGAAAGACAATGCACAAGATGAATCAGGTCAGACTTCGTTACAGAAAGGTACGCATGCCTGTTTTTGAAAAGCAAGACACACCTAACATCACTTCATTAT
Source organism: Aethalodelphis obliquidens (assembly GCF_003676395.1). Classification (NCBI taxonomy): domain Eukaryota; kingdom Metazoa; phylum Chordata; class Mammalia; order Artiodactyla; family Delphinidae; genus Aethalodelphis; species Aethalodelphis obliquidens. Next base: position 5,299,012 of record NW_020838021.1, on the reverse strand, counting down.
GGATAGTATCTTACATGACTTGGTGGCCCATTCATTTCCCTCCTCTCATATTCCCCTTAGGATAAATGTTTTTTAAAACTTTTTATTATGAAAACTGTCAAACATACTCAAAAGTGGAGAGAATAGTATAATGAACCCTCACGTACGCATCGACCATCTTCAATAATTATCGACACTTTTCTAATCTTGTTTCACTTCTTCCCCCACCTTTTTTTCTTTGCTGTAGTATTTCAAAGTAAATCCCAGACATCCTATATATCATTTACCTATAAATACTTTGATAAATATCTAACAGATAGGGACTTCTTTTAACATCACCTTAATACTGTGTGTTAATCTGCTCAGACTGTTATAACAGTACTGTAAACTGGGTGGCTTAAACAACAGACATTTGTTTCTCATAGTTCTGGAGGCTGGGAAGTGCAAGACCAAGGTGCAGGCAGATTTGGTTCCTGATGAAGACTCTCTTCCAGGCTTGCTGATGGCTGCCTTCTCTAAGTCCTCACATGGCCAAGAGAGAGAGCACTCTGCTTTCTGTTCTTCTTCTTATAAGGACCTTGATCCCATCATGGAGTCCCATCCTCATTACCTCATCTAAACCTAATTATCTCCCAAAGGCACCACCTCCAAGTACCATCACACAGTGGGTTAGGGGTTCAACGTATGAATTTTGGGAAGACAGACATTTAGCCCATAACATACTATTGTCACACTTAACAAAATTAACAGTAATTCCATATCATCTGAAATTCAGTTGGTTTTAATTTTCCTCATTGTCTTAAAATGTTTTTTCAGTTCATTTGTTCTACTCAGGGTCCAAGTAAGATCCAGTGATCCATTCATTTTAAAAGTGTGAGTTTATGCTTTATTTTAGATAAAGAACAACAAAGACTAACTTTTATCGTTGTGTGTAGACTATAAGTTTTGTAGTTGAAACTCTTTGGATTTAGAGTGTTCTGCAACTTTTCATATGATGTAAATATATAAAGGGGTCATATTGCTAAATAGAGCTTGAATTAATGGCATCTTAATACTATGAATCATGTATAGAAAGTGTATTAAATAATGTAGAAGAGAAGTATATAACCTCCTTTTAGGAAAAAGAAAGATAAAAAATACAAGTTTCTCCTTTAAGGATGACAGCTACTCTAGAGCTTGCCAGCAACATTGGAGGTTAAAGAAAAGGTTTCAAACTGAATACATTCTTGGGGTACTTTATTATAATCGTTCTCTAAGCTTTTGACCACCTGTATCAAAAGATGAGAACTCTCCAAGGGCTAATGAACCTAAAAGTTCACTTTTTTTTTTTTTTTTACCTTAAAGACCCTTTTGATCTTTAGGTTATTTCAGATGTTTTTGAAACATTATTCAGATAATTACATAAGTCATAAAACAGTATAACATTAATGATGTTTTAAATTACATTAGTTGATGTAAAAGATTCAGCAGAAAGCATCTTTTCCTTAAAGATGCATGTATTTTAAACCTATAATAGCTCCACGTGTCTTGGTGATAGTGAAACAAACCATTTACTTCGTGATACCAGTGATTATGCCATTCTCCCCTTAACCACAACTCAAGCTTAATTAAGTTTGACAATAAGGTGTTAGTTTTTATACCTGAAGGTGTTTACAACAGAAAGATTTAGTGGGTTGCAGTAGAAAGAGAACAGGGGACAGAGTGCATTGGGGCATGTTTGTCCTCTATCCAACAGGAGTTGGTGGGGAGTTCTTATTACTGAGACTACAAGCCAGGGTAGTGTGGGAAGGAGGGCCTAAACAAATGCCAGCTCTCAGGGGCACGGGTTAGAATTCATCAGATGATTTCTCCTTAGTCTCACAAAATTGAGAGGCAAGTAATTGTTACAGGCTGTCTTCTCATGGAGGACTGCTGTCTATTTCTCTTCCCCAAAGCTGATGAGGAAAGACTGGCACTAAGAATCTTTTAATTCTATACAAAATAGAGGGTGGGCCTAATTGAAGTAAAGCAGATGGAAGTTATTAGAAAAAAGTACAATGTTATTGTTACTCATTGAGAAATCCTAGATTCAATACTAGTTTTTATCCCATTGGCTCTGTGACAGAGAATACCCCAGTCTTCTAAAGATAGTACCAAATTAGTATCTTTTTTTCTTTCTTTTTAGAAACAACATAGTGTGATACAAAGCCCTTTATTTCATGTGTGTGCTAAGGCACTTGCTTTAATCCTTATGTGTATATTACAGAACATAATGTAAAAATCAAATAACCCATACACATTTTTTATCAGTCTGTCTTTCCACATGAATCTGCTCTGATAGGAACATTAACAACATCAGTTTATTCTAGAAGTGGTTTAAAATAATGTAGTAAAAATATTAGCAAATAACATCAAAGATGATCTAGCTGTTGCCTTTATTGCTATGTGCCAGAACCTCCCGACCTAGAAGGGGGCCTTGTAGAAAGTAGAAGGGGAAAGGTACCTCAGGAAAGGAAAGAACCTAGTAGTTACTCTAAAGGCTAGAGTGAAGTAATTGCCAGAGGTAAACTATTAGTCTGGAAAGAATGCCCAGACCATCACCATCTCAAGTAAGTGTCTGTATGCAAGCCTGAAATAAGGTAGGAAAAGTGGAGTTAATGATATCTATGTTTGGTAGGCATGACATTTCATCCATTGTGGTCTGCAAACATGGAATCACAAATAATCGGAATGAAAGGAACCTTAAAGATCATACAAAATTTTCATTACTTCAGAGAAAACTGAACTGCAGATATGCTCTTACTCAAGGTCACTCAGATAGTTGGGAGTAAAATTCAGGTTTCCTGACTTCTGATCCGGTGTTCCTGTTTTTTCTTGGTTTTTTTTTTTACTTTTTAAAAAATTGTGGGGAATTCCCTGGCGGTCCAGTGGTTAGGACTCGGCGCTTTCACTGCTGAGGGCCTGGGTCCCATCCCTGGTCAGGGAACTAAGATCCAGCAAGCCACGCGGCGCAGCCAAAAACAAAACAGTTGTGGTAAATACACATAAAATTTACCTTCCGAACCATTTTTAAGTGTACAGTTCAGTAGTTTTAAGTACATTCACACTGTAGTGCAGTCAATCTCCAGAACTATTTTCATCTACAAAACTGAAACTCTTTACCTATTAAACAACTCCCATTTCCCCCTCCCCTGGCAACCACCATTCTGCTTTCTGTCTCTGTAAATTTGACTACTGGAGGTATCTGATCCAGTGTCCTTTTTTATTCATTGTGGCATTACATCCAAAAGTAATGTGTAAATTACTTAATTGTCTTCCTTTTTTTGATTTTTCTTGGAATTACAAAGCTACCTTTTTTTTTTTTTTTTTCCTGCGGTATGCGGGCCTCTCACTGTTGTGGCCTCTCCCGTTGCGGAGCATAGGCTCCGGACGCGCAGGCTCAGTGGCCATGGCTCACGGGCCCAGCCACTCCACAGCATGTGGGATCCTCCCAGACCGGGGCACGAACCCGTGTCCCCTGCATCGGCAGGCGGACTCTCAACCACTGCGCCACCAGGGAAGCCCTACAAAGCTACTTTTTAAAAAACACTGGGAAGGGGTCGTCCCCTGACCCCCAGGACTGGCCCAGGTGTAGAGAGACTACCTGAAGGGAAGGAAGCACAAAAGAGACCTGCTGTAGACTCAGGGCAAAGGGAATGCCAGGCTGGGACCTGTGAGCACTACAGGAGGAAACTCTAGCATGGTGGGACTAGCTCCAGGCACACAGGAGAAGTGCAAGAGGATTGGACATGAAGTTACTTGGATTCTTCGTTCTCATTTGCCTTTTTCTGCTTCTGCTGCATGATCTCCGAGTCCCTCTGCTTGTGGACGGCAGCAGAAAGCCTGTTATCTCAAATGCTTTCCCTTCACCAAGTCACTCTGCTTTTCCATATTCCTCTGGCAGGCTAGCTCGCACTGGTTACCACAGTCTTGGTGATGGCATGAATATATACTTTATTCTGACTTTTTTGGTCAGATGCTTCCATATAATATAAATCAGTTTATAATGCCATCCCTTTGCTTCTGTTGTTTCCTATGCCCCGAATGCCTTTTTCCTGTTTGTATACCTTATCTGATGCCCCACTCCACCCCCAGTTCCTTAAATCCATTTCTTGAACTCATCCTTCAAGGCTCAGCTCAAAGGTCACTTCTTTGAAGTTTTCTCCAATACCCATAGCAGAGTTTGCAGCTCCCTCTACTCTCTCTGCTGTTAAAGCAATTGTAACATCATTTTGGAACTGTCTTCTTTTCTCTCCTGCCCATTAGACAAGCTTCTTGGGGGCAGGCAGTTTATCTTCTTATCTCTATGTTCCATCTTTGAGTTTTGATTATGCCCAGGAAATTGCCTTTTAAGAAAAAAGAGATTATATAATCCTTTTCTCCACCGCTAATCAAAAAAACCTTTCTGAAGCAATTCTGATATCTTTTTCCAGGTTAAAACCCTTCACTGGCTCCTGGGGTCCTCGGTGTCAAGTCCAAACTCCTTTACATGGGTTGCCAAATCCTTCATGATCAGGCTTCTGCTAACCTGTAGCCTCATGTCATGCTATTTCCCCCTCAGATTCTCTTCCCAAGCCTTACCCGTGCACTTGCAGACCTGGTTCTGTCTCTCTCCTTGGAGCCTGCTTATGTCATTTCCTCTGCCCAGAACCCTCTTCTCCCATTGCTCCTGTCCCCCAAGGCCGTCTCCCTCTCCTACTTTACTCCTACTCATCCTTTAGGACCCAGTTTAGGTATAATTTTTTCTGGGAAGCCTTCCCTTTATGTGTGTGTGCACGGACACACACCCTTCCTGTGTTCTTCATAACACGTTATAATTCCTTTTTATCATCACACTGTATTATAATTTCCTGTCTGCTTGTGTTCCTTACTTGTCTATGAATGATTGGGAGCCCAGGGTCTATGTATTTGTTAATTGTTCTTTCTCTAATGCCTAGAACCTAGCTAAGTGTTCAGTAAGTATTTGTTGCATAAAATTAGACCACTGTTTCCCAAACCTGTTTTCAGAATAGTGTTCCCCAGAATGTTAAAAGAGATGCCATGAAAAATGAACTCTGTAGTTAAATAGGGAAATGCATTTTGAATTTCTAAGAGGGCATATATGCTTTATCATACTGCCCTGAACTTGATAGTCATGGTTCCCAAATGCCAGTGTGCTCAACCCCATTATTTTAGATTCAGTGAATGGGGCCAAGGAATATATTGTTAAAAAAATGCCCCAAGTGATTCTCATGTGAGGCTGAATTTGGTATACACTGGTATACAGTGATTACAAAGGTTGTTATAATATGTAATGCATTTGGAATACTGCGTAGTACATAGTAGAAGTGCTATATTACTGTTAATTGCTGCTGTTGTTGATGTTGTTGTCATTATAGTTATATATGACAGTGAAACACATTTCTATGACATATTTGTTAACATTTCACAAAACTTAGTTTGACAAAGGCTGAATTAAGCAAGAACTTCAGTGCCAGCTGTGTATTGATGACACCCAAATCTCTATCCTTAGCCCTAACTTCTTCTGATCTCAAGACTTGACTCTCCGATTGCCTGTTGGACATTTTTATATGGATGCTGTGCAAGCACCTCAAAAAATCTTGAAAATCCCAAACCTGTACCTCCTTGTATATTTCCTATTGGCATTACCATCCCCTTGTCGGCCATGCTAGAAATCCTGAAATCAACTTTATTTCCTTTTTTCCTCATCCCTCACATCTAGTCACCAAATCCTACTTGTCCCACTTCAGAAGTAGCCCTCAAATCCATCCCTCCATTTCTGGAATAAGCCATGCCTTTTCTATATGCTACTTCTTTTACCTAAGCCTTGCTTCTCTGCTTAGCAAATTGCTATTTTTAAATGTCACTCTTCCACTTCCCCCTCCCCCATCCAACAGCCGCCAACCCGTGAAGCCTTCCCCAGCTAATCTGAACAGAAGAACTTGTTCTGTGGTCTTGTCCCAGAGACTTTGTATGTAACTTTATTATAGCACTTATCACTTTGTGCTTACCTCCGTAGCCTCAGCTCATGTCTTTCTCTCCCACTAGCATGCGAACTACTTAAGAGCAGATGCCATATGTGAGTCATCCTATCTCCCAACACTTGATTAGTGTCTGGCACATAGTAGGGGTTCACATTATTTCAGTGAATTTAAACAACTAAGAAAGTCTAAAATTAACACTTTTTTTTCTCTCTTTGTACAGAGATTAGTACTGAAGAGCAGCTAAGGCTACTGCAAGAGGAGAAGCTTTGCAAAATCTGTATGGATAGAAATATTGCTGTAGTTTTTATTCCTTGTGGACATCTGGTCACTTGTAAACAGTGTGCGGAAGCAGTGGACAAATGTCCCATGTGCTACACAGTCATTACTTTCAAGCAAAAAATTTTTATGTCTTAATCTAACTACAGTAGGCGTGTTATATTCTTATTACCCTGATTGAATGTGTGATGTGAACCAACTTTAAGAAATCAGCATTGAATTCCATTAGCATTTGCTACCAAGTAGGGAAAAAATGTAAACTGTGATGTTATAGTTAGCAATCTAAAATTTGAATTTCTGGATTTTTCAGGATTTTAGCTGTATTATCTGTCCTATTTTTTCACTGTTATTTAATTGAAACCCTAGACTAAGAAGCATCATATTATTATAACTGATCACAATTTGTATATGTAGTACACTGACTTAGATTTCTAAATGTAAGTGAATTAATCAACTGACTTTTTCATCCTTTTTAGATAGGCTTAACAAATGGAGCCTTCTTTGTAAACGTACAGATTAATCTCCCCAATCACATAATTTGTTTTGTGTGAAAAAGGAATGAACTATTCTACACTGGTAGAAAGATAGAGATTATCTTTAGATGTTTGTGTTTTAGGATTTTGTCCACTTTCTTTTAAAATTATACACATGTACTTGGGTGGATGATTTTTAAAAATGATTTTGCCATCGTTAAAAGGGTATTTAATGATTGAATACCATCTAGCCTACACGTACTGATGTGGAAAGATGTCAGAGGTATATTAAGTTTAAAATCAAGTGGCAAAACACTGTGTATAGAATGAGCCAAGTGAGGTGTGTGTGTTTTATATACGTATAGAACAGAAGATTTGGAAAGATAGGCACTAAACTGTTAAATGTGGTTTCTTTGGGGGGGTATGGGTCCCAGAGGGGCTTTACAGGGAGGGACCTTTCACTTTCTACTTTTTTTATTTTGTTCTGTTTGAATTTTTTATAAGTCTGTATTACTTTTGTAATCAGAATTTTTAGAAAGTATTTTACTGATTTAAAGGCTTAGGCATGTTCAAACGCCTGCAAAACTACTTACTGCTCAGCTTCAGTTTTTCTAATCCAAGAAGGCAGGGCAGTTAACCTTTTTGGTGCCAATGTGAAATTTAAATGTTTATATGTTTTTCCTGCTTTGTGGATGAAAAATATTTCTGAGTGGTAGTTTTCTGACAGGTAGACCATGTCTTCTTCTCTTGTTTCAAAATAAATATTCCTGATTTTGTAAAATGAAATATAAAATATGTCTCAGATCTTCCAATTAATTAGTAAGGATTCATCCTTAATCCTTGCTAGTTTAAGCCTGCCTAAGTCACTTTACTAAAAGATCTTCGTTAACCCAGTATTTTAAACATCTGTCAGCTTATGTAGGTAAGAGTAGAAGCATGTTTGTACACTGCTCGTAGTTATAGTGACAGCTTTCCATGTTGAGATTCTCATATCGTCTTGTATCTTAAAGTTTCATGTGAGTTTTTACCTTTAGGATGATTAAGATGTATATAGGACAAAATGTTAAGTCTTTACCTAAGTTTTTTGTTTTCTTGTCTAGTGATAGTAGTAGATACTTCTGAAATAAATGTTCTCTCAAGATCCTTAAAAACCTCTTGGAAATTATAAAATATTGACAAGAAAAGAAGAGTTGTTTGAATATTAAAGAAAAAATAAAACTTGAATAAGAATCAGTATATATTAAAAAAAGAAAATGAAAGTTTAAAAATGCTTCATAGAACACCCAGACAAAGATTCTCACAACAACCTGTTGTAGAGGTGAGTGAGGCATTTTACTGTAGAGAAAAGTTTGAGAGTGGAACTGTTAAAAGTTATATTTTTGTTGTATTTTCTAAGAGAAAGAGTATTATGGTCTCTTAACCTCTGTTGATTACTACTTTGATATTCATTTAAAGCACTGCAAATTTAAATGAGAATTTTAAAAATCAAATAATGACTGCCCTGTTTTTGTTTTACTATGTAAATCCTCAGTTCTTTACCTTTGCACTTTCTTCTACTTAGGTTTAGTTATATATTCATTAAGTTAAATTTTACATGTATAGTCTAAGCTTTAAATTTAAACTTAAATTACAAGGGGAGAAAAGTGTTAAAGTTTTAAAAATGTGTTTTCCAGGACACATCAGCTCCAAGTCAGGTAGTTAGTTCAGTCTAGTTGTTGGCCGAGGACTGAACTGTTTTAACATAAGGCTTTTCCAGTTCTGGAAACCTCAGTTCATTAAAACTCTTTTAAAACTTGTATGTTTAGAGTTAAGCAAGACCTTTTTTCTCCCCATGAGTTGTGAAATTTAATGCATGAAGCTGATGTGGCTAACAAGTTTATTTTAAGAATTGTTTAGAAGTGCTGTTGCTTCAGGTTGTTAAATCACTCAACACTCCAACTTCTAATCAAATTTTTAAAGACTTACCAATGTTTGCCTTTGTTTGCACTATGAAAAGCCCTGGATCCTTCCCATCTAATTGTGCAAAGAATGATCACTTGCAAGGTCAAAAATATAGCCAGATCCAAATCTCTGCCTCCCCCTTCCCAAAATAGTTCTCACTATCTACATGTAGACATTCTTTTCTATATAAAGTTCACTCTAAGATTTCAAAAGGCACCACCTATTTTACTACATTTTAGTCATGCGAAGAGTCAAGTTGTTTTGTAATAAATAATTATCTTTATTCGTAATAATCTGGTGTGCTGATCAAAAGCTTTGTCTTAATTTTTGAGAAACGGGTTTAGTGTTTATAAAATAAATTCCAGTTTATTAATTAGTAGCTTTGTATTGCCTTTCCTACTAGATTTTTTGTTTGTTTTTATTTTTTTTCCCTTTTGGTTTGGGGCTAAGATGGGGTAGGATGGGTGTAGTGAATGTATATGATGTGATTTGGCCCTGTGTATTATGATCTTTTGTTGTTATATTATTTAAATGTTGGTAGTTTTTTTCCTGTTTTCATTTTAGTGGATAAAATTGGTATTTTGAACTCTGAATGGAGACTACCACCACAGCATTAGTTCCACATATCGTACCCTTTAGATCAAAATCATTGTTTTATTTCCTGCTCACCCAGTTGTTGAATATGGGGAAAAGGGGTGGAGGGGTGGGAGAAGTAGGATAGGTTGTGTATCATTTCCATTAGAGAAATAAGAAAACAGGAGGGAATATTTGACAAATATGGTTATTTTTAGCCAAATCTGCTTTAAAAAAGAAAAAAAGAGGTAACCATTTCTTCATCTGTGAAATGAGAATAGTACGTGTCTTACAAAGTTATGAGTTCAAGGAGGCCATATATGTAAAATACCTGTTATAAATGTTAATTCCCTACCTAACACTCTTTTACCTTCCGTGGATATGCCTTGACTCTGGAAATGTGGGCTAAAACTTAGATGATATCTTTCAGTGACTCTTACTCATTTTTTTTGTTTGTTTGTCATAGTCAAGATGCAAATTACAATGAACAAGTAGGTCAAGTCCTTAAAAATATTTAAATTCCTGTTTTAATAACTTGAAAAAAATATTCTTACCAAATTTAGTTGAGCTTTCCTAATAGAAACAGTTGGCTTATTCCCACTTTCATAATCAGTTTCAGTTTGACTCTTGTACACTTAGCACAGTGTGAATTTCATTTGCAGCATAATAGGATCATAGGGTGTCAGAGCTAGAAGAGACCTTAGAGAGTATCTAAATTCATCCCTCTTGTTTTACAGATAAGGGAACTGAGGCTGAAAGGTGAAATGATTTGTTCAAAGCTGTATAGCTAATTAGTGATAGCTCAGACTGGGTCATAGTTTGACGGTGAAAAACTTCAAGCTACCTCTCCAGGGAGGTCTCAAATGTTTATTTTTTCTTGTATACCATACCATAACCTTCACTACATATTAAATGATACTTTATAACTAATACAATAGGACAATCTTAAATACATATAGCTTCAAATTGTACAATACTACATTAATGTTTGGGTGGTAAGATTCTATTTTGAAGTCTAAAGTTTGCAGAAATGCATATAGATTTTTTGGCATTTATTACATTCTTGTGTATCATTGATGTAACATTTAAAATTACTATATATTTTGTCATTCTGTCTATACTTAGCAACAAATTTGCATTTTTTATTTGATGTAACAAAGGCTTTAATGTAATTTTTGTTAGAAGAGTTTGCATTTTTTTCATTACTGTTATACTTTATCTAACCTGACAAAATGACTGATTCTTATGTCATTGTATTAGTGTTGTGAATAATCATGTGAAATGTGTGAGAAAGAGTACTATATTTGTGAATATAATTTTATGGCTCTTTTCATTTAGTAGAAACCTTTCCATCAGTATGGAAAACTAAGAAAATTGCTTTCTACTGTAAAATCTGGCAGTCATCATAGATTAAAGCTTATTTTTCTGTGAATAAAACTTATTCAATAAAGCACTATTCTTTAAAATGATATCTTATTACTTAGTTTCATTTTCTCAGAAGAAAATAAAATACTTAAAAATACTAAAATGTAACCTCCTAAATATACCCTATGCCATTGGGCCAGGCAGTAAGGTACACATCAAGTCAGATCATATTTAAAAAAAAAAAAAGACATCTGCTTTCAAATTAATTTATAGAATTCTATAAGTGCATAAAAAGTTAATTTTTAACATGTGTAAAAATATGAACCCCCCCCTCCCCACAAAGATTGGCCTGGTTGACTCAAGAGATAGTATAGTCACCATAACAAGGCTTGAACAAGCAAGAGACCTAAGAAGCCACTGCCCCTTTGAGGCAGGCAGCAGAGAAGGATTTTTGTGAGTCTGTATTGGCAGCTGCCCAGAGAGTTTCAGAAGCTACAAGCAAATCTGGTGGAATAAAAAGTGAGGGAATAAAGGATCTTTAAAGGGAGAGAGAAATTTAGAAGAGGGCTATTTCCCCTACCCCTGCCTGCCCACAATGGAAGTTCCTAAATTGAGATTTGTATTTCAGGCCTAGTCTGTATAGTGACTGATTATTGAATCCTTGACTATGTTATCACTCTTATCCGAGATATACCATTAAGACCTTGTTTTAAATGCAGTCCACATTTTGTACATGTTAACTACACTTTCAATGAATATTGATGAAGATGTGAATTTTCAAAGCTTTCTCTTAACAGAAATTTTCAAACTTACATAAAAGTAGAAAGGGAAATATAATGAGTCCCATGGTAATCATCATTCAGCTTCAACAAATAACATTTTGCCAGTCTTGTTTCATCTAGGACTCTCCCTCCCTTTATTTATTTTTAGATTTTATTTATTTATTTATTGCTGATATATTCTAGAGTAAATCCTAGACATTATGTTATTTCTCCTGTAATTACCTTGTTATATACCTATACCAGATTAGAACATTTTTTAAATTGTGAATTTTTAACACCGCTATTACTGCTAAATATTAATGGACATCTAAACAAGAATTAAAGGCAACTTTATTCCCCCTTTCACCCTATTTGAAGATTAAGGTAAATAAACCCCCTCAAAACTGATATTTAAAAAATACTTTTAGGGAGTTCCCTGGGCGTCCAGTGGTTAAGACTCAGTGCTTTCACTGCCGTGGCCCGGGGTTCAGTCCCTGGTCGGGGAGCTAAAGATCCCACATGCCACGTGGCGCAGCCAAAAAGAAAAAAAAATTTTTAAATGATCTTCTCACTATTTCATTTGTAGTTTGCTTATAGATTGTAGAATAAATGTAGTGCCTATTAAAAGTTGGTAGGCTAACTTGCAACAACATGGATGGACCTAGAGAGTATTATACTTAGTGAAATAAGTCAGAGAAAGACAAATACTGTATGATACCACTTATTTGTAGAATCTAAAAAGTAAAAATATAACAAACATTCACAGATACAGAGAACAAACTAGGGGTGAGGGAGCAGGTAAGGGACAAGATAGGGGTATGGGATTAAGAGATACAAACTACTATGTATAAAATAAGCAACAAGGATATATTATACACCACAGGGACATATAGCCATTATTTTGTAATAACTTTAAGTGGAGTATAATCTAAAAATATTGAATCACGGTGTTGTACACCTGAAACTAATAAAATACTGTAAATCCACTAAACTTCTATTTAAAATTTTTTTAATAAAAAAACTAAAGGTAGGCTAACTGCATGGTGTATGGATACCTAGTGGTTCTCAAAGTGTGGTCTGGAGACCAGCAGCACCTGCATCACCTGGGAACTTGTTAGAAATACAAATTGTTGGGCCCCAACCTAAACCTAGTGAATCAGAAATTCTGGGGTGTAACACAGCAGTCGGTGTTTTAACAAACCCTCTAGGTGGTTCTGATACAGGCTAAAGTTTGAAAACCACTGGCATATGGTATGGGGTCCGAATCCAGAAATAACTAAGTGACTGAAACCTGTAAGTTAAATTGATGTAGCTCTCTGCAGGTGACTGTCATCCTTAACCTTTCTTCTCCTTGTAACTCATTGCTGATCCAGTCCTGTATTTTCTCCTGCTACCAAAATGCGAAGACTTAAAATGCAACATCCTGAAAATCCCTTCTGATTCCACTTTTCAACAAAATTTTCTTGCATACAGTACTCTTTGAATTTGATAATGCAAATCATTCTTCAGCCCCTACACTGCCAAGTTCAGAATAGCCTCACACTGCTCATTGCCATTAAACTGTCCTCCAATCAAGCAGTGAAAGGGTTAAGTATTTGAAGTCTCTCTTATAAGCACTAGTGTGACAGCAATTAGTTGAAATTGTACAGAACAGACCTGCACTTCTAGAAAGAGCCAAAGCTTCAGTGAAATGTGAGCAGTTAATCTACAAATGATAGAGTTGGAAGTGGTCAGCCTCTCTAATTCATAATAAGTAGCAGTTCTGGATTCTTTTTTTAGGTCTGAAATTTTAAAGTGTGGCACAAAAGAAAATTCTTGTAGTGGTTTTAGGTCTCTAAAGGTCTTCATAGTTGCATAAATCCACACTAAGGTCAATATTGGTCTCTAACTGTATCCAAAATAAAAATTTTAAGGTAGATAAAGGCTAGATGAAAGTCAGACTTAGTTTTCTTTTCCTGCAAACTACTAATTTGCTTATAACAAACACTTCCATAACCTAGCCATTTGGCTTTGTATAGATTTGGTCTGTTTAGAGTTTTTTTTTCCAATCTTATTCTGTTTAATTTGATATTTCCAAGACCCTATATGCGCCATAACTAGTAACTACAGCATAAGAAATCTTTTGCACGGGCCTATGCTTGTTAACTTTAGGCTTATGAATAAATAGTAGAAGAATACTGGTTCAAAACAAATAAGGAATAAGAACCCAAGAGAAACCAAACTTTATTTCCCCCTTTTATTTTCCCAGAAGAATTTAAATATTAAAAAAAAGAGTAGGGTATAATTAATTGAGGTAATAGTATTTAAACAATGATCTTGCTTCAAAATCTAATTCTTGTTTCAGACAATTTTATGTTTCAAAAATATTTTTTACATGCAAAATTATAAATGTCCATTTGTTACAAAAACTTTTGAGCTTTCTTTTAAGTCTGTGTGTTGTGTTTTAACTTTATTTCGTTACTAGGTACTAGGGATTTCTTTTGAATTCCATTAGCTTAAATAAGGGGCTTTGCATTTTTGGCTAAAGCATCAAAAATGTATTTTCTCATTAAATATTGGAATTTTGTTTGGCAGTGATTAGGCTCTCCTTCTGCCAGATTACTGACAATTGGATTGAGGAAGGAAAAAAGAACACACAAGTATGTTCATGAACAATTACTGATGTTTCAGAGGAACTTAAATTGAAAACAAAGACCCCAAATTTCCCCCATAAAATTAATCTGGAGTGGAGAAAAACTTGCTAAAAATTATTTTATTTTTCATTAAATAAACATTGTGCAGGGATTTCCTAGCAGAAATTTAACAAAGGCCTGTGTTAATCATTAAGAGAATGACCTGACTCACCTGGAAAAACTTGTTTTTCTTTCAACTAGATTTTTGTTTGTTATTTGACTACTAAAAAGAACGTACTGTACTTATGCCTTTCTTGGTTTTCTACTGTAAATATTTCAGATACATTATGTTCTTATAGCTCATATAAGAATTAAGTAAAGGACTTCCCTGGTGGCATAGTGGTTAAGAATCCGCCTGCCAATGCAGGGGACATGGGTGTGATCCCGGGCCTGGGAAGATCCCACATGCTGCGGAGCAACTAAGCCTGTGTGCCACAACTACTGAGCCTGCGCTCTAGAGCCCACGAGCCCCAACTACTGAGCCTGCGTGCCACAACTACTGAAGCCCGCGTGCCTAGAGCCCATGCTCCGCAATGAGAGAAGCCACCGCAATGAGAAGCCTGTGCACCGCAACGAAGAGTAGCCCCCACTCGCCGCAACGAAGACCCAATGCAGCCAAAAAAATTTTTTTAATAAATAAATTTTAAAATAAGAATTAAGTAAAAAGACCTATACTTAGTATGAGTTATAAATCAATATATGGTCATTTACATGTAATGAAATGTAACAAAAATATTAACACATAGGGATAAGTATCCCTGCTCCACCTACCTCAGAGGAGTGTTGAAAGGATCGTATGAGTAAATGTACATGAAAGAGCTTCAAAAAGTATAAACTATATAAGCCCAAGGAATCATTCCTCTAATTAGAGTTTACTGGACTAATTATGGGTTAGTTTCATACAAAATTAAACAGTTGTGGACCAGTATCTGATTAATCAAGGATGTAGAGTGATGAAATTCATTTATACAGTTTCTTGGCCATTTCCGTGGCTCTCAAAATCCTTTACATGCATTATCTCTTTGCCTTCCACTCTCTACATGGTTACTCCTGTGTTTAAATCAGAAGTGTATGGGTAATGGCACGGAGATAATTGGAGAAATTGTTGCTGTACAATTTTGGAAATTGTGTTCATAAACCCTGCCATTCAAGTGGCCCTTAAATAGATTTACTTGGGCAGTCAGGCCAGCTCTGTTTTCTAACGTATGAAAATAAGACTATATAAAATGGATAAATTCAGGGAGGATAAAATAATTGGTCTGGTACTCTTGCACTATGCCGTTGTGTCTCTCATTCATTATAGTCACAGCACCTCTATAATTTATAGCTGAAGAACCCCAGACATAGAGGTTACCTGACTCACCTAAATCATATGGTGAATCACGAGTCGAGCTGTTCTTATAGGCAGTGAATATGTTTCTGGCTAATTTTCGGCATGAATTAGCTAAATTGGCTGCCTCACTGTCTGAACGTTTGAGTGTATACGTCCAAATCCAGGCTTTTTTTTGTACAGCAAGACCTGGCTGGCCATATGATACCAAACCACAAAGCCAAATAGAATAAATAGGTATATGTGGTCCTTACCATGTCTACTCAACTAGAATTGAAAAATTAAAGTAATTCTAAAAAACAAAATTGATTAACTATGTTTCTGATCTTAAGAATTTGGAAATGAGGAAGAGAATGTTTCACTACGTTGCCAAGGCAAACCTTGGAGGTCAGGAACCATATCTTCCTAATCACTATGTTCCCAATGACTAGCATGCTGTCTAGTCCATTAATAAGCAGAGTTAATTTTTTCAATACATAGATGTATGAGTGAAGGAATGAAAGAACAAATTAGTAAGTGAATGGAGTGGGAAAGCCTCCTCATCTAAAAGTTGTGCATTGACAAATGTAATACAATTTGGAATCAATACTGACTTTCTACAAATTTCATTTTAGTTTTTTTAATGCACCAACATTAAACACCTACTATGTGCCAGGCTCTGTGCTAGATGCTAGGGAGTCAATTCTATCACTGAAGGGCAATAGGAACTGTATCTAATTCAAACTTTGGGGAGGGTGTTGGGGGGCAGTATTCTGGAGTATGGGGCCCTTGCAGTAGTCAAGGAGGTGGCGGAAGGGATTTCTGCCTGGGAGGGAAGCATGTGCAGAGCTCAGAATCAAGAAAGTCTGACATATCTGAAGACTAAAAATGGAGGTTTTGAATGAGAGGTCTAAAGCCATTTGCTGGGAATCCTCATGGCCATTTTGTGTGCGCTAGATCTCCTTGGGTACACATTTTGGATCAGTTTGGTTTTCTTTCTCCCTACAGATTAGAGAAATTCAAGATGGTATGATGGGTTTTGAATTTCTGAGCACGAAACAGGTGAGTTTTTTCTAAAGCAGGTTATGTGAGGTATGTTGGGGTATAAAGGAAAGGATATTCACTCACCAGGCAACCATCACCTTTTCTAAGCCTTTGCTGGGGCTGGACGGTATATACAAGGCTCACACAAGTTTCTTTTTATTTGAAATATATATTCAAATTAAGGCACCTTGTTTAATACGTTTAATGAAATCTTGTTTCACTTCATCATTGACCTCCACCAGTGTCTCTTAATCCTATTTAATCGTACCAACAGTGTGTAATAATTGCTTGCAGCGTACACAGAAATTCTGGGACATAGTCATAGAAGAAAGTAACACCCAGGCTGGGTCCTCCTGCAGTTTATAGTCTTGGTAGTAGAAAGAGATTTACATTCATCATTCACAAGGTATTCCCCCATTCCAAACATAATGCAGCGACCATTGGTAACCACGGTGGGTGTTGTTTAACTCAAAACAAATCAAAGGAACAAAAGAGTGTAAATATAGTGTGATACAGAGCTAGATTGTGTGGTATAGACTAACATTATTACAGGAACAAAGAAGGACAAGTGAGGTTGTGGCCCAATAATTGGAGCAGGTTTCATCAGAGTGGTGTGACCAAAGTTACAGACCCTGAGATTGTTGAAGGCTGTTCAGATACTAAAATTTTATGATTGTATGTGATATATTTGTTGTTGTTGTTTTGTTTTGTTTTCTATGCAAGGTTAATGGAGGACAAAAGTACCCACTTGGGCTGTTATGCTATAGGCTTCTGTGTGTGTTCTGGCATGTGTCTTGAATAATATTTTAATATATTTCCATACACATTCCATTAAATAATGACTCTTTGAACAGCATTTCATCTTAAAAGGAATTCAGCCTCCATTGCTTCTAAGCAAAAATTAGAAGCCAAAGTTCCCTCAAAGTCCTGCTCAAGCATTCCCTCTTCATTGGGAAATGGTCAGTTAATTCAAATGACAAATCAGGAACGGGAGCAACTCAGCAGGTGATTCATGGTGTGATTGAAAGGGCCTGGTACGTTTTCTATGTCAGTTTCTTCATCTATCTGTAGGAAATAATGGTCTCACAGAGGTGTTATGAAAAATAATTAAAGTTGGTAATGTGCTTTGAGATCCATGGATGAACTGCGCTTTCAAAGTGCATAATTACACACCACAGTGAGTCTCTCAGGCTGGTTTCCTCTACTCAGTCTTTCATAGGTATTAAAAATGACCCAATATACACACTATCAAACGTAGTAAGGTAGATAGCTAGTGGGAAGCAGCCGCATGGCACAGGGATATTGGCTCGGTGCTTTGTGACAGCCTGGAGGGGTGGGATAGGGAGGGTGGGAGGGAGGGAGACGCAAGAGGGAAGACATATGGGAACATATGTTTATGTATGACTGATTCGCTTTGTTATGGGGCAGAAACTAACACACCATTGTAAAGCAATTATACCCCAATAAAGATGTTAAAAAAAAAAAAATGACCCAGTTCAGGTAGGTTTTCCTTGTTCTCCAGTTGCTACTACATTTTTTAGCCACTGATACCAGTCGCCTTTAAAATGTTTAGAACACAACCCACAGTAGTAGTAAATACCACTAATCCTTTGGCTTTAGGATTCTTAAAGTCTTTTCTTTGGCGGAGTTTAGTTTTCCAGATCACTCTCTACCTTCATTCTCAATCTTTCCACTTCAGTTGACTCACTTATCTCCTCTCTGACGCCAGTCCCAACAGATTGTAAAAGATCAGCTCAATGGCTTCACTGAAACCAAACAGGAGGTCTCGCTTTGCTTTGCTTAATACTTGATCATTTCTTCTTTGCTGTTCTTATTCCTCTTCTTTCCCTCCTGCCCTCTCCCCCATTTTAATTGGCCTGTTGGAAACACCCAGCAGGTGAAATTCTTTAGATAACTCCACAGCAGGCTGCAATCCAAATGTTGAGCTGTTGAGTTGGGGGAGGAAAGAGGCTAGGATTGGCCAAGCAGAAAACAAGAGGGGAGTTGGGAGCAAGATGTTGTGACAACATCCAAGTCTATCTGGGTCGTAAGGGGAAACCTAGAACAACAAAACCAACTGAGAACAACATGAGAAAAGAACCACTGGCCCCTAACCTGGGCAGCCTTCCCACAAACTCCTTTTGCCATTTTTGCCATTTGAGAGAAGGAAGCAAGAGAACGTGGTATTGCTCCCCATCACAGGAAAAACAACGTCAAGCATATATTTCGTAATGCTCTTGGATTCACAGTGACATCTTTATGTTCAAAGGAAAGCACACTTCTTCCAAACGTTTGGTTCCAAGATGGAATATGAAATGGAATGAGACTATGAGTATAAATCAAACTTTTTCTTAAGCGCCTTTTGAATTCTGTCATTTATCAATATGTGATACAATTTCAACATCTGAATCTCGGGCAAAAGCTTTCCTTCATTCCCCCCAACCCCAATGTTCTGTCTGCACTGCCTGGTGGAGGGAGGGGGCAGAGTTTCCTTTAACAGAAACCACTGCTTGAAGCAGTACCCATGCTGAAGGGCTTCAGTTACCGTCACTAAATTAGAACTTTACCAGAGTAAAATACCCAGAGACTGGGTCAATTTTACTCTTTTACTTTGCCGGTAGGAAATATTTTCCTTCAAACGGAGTAAAAAACACAAAGAGGGCTTTTACCGTTCTTGAAATACTGTAGCACTGCATATGCTTCTCACTCTAAGTGCAGAAAACTTTTGAAAAGTATCTATTTATATAACATTTTGGAAATGACGAAATGTAAGAAATGGAGGACGGATTAGTGGTTGCCACTAATCTGACTGCCTAGCCAGTGCTTTTCCAAAAAAGGGACATGTAAGAAACAAGATGTAAAGGTCACTGAACTAAAAATCAAAAGAAATAGATTTTATTAGTAGCTCTGCCATTGTATGTGTTGAAAAGATACAAAATACAGACTTTTTTTTATATAATGAGGAGGGGAGATCAGAGGGAGGTGGGTGTGGTTATAAAAAGGCAACTTGAGGAATCCTTGTGGTTTGGAACTGTTCTGTATCTTGACTGTGGTGGTAGATACATGAATCTACATGGGTGATAAAATTGTATATAAATTAATACAAACATGCATGCTTGCACCCACAAACACACGTACACAAACTAGTACAATTAAAACTGGGGAAATCAGAATGAGACCAGTGGACTGTATCAATGTCAATATTCTGTTGTGATATAATATTACAGTTTTACAAGATGTTAACACTGGGAAGACCTGGGCAAAGTGTACAAGGGATCTCTCTGTATTATTTCTTATAATTGTAGGCAAGTCTACAATTATCGCAATAAAATTTTCAATTTTAAAATAGTTAACCAGGTCTTTTCTAGGCCCCACTCAAATAGCATAGGCAAAGAGACAAAATACCCATGGCTGAGATAAAGAGAAGAAAGCTGGACCCTGAAGACTGACTGACCCAGAACCAGAGTTCGATAAATCAGAAAAGAAGAAAAAAAGGGTTTTGGTTACAACTTAACATTCCATGTAAAGGATTTAATTTACAAATTAGTAAAAAAGATGCTGAATTGTACAATATTTATTTCTCTTTAAAGTTGGTCTAGGGCTTCCCTGGTGGCACAGTGGTTAAGAATCCGCCTGCCAATGCTGGGGACATGGGTTCGAGCCCTGGTCCAGGAAGATCCCACATGCCGCGGAGCAACTAAGCCCGTGCGCCACAACTACTGAGCCTGCGCTCTAGAGCCTGCGAGCCACAACTACTGAACCCATGTGCCACAACTACTGAAGCCTGCACGCCTAGAGCCTGTGCTCCACAACAAAGAGAAGCCACCGCAATGAGAAACCTGTGCACCGCAACGAAGAGTAGCCCCTGCTTGCCACAAATGGAGAAAGCCTGCGCACAGCAACAAAGACCCAGCACATCCCAAAATAAATAAATAAAATAAATTTTTTAAAAAATTTAAAAAAAAGAAATGGTAAAATTTATTGAAAAAGACAAAGTTGGTCTAAGATATTAACTTTAAAATACAACTGTAATGGGGATATATATATATATGTATATGCATAGCTGATTCACTTTATTATAAAGCAGAAACTAACACACCATTGTAAAGCAACTATACTCCAATAAAGATGTTTAAAAAAAAATAAGATAAAAAGATGCAATGTACAGCACAGGGAATATAGCCAAAATTTTATAATAACTATAAATGGAGTATAATCTATAAAAATAATGAATCACTATGTTGTACACCTGATACTAATATAATTTGTCCATTATACTTCAATAAAAAATATAAATTAAAAAAATACAACTGTAGAGGGAGATCAGCTTGGTGCTTTGTGAGCACCTAGAGGGATGGGATAGGGAGGGTGGGAGGGAGATGCGAGAGGGAGGGGATATGGGGATATATGTATACATATAGCTGATTCACTTTGTTATACAGCAGAAACTAACACAACAATGTAAAGTAATTATACTCCAATAAAGATGTTTAAAAAAAATACAACTGTAGACAAGGACTTACTGTATAGCACAGGGAACTATATTCAATATCTTGTAATAACCCATAACAGAAAAGAATCTGAAAAAGAACATATTTTATATATATATGTATAACTGAATCACTTTGCTATACACCTGAAACACTGTAAATCAACTCTACTTCAAGTAAAAAAAACAAATAACTGTACCTCCTAATGCCTATTTAATTATTTTATTATAGAATTCTATTTTTATGAATAAGGGTGAGGAAATCATGCTGATGTCTGGGCAGAAATGTGTCTTAACCCAGGTGCCATAACTGTGAAATGACTGCCTCAGATTTGTTTGGAGAAATGAATAAATCTTATAAAGGTTAAATCTTCACACTAAGAGTATCAAGTGTCAGCAAATGTAGATACAGATTTTTTTTTTTGGAAATGAAGAAAAATATTAAGTCTAGGTTTTGAATATATATTTGAACCAAAAAGGTAGCAGTAGATAAGACCAAAGTGAGATGCAAAAGACTCTAGTTGTAGCCACTGATATTCTCAGTTAGATACTTATTATCCTGAGGGAAAAAAGGGGAAAAACCAGTTTAGCTCATCTGTTTAAGTATTAAAAGATTCTCCAATTAAATTATCCTGTGTGAGTAAATAATGAGGTAATTCAGATAGACTCAAACTAATAAACACCTTGATATAGAACTGAAAAGAATTCCGGGTCAAAGTCAAATCTCTGCCTAGTATCCTATTGGTATAATATGCAAGACTAGGTGTGGCTGAACAATAATGAATAATGTATATGCTGGAAGTCCAACTACTGTATGGATATTCCTGGCAAGTAACAGCATTCTTTCAAACAACATCCTGAAGGCTCAACAGGATGATATCTTCCATCCCCACAAAGACGAAGGATATCATCCAAGCAAAAAGGAAAATAATTTCCTGGAGGCTAAGTTAGGGATCTCAGCACCAGCGTGGAGTAGGAGAGAGCTCATAACTTAGCAGACACAAGATCAAGAGTACCACATTGGGGAAAACATGGGAGAAAGGGAAGGGCTGCTCTCCTAGAGATTTGCAAAGACACGGTAAAATGGAACTGTCCGCTAGGTACACTATAAAAGAATTAAAGGGCTATACAGTGATTTCTAATGAGCCAGAAAAGAAACTGGGTGGAGGGAATTGAAAAACAGTATTCTTGAAAGCAAAAAGGGGAAAAGAAGCAATGAAGAGCTCCAGATCCAGAGGCTGTGAATATTAGCACAGAACTGATTCCAAGACCTCCAAATGCCTGAGAAATTATACATGAATGAATCAGTCCTAGGCTGTAAGAAGAAAGTGAAAGAAAAATAGTAAGAACTTAAAAATGAGGATTTCAGAGAAGTATTACATAGTAACTGAAAAGGGAGTCTGGCCATATGTAATGTGGCTTTTTTTGCGCAAAGTTTACTTTGACGTTCAAGTATTCCAGGTGGTCTCTTACCAAATCTGGTGGCATTAAGCCAATCACAGTTTCATGGCCACTTAAAAACCTAGAGTCTATTATTTCAGAAACAAATAAAGGATCTTGATGGCAATTCTTTCTGTAAATACAGTATTGTCTTAGATAATAATAATTATATGAAAACCTCTCCTTTTCTGGGGCTAAGCATGCTCTATTGTAATCTACTGCCTGTCAATTTCACCCAATAGACTATAGACTTCTAGAAGGTAAGAACAGTGGCTTACTTTTTCTGAATCCCAAGTGCCTGGCATATGCTAGGAACTCAATAAATGTTTGCTTCTTTAATAAATGAACAGCAAAGAAAATTTAGCAAAAATGAAAGGCAATGTTAACTTACCCACTGGGCAGGCAGCTAAATTCTGAAAGTGTTTCTTAGTAATCTCTACATGATGACATTGAAGAAACTAGATAACGACCGAACAATTTCTTCGAGGAGGTTTGGGAGAAAAGAGTTCACAAAGGAAAGGAACAATACAAGAGGAGCACAATTCCTGTGTGATGTTCTAAGATACGATGACATTAAACTGCAACTGGTAACAAGAGTTTTCCCTTCCAGAGTTACATCCAGCTTCCCCTTTCATCAGCTCCTCCCTGCAGTATACCTCCTGTTTTCCTTTAGCCACACAATACCACTTGCCCTTCCTGAGATAGGCTGTGCACTTTGACACCTCTGTGCCTTGGTTCGTTATACTCACTTTGCCTGGAAAGCTCTTGCTTCCATTATCTTCCTGGAGGATTCCTTATTCACTTTTCCATTGCCAGTTTGTCTCACTTACCTATTGCTGCATAAAAAACTCCCCCTCAACTGAGTGGCTTAAAGCAACCTGATTTATTATTTCCCAAGATTCTTTGGGTTGGCTGGGCAGTTCTGTTGGTCCTCTCGGGCTCACTTGTGTGGCTGCAGTCAGCAGGTGGGTCATCTGGGGGCTGGGCTCAGCTGGGACACTCTTACACCTGGTCCTCTCTCTCTACGTGGTCTCTCTTCCCCCATGGTCTCTCTCTCCACATAGCCTCTTTCCAGCAGAGTAGCCTGGGGTTTTTTTCCATGGCAACTGGGTTCCAAGAGCAAAGGCAGAAACTGCTAGTTCTCTTAAGGCCTGCCTAGGCTCAGAAATCCCAGAATGTCACTTTTGCTGCATTTTACTGGTCAACGCCAAGTTACACGGTCAGCCCAGATTCAAGGGGGAGAGGAAATAGACTTCACCTCTTGATAGGAGGAGTCGTAGCATCACATTGTGAAGGGACATGAGCACAGGGAGGTATAATTCACTGGAAGTCATTTTTAACAATCATACAACTGAAATGTCACCTCTTTATTCATCATTTGTGTTATATATATATATGGAGAGAGAAATCACATGATCTCATTACCTGTGTCTATGTCTGTTTGAAGGAGGTTTAGGAAAACAGCCTGAAAGGACCACTTTCTGTAATCTGACTGGGGAAAGCTATACTCATGAGATACAGTTGAAAATATAATTTGGGGCCAGATCATGGGGGACCTTGAATGCCGTACTAAAAAATTTAGATTTTATTTTGCAAGCATTCAGAACTGAAGTCAAGAAAATCTCTCCCCAAACTGCTTCTCCTATATTTCCTATCTGGGTGAATGATAGGAATAAGGATTCACATCTTCTACCTACCTTATCCGAATGGCCTCTAAGTGCTGCTACTTCTTACAATTCCTAAATATCTCTTGACTCTGTCCCATGCTCCCATCTACACTGCCATAGCTTTAGTCCAGGGCCTCGCTCATCATTTCTCCTTTGACCTATTGTCACAGCCTATTAACAAGTTTCCCTGATACTAGTCTTGCCCCCTTGTCCATTGTCCATGATTCCACCAGAATCATCTGCTGACGTTAGCCCCCTCATTATAAGCCTTCATGGATTTCTATCACTCTCAAGATAAAGTTCAAAGTCTTTGGCACTGATTACAAGGTCCCTCCACAATTTGGTCCCTGTCTAATCTCACTCTACTGCCCCCCTGCCCTTGCCCTTTATATTTCAGCAATACTATACTTCTTGTTGTTCCTCGACTCATGCTGTATCCCCTTGTGCCTTGGTGCCTTTGCCCATGGTAGACTCTGTGTCAAAAACCATTGTCCCCTTCTCTGCTTGGGTAACTCCCAGTTTTCTTTCAAGACTCAATCTCTAGGACTAATGCCCAAACCCCCCTCTCAATCTGGGTTAGGTGCCCCTTTTCTGTGTTGCAATATCACCCAGTGCTTATGGCTATCAGAATAATACTATTTATTGATCACTCACGTGAATAACTCAATTCTTGTATCAACTGTATGAAGTAGATTCTTATAGTGACAGCTAGTAAATGACAGAGCCAGGATATGAACCCAGGTGGCCCAAGGACCTACTGTTGAAAGCACTATACTATTTTCTCGCTCAGGCACAGCACTCATCACTCTGTACTGTAACTGTCAATTTACCTATATGTCTCCCCCACCGATTGTGAGTTTCTCGAGAATAGAAATTATGTCACATTTATCTTTTTTTAAAATAATTAATTAATTAATTTTTATTTTTGGCTGTGTTGGGTCTTCGTTGCTGTGCACGGGCTTTCTCTGGTTCCTGTGAGCGGGGGCCACTCTTCGTTGCGGTGCGCGGGCTTCTCATTGCGGTGGCTTCTCTTGTTGCGGAGCACGGGCTCTAGGCGCGTGGGCTTCAGTAGCTGTGGCTCGCGGGCTCCAGAGCACAGGCTCAGTAGTTGTGGCGCACGGGCTTAGTTGCTCTGCAGCATGCGGGATCCTCCCGGGCCAGGGCTCGAACCCGTGTCCCCTGCATTGGCAGGCGGATTCCTAACCACTGCGCCACCAGGGAAGCCCACATTTATCTTTTTATCCTCAGAAACTAACATAGTGCCTGCCACATAATAGGCACTCTAAAAATATGAGTTGAATGGATGGGTGGACAAATGAACGAATGAATGACTCCTGAAATTTATGAGTGATTCTTCTTGCTCTGTTGTTTTAGCCATTTTTTAAAGATAAAAAAATGCTTATAGAACTAGAAACATACTTCGATAAAGACCCAAATTATATTAAGGAAAAGAACAGAGAACTGTACACAGGTGATACATTTTCTGTTTACTGATGTTCTGTCAGCAGTTTTAAAAAATGCAAGCAAGGGGCTTCCCTAGTGGCACAGTGGTTGACAGTCCGCCTGCCAATGCAGGAGACGCGGGTTCGTGCCCCGGTCCGGGAAGATCCCACATGCCGCAGAGCAGCTGGGCGCGTGAGCCATGGCCGCTGAGCCTGCGCGTCCGGAGCCTGTGCTCCGCAACGGGAGAGGCCACAACAGTGAGAGGCCCGCGTAACGCAAAAAAAAAAAAAAAAAAAAAAAAAAGCAAGCAAAATAATTTTATTAAGAAAAAATATGCAACAGTCTAATAAAAAAGGCACTAGATAACAGTAAGAGTTTAATTCTTCCTTCAACTCCTCCCCATTAAGGTAAGACATGAAATGAAACCTACTATTAAGGGAAGCTAGAGAGGGACACAAAGGCTGCCTAAGAAAGATATAACCTTGACCAGAATAAAGATATTAATAATACATAGAAATATAATACAATAATATACTGAAAGGTCTTGGTTGTAGTAGAAAGTACATACACTTTACATCCTAATTAGATATGAGTTTGAATCCTGCCCTGGCACTCTCTGTGAAAGTCATTTAAACTCTGAACCTCAGTTTTCTCATCTGTAATATGGAGATCATAATATCTACCACTGGACTTGAAGTCAACCAGACCTGGGGCTGAATCCTGGCTCGGCCATTTCAGAGCTTTGTGACCCGGGGGAAATTTCCTTAACCTCTCTGAGCCTCAGTTTCCATATCTGTAAAATAGGGATAATAGTACCTACTTATAGAATGAGGGGGTTTGTTCACTTATACCCAGGTCTAAAAACCAATTTAAACTTTTTTTTTTTTTTGTGCGGTACACGGGCCTCTCACTGCTGTGGCCTCTCCCGTTGCAGAGCACAGGCTCCAGACGTGCAGGCTCAGCGGCCATGGCTCACAGGCCCAGCCGCTCCGCGGCATGTGGGATCCTCCCAGACCGGGGCACGAACCCGTGTCCTCTGCAACGGCAGGCGGACTCTCAGCCACTGCGCCACCAGGGAAGCCCTAAAAACCAATTTAAAACGTAGTATTTTGGTTTGTGAGCTCTGAAAAAACAAAACTCATACTTATGAACGACAACCTAATTTAGGAGTTACAGCCATCAAAAGGCTCAAATAATCTGGTGTGATCCCAAAGATTTTGAGAAGAAATTTTTGTTAAAAGAACATGAAGTACTCTGGAAAATGTAAAATAAGAATCTACCTACTTATACCTGAGGCGGCTTCAACAGTACTTGGATATTGGAAACACGGTATCATGATGGGTTCACTGAAAAAAGGTCCTGGATATGCAGAAATGAGTTCTGGATCCAGAATTAAGTTGATTCTCTCTAAAGTACAGCCACTCTGAAAAGCCCTGTTTGGGTGGAGAGCTGGCCTCTTGCCATACCATCTCTACCTCAAGAATCTTTATCAAAAAGCATCAATTCATAAGATTACACACAAACCAAAAGGACTAGCTTAAAACTTTACAATCAGTTTTCATTAAACTAGTTTAGTTCTCTCCCATCAAAGAAATACTGGACTTCCCTGGTGGCTCAATGGTTAAGAATCTGCCTGCCAATGCAGGGGACACGGGTTCAAGCCCTGGTCTGGGAAGATCCCACATGCCATGGAGCAACTAAGTCTGTGCGCCACAACTACTGAGCCTGTGTGCCACAACTACTGAAGCCCGTGCACTTAGAGCCTGTGCTCTGCAACAAGAGAAGCCACCGCAATGGGAAGCCATGCACCACAACGAAAAGTAGCCCCCACTCGCCACAACTAAAGAAAGCCCCTGCGCAGCAACGAAGACCCAACGCAGCCAAAAATAAATTTAAAAAAATACGAAAACATATGTGAATGAAAACCACAAGCCACAAAAGGATATGTATGGTCTGATACCATTTATGTCAAATACTACAATACAATACTATGTATTTTTCTCTACCTATTTAGGTAGAAGTATTTAAAAGATTTATCTGGAAGAATGAGCATCAAACTCAAAAATGGTTATCTATGGGAAGAAGGGAGGGGAGCAAGTTGGGGAGGTGGCCAAGGGGACTGTGATAATCAGTTTTATGTGTCAACTTGAGTAGGCCATGGGGTTGCTAGTTATTTGGTCTAAGATTATTCTGGGTGTGTCTGTGAGGATGTTTTGGGGTGAGATTAACATTTGAATCGGTAGACTGAGATTAACATTTGAATCGGTAGAGTCAAGCAGATTGCCCTCTCTAAAATGGGCAGTCCTCATCAAATCAGTTGAAGGCCTGAATAGAATAAAAAGGCTGACCTAAAAAATAAAAATAAAAAATAAATAAATAGGGCTTCCCTGGTGGCGCAGTGGTTGAGAGTCCGCCTGCCGGTGCAGGGGACACGGGTTCGTGCCCCGGTCCGGGAAGATCCCACATGCCGCGGAGCAGCTGGGCCCGTGAGCCATGGCCGCTGAGCCTGCGCGTCCGTAGCCTGTGCTCCGCAACGGGAGAGGCCACAGCAGTGAGAAGCCCACGTACCGCAAAAAAAAAAAAAAAGACTGACCTTCCCTCCTGCCTGATTGTTTGAGCTGCTCAAACTGAAACATCAGCTCTTCTTGGGTCTCCAAGCCTGTTCGCTCTCAAATCGGAACTAGACTGTTGGCTCTCCTGAGTTTCCAGATTTCCAGCAGCAGATCTTGGAATTTCTCAGCCTCCATAATTGTGTTGAGCCAACTCCTTATAATCAATCTCTCTCTCTCTCCACACACACACAGATATAGATATAGATATAGATTATAGATATAGCTATGGATACAGATATGGATCCTTTAGGTTCTGTTTCTCTGGAGAATACTGATTAATACAAGGATTTTACCTTTATCTTTTTTTCTTTTTAAATATTTATTTATTTGGTTGTGCGGGCTCCTTAGTTGCAGCGTGTGGACTCCTTAGTTGTGGCATGAGAACTCTTAGTTGCGGCATGCATGTGGGATCTAGTTCCCTGACCAGGGATCAAACCCTGGCCCCGTGCATTGGGAGCTAGGAGTCTTATCCACTGCACCACCAGGGAATTCCCACCTTTATCTTTTTAGTGTCCTGATTTTTAAAAAGGAGAATAGATTCATTTGTTACATTTATTATTAAACGTATCTTCAAAGAACCAAAGTATGTCAAGCCTGTATTATTATTCCCAGTTAACAGATAATGAAACTGAAAGGTTAAATGATGGGCACAGTCCTTCCCCTTAGCTCCCCCCATCACAGTTGGTGCTTGCAAAGACAAATGCAACATTATAAAATAACAGTATTTGGAGCTCCTTGTTAGAAATTAAAGGTATTATCATTTCTTGATTTTTCCTTCTCACCTTCTTTTCTCAGATCTTCCACACCAAAGGGGTGAGCTCACACACATAGAGGAAGAGAGAGGAGGCAACAAATGTCTCATAAACATGGTAATTAACCCCATGTTCCTTTCAAGTTCTGAGGATGTGCTAAAAGTTGTCTGACCCCCAGAGTGTGGAGTGAATACTGCTTTGGAAATCATTGACAATCAATGCTTCAGAAACATAATTCATGGGCACAGTAGCTAGACAACAACATTTGCAGTGGAAAATTCCTCTCACTCCCAGGTTAAAGGATGGGGATAATTGTTCTGGACAGGAAAAATGTGCTTTGAAATGTGTAAGTAAGAGGAAGGCAGAAAAAAAATTAAAAGGGGGAAAAAACGACACGAATATTTATAAAATATCCGCTCTCTTGACTTCGTTGTCTGTGTTTCTAGGGGAAGAGATATTGACAGGAAATTTGTGGGATTTTCTGCTTTACTAAAGAGGGGACAATAAGAATAAAAGTGTTTCTTTCTGTTGTCAACAAAACCAGAAACCCCCTTTCCACCAAATTAAGAGAAAGTTACCTCATCTTAGATTTTAGGAGGTCTCCTATAACTACCTGAATGTCTATAAACAGGGAGATAGAACAGTCTCTCTTCTCCTCTGCCTCGCTCCAAATCAATGACTTGACCTTTAAATTAAAATGTGGGATTAGTTGTTACACAAATAAAATGTCCTATTATTCAAATAGAATTATGCATCTTTTCAAACCTGATCTTTTATCAGGACACTTCTGAAAGCTGCTTTCAGAATCCTTCCTTTTCCTTGATTAAGTACAACTTTTTTTAAGCAATGTAATTTAAATGTATAAACAACAGTATTGTATTCCAAAATGGTTATGTGGACTTCTGGTTTGAATTTGGACATGGTCTCTCAAGATACTGTATATGTTGTGCTTATGTGAATGTATGCTAATAATATTTTATTGTGAAGTTTCATTACTTTTATCTGTAGAAACTAATTTTTTTAGATTGTATCACTGAGCTTTTATTAAATATCCAAGTGCATTTCAACTGAAATGAAAAAGGGTTTCTGAATTTCACAGAATATTTATTTTGCATTATTTGTATAAATATTTAAACTACAATCAGAATTGTTTATTACATTGGAGATCCAAGACACATACTCTGGCTTTATAATATACCTTTTCATTTCTTCTGCTTAAAACTTGTTTTAAAAATTATGAAATGTTTTACAAATAAAGATATAGAGAGAGAATAATATAATAAGCTTCATAGAGAATAATATAAGCTTCATTGTACTCACTACCCAGCACTGTCAAGTCTTAAATGTTTCCCATATTTACTGAAGATCTTTTTTGTAAAAGAAATAAGACTTTATGGATATAGCTGAAGTTTACCGCCTCCATTCATTTACCGTCTCCCTTTCTCAGAAGGAGCCACATTTGTGGATTTGATGCCTTTCATTTCCATGCATGTTTTCATATTTTTACCACATATGTGTCTATCCATAAGCTGTATAGAACATCGTTTTGCATATTTTAAGCTTTATTAAATGGTATCATACAATCAGTAGTAGAGGTAGTATAGTGCAGTGAATAAGAGCACAAACATTGGAGCCAAAGGTGGTCTAGAATATCTGCTGTACATGTTACCAGCTGTGTGACCTTGGACAAATTACTTAATCTCTCTGTGCCTCATTTTTCTCATCTATAAAATGGAAATTCGTAATAATACCTACACTGTAAGGTTGTTTTAAAGACTAAATGAGTTGATACCATACAAAGCACTTAGAACATAATAAACTAAGCATGATGTGTTAGTATTATTCTGCACCTTGCTTTTTTTAACATAACATTTTTGAGATTTATCCATGTTGATACATGTAGCATTAGTTCATTTTCACCACTGCATAGTATTCTATCATATGAATATACTGCAATACATCTACTCTTTTGTGATGGACATTTAGGTTGTTTCCATTATAAAAAGTGCAGCAATGAACATCCTTGTACATGTCTTCTTGTGTACATATATGAGAGAATTTCTCTAGATTTCTCCATTTTTAATTAACTATTTCTAGAAAGGTACATTTTTAGGAAATATGGCTCTGATTTCTTTTTCACAGGCAAAGGAGCTATGTATGTGTTTTATCCATTCCAGTGTCTTCAAAATCAACAGTGCTTATGACTTTCTAAACATTTGCAGCTATCCTCTTGAGCATCAAAATCACAGTTTGGTTGAAATAATGATGGCACGACAGCAAATACTGGTCTCATTAATTAATTTTTAAAATTTTCATTATTTTTTTGGCTGCGTTGGGTCTTAGTTGCGGCATGTGGGATCTTTCGTTGTGGCATAGGCTCTTTGTTGTGGTGCAGGCTTCTGTCTAGTTGTGGTGTGCGGGTTTTGTCTTCTCTAGCTGTGGCATGAGGGCTCCAGGGCGCGTGGGCTCTGTAGCTTGCGGCACGCAGGCTCTCTTGTTGAGGCACGTGGACCTAGTTGCCCCGTGGCATGTGGGATCTTAAGTTCCCCAACCAGGGATCAAACCCACGTCTCCTGCATTGGAGGGCGGATTCTTTACCACTGGACCACCAGGGAAGTCCCTCATTAATTAATTTTTGATTGCCTTTTATTTTTAACATACTGTTATCTGCGAATTGAAGGATAGAACCTGACCTCAAATCAAACAGCACACAATTTTTCTACTATGTATAAAAAATCTGATCACTATACTTCAAAGGTTTTGAGGTCTATGTCACAACAGTTGTAACTAATGAATGTCTTTTCAAACTGACTGTTTTGTTATTTCTTCTTGGGAAACCACTGAATTGGTCAAGTGGCTGTTTTATTGGTCTTAACTTACTGAATGGTAGGCTGTAAACCTTAAGAATGTTTCAACAACTCATAAAGGAATAAATACCCCAGTTAAAAGTCTCTGATGATTGGGATCTTAGACTACTAACCTCATTAAGTTTCATCTGGTAGTCCTTTTGAAAATGTATTCAAATTTTATCATTTTCTCTTTCTGAAGATTGTAAGAAAGTGTTATGTTTTATAAATAGGGACAGACAACTTCTGATAGCCATTAGTTTTTGCATTTTCTTGTGCTACTAATTAATACACTTCTCCTTTAAGAATACCTAAATGGCTATAATATTTTGCCCTGTAAAGTGACTTTAAATTGATTCTCAAAGTGTTCTATAAACCGTATTTAAATCTGAAAGAATAAAACCTCAATAAAGACTCCAAGGCTGATCTCATTTTATAATTCAGCACCTAGACATTTGGATGTCCCACCCTCTGGGAAACAAGTCATCTACTTTCATTGTTGATAGCCAGCTCTTCATTTACAGCTCTAAGAAAATACATGGCAGGTTTTATAGCTTCGTAAATAAATCAAAAGGCATCTTTGAAAAAAAAAAAAAAAAGAGTACGCAAAAGGCATTCCAAACTAATGGATATATCAAGTGCTTATTGAGCACCAAATTTTATTCATTGAGCATCTACTGTGCTAGATAGATGTTCCTACTCTCGGAGGGAGTGAGCATGCTAAGTTTGGCCAGGAAGCAGAAGACTATGGTCTAATATTTAAGTCTGGTCTGGCAAGTGTGTGCTCTAGTGGTGTAGAGAAATAGCTCAGGGTTTGGGGAAGAGAGAGGAGGGTGTGCTCCTCACTCTGTCACCGGACACTGTGTTGTACTGGGGACATTAGTCTCTTGGTCTTCAGTTTCTCCTCTGAAAAACGAGGGGGTTAGTCTGGATGCTCTTCTATGTACCTTCCACACAGTTTTATGAACTGGAAGGAAGGGACCAATGTGGAATGTGGTATTCAAGAGAGACCTTATGGAAGACATGAGGCTTCACAAAGTGCCAGGAAGAATTCAGATGCTTGGGAGGCAAGCAGTGTTTGGGCATAACTAAATTGATTTCTACTGTTAGATATGTGATTGCTTTTAGGTTACTGTGTACAATAAATAACTACAAAACTAAGATAATGTATATATTTACCTACTTCTTTTGGAAGATGTTTGAAAGATATTTTCAGGTGATTAGAGGATGACATATTAAAAATATTATTATTATTATTATTGTGTATTTAGCAGCACTAGATCTTTTTGAATGTTATCAACTCAGGTTAAAAGCAAATTATAATAACAGAAAAATTTCATGAATCTAGACATTATCTTTGATTTTGATCCATGGCAAATATGTTTTAACAATTGGCTCTCCAGGGGAAAAAACAGCCCTGATCTATAGCATTTGCTGATTTTCATGGTGTAAAATGCTCTCACCATGGCTGGAGCTGGGAAGACATGCATACAATCAGCTCTCGGGAGCTGGTGCTGGCAGGTTCTAGCATGCTACCATAATATGTAACGTGTATATAAAGAATATATTTACCTTTCTTTCCGAACCATTTAAGTTGCGGACGTAATGCCCCTTTTATCCTTAAGTACTCCAGTGTGTATGTATCTCTTAAGAATAAAGACATCCACTTAAGTAACTACAATACAATTATCAAAATTAGGAAATTAACACTGATACAGAATTATTATATACTCTACTAGACTGTATTCAATGTTGCCAACTGCCCCAATAATGCCCTTTATAGCTTAAAAAGAAAAAAAAAAAGGTTTGGTCCAGAATCTAATCCAGTATTGTCTATATTTTGGGGATAAAATGTATTTTCTCCGAAGTTTCTATCTCTAGCCCTCTGCCACTTTGCAAATCTCCCTTCATCCTTTCTTCACACCTCTTAATCTTTCCACAAGCAGTTCTAGCATTAATTTCTAGAGTCTAACATTAGAAGTGCTATCAGCATATAACAGTAAACTTGCTACCAATGATAGACATCAAATGTTGACAGTGGTTCTAGAATTTGAATTTTACTTAATATTCGTAGTTACTAGTAAGAAATACTGCACTTAAATTCAAGGAGTCGTCTTTGTTGCTATTAAGGTTAGTGTCCCTCTTAGTTACTAATATGACTTTGGCTTTACAAATTTGCATGCATGCCAATAAAAAAGAGTCTTATTGGAGGCTCTGGGCAACGCTAAATTTATTCATTTATTTATTTATTTTAAATATTTATTTGGACGGTATGGTACTGGCACAAAAACAGAAAGATAGATCAATGGAACAGGATAGAAAGCCCAGAGATAAACCCATGCACATATGGACAACTTATCTTTGATAAAGGTGGCAGTAATGTACAATGGAGAAAGGACAGCCTCTTCAATAAGTGGTGCTGGGAAAACTGGACAGGTACATGTAAAAGTATGAGATTAGATCACTCCCTAACACCATACACAAAAATAAGCTCAAAATGGATTAAAGACCTAAATGTAAGGCCAGAAACTATCAAACTCTTAGAGGAAAACATAGGCAGAACACTCTATGACATAAATCAAAGCAAGATCCTTTCTGACCCACCTCCTAGAGTAATGGAAATAAAAACAAAAATAAACAAATGGGACCTAATGAAACTTCAAAGCTTTTGCACAGCAAAGGAAACCATAAACAAGACCAAAAGACAACCCTCAGAATGGGAGAAAATATTTGCAAATGAAGCAACCGACAAAGGATTAATCTCCAAAATTTACAAGCAGCTCATGCAGCTCAATAACAAGAAAACAAACAACCCAATCCACAAATGGGCAGAAGACCTAAATAGACACTTCTCCAAAGAAGATATACAGACTGCCAACAAACACATGAAAGAATGCTCAACATCATTAATCATTAGAGAAATGCAAATCAAAACTACAATGAGATATCATCTCACACCAGTCAGAATGGCCATCATCAAAAAAATCTAGAAACAATAAATGCTGGAGAGGGTGTGGAGAAAAGGGAACACTCTTGCACTGCTGGTGGGAATGTGAATTGGTTCAGCCACTATGGAGAACAGTATGGAGGTTACTTAAAAAACTACAAATAGAACTACCATATGACCCAGCAATCCCACTACTGGGCATATACCCTGAGGAAACCAAAATTCAAAAAGAGTCATGTACCAAAATGTTCATTGCAGCTCTATTTACAATAGCCCGGAGATGGAAACAACCTAAGTGCCCGTCATCGGATGAATGGATAAAGAAGTTGTGGCACATATATACAATGGAATATTACTCAGCCATAAAAAGAAACGAAATTGAGCTATTTGTAATGAGGTGGATAGACCTAGAGTCTGTCATACAGAGTGAAGTAAGTCAGAAAGAAAAAGACAAATACCGTATGCTAACACATATATATGGAATTTAAGAAAAAAATGTCATGAAGAACCTAGGGGTAAAGCAGGAATAAAGACGCAGACCTCTTAGAGAACGGACTTGAGGTTATGGGGAGGGGGAAGGGTGAGCTGTGACAGGGCGAGAGAGAGTCATGGGCATATACACACTAACAAACGCAGTAAGGTAGATAGCTAGTGGGAAGCAGCCGCATGGCACAGGGATATTGGCTCGGTGCTTTGTGACAGCCTGGAGGGGTGGGATGGGGAGGGTGGGAGGGAGGGAGACGCAACAGGGAAGATATATGGGAACATATGTTTATGTATGACTGATTCACTTTGTTATAAAGCAGAAACTAACACACCATTGTAAAGCAATTATACCCCAATAAAGATGTTAAAAAAATATATATATATTTATTTGGCTGCGCTGGGTCTTAGTTGTGGCTCGCGGGATCTTTAGGGATCTTTAGTTGCAGCATGTGGGATCTAGTTCCCTGACCAGGGATCAATCTCGGGCCCCCTGCATTGGGAGTACGGAGTCTTAGCCACTGGACCACTAGGGAGGTCCCTGGACAATGCTAAATTTAACCAAATCACTTTCCGCAATATAGGGAAATAGCTAAAAATGTTTATTTGGGGTGGCTGTGTTGGTGTGTTGTTCTGCTGACAACAATGTTACTGCTTCCAAAAATTGCTATTTCTATAAAAGTGAATACCCAGCAACAGTTCCACAACGGCAACAAACAAAATGAAAAATAATGTAACCATTAAATGTGTATGGATTTGAAATGATAAATGTCTCTTGAACATACTGAAAAATCCTGCATCACAATAGGACCTTCAAAGTAATCCATAAGTTTGAGTTGATAGGTCTGCCTGTGCCATGATGTCTTTTTTGTTGTTGTTTATTAAATGTTGGCGCTCAAAAAAATAAGGCAAATGTCATCTGTCTACGTAAACAAATCCTATGACATGTTTAACTACTTAATACAAATAGCTAGGATCAGTGGCAGCATTAAGTGATGAAAGTATTAGCTGCTGAAGGAATGAGTTATTTTGGCTACTATTTCTGAAATGATTTAAGCAGAAAGCAGTTTTTTCCTTGAAATTTCCAGATAGTCATACCAAGTTTCGATTTTGCTTCCATGGAGATTTGGCCATTCAGTGAAGGCTGTGTCCCTGTATGTGAAAAGGAAAAGAAAAGAAAAAAGAAAGAAAGAAAAGAAAAGAGAGGAAAATCGAATGGATTATCAAATAAAGACAAAACAAAGATGTTCACTGTAATTATCATCTGATTTCAAGCTAAAAAGCACACATACCCTATCTAAATCCTGACTACATTTTCACTGCCACTGCTTATTTAGTCCAAGCCCCATCACCTCTCAGACTGTCTAACCCTTTCCAATCTGTCTTCCAGAGACATCTTTCTAAAATGTCAAAATGAGCAGGTGGCTTCCATGTCTTCCCGTGGCCTGTGGGATACCGGGCTCCTTCCTTAGCAAGGCATTCCAAGGACCCTCTGGGATTGGGCTCCTGCCTATGACTCCAGCACAAACTTCTCCAGCTCTCCTTTTAATGGAGCTCTCTGCCTTCCAATTCCTAGGTATAAATCAAACGAGCTACTTGTAGTTCCAGGAGAGGGTCTCACTGCTTTGACTTCCATGCCTTTGTTTACCCTCCTCCCTGGGCAAAGCTTTTTATCTTTTGTTTACCTGATGAATACTAATCTTACTTTGCTTACAAATCCTCTTCTGACTCCTGCCCATATTCACCTTTGTACACACATTCTACTTTGTCAATCTTCTACAATAGCACCTCTAACACTTGATTGGATTTATTTGATCCCATCTTTTCTTAATAGGTTGCAAGCTCTTTGAGGTCAAGGACCATGAATTATTCATGTTTGTATCATCAGCTCCTAGCCTATTTTGTGTCTGGCACAGTAAATACTGCTGAATGAAGAACAATTGTAACTAGAATTATCTAGATAGCCATGGTCCAATACGTAGCCACTAGCCACATGTGGCCATTTACATTTTAATTAAATAAAATAAAAAATTCAGTTCCTCAGTTGTACTAGCCACATTTCATGTGCTCAGTAGCTACTTGTGGCTACCATACTGGACCGCACAGATTATGAACTTGCCATCATTGCAAAGAGTTCTAATACATAGTGTTGATCTAGATAATTCTTTTATTCTCCCATTTCAGTTTAATATAAACATTGATTTTCTGCTATATGCCAACATTTGTGCTAGGCATAGTGGTTATAGCAAATGTGAACAAAACATGAACACTATCGTTATTATTTGCAAGGCATTCAAAATCTGGTAGGGAAGAGGCTTGCAAAATGAGAGAGATCATTTCCGTACTGGGACATCGGGGAAGGCTTTATGGAGATTTTCTCCTTTAAACTGGGCATTTAAAGATGAAGAGAATTTGGGACTTCCCTGGCAGTCCATTGGTAAGACTGTGCTTTCACTGCCTCAGGCGCAGGTTTGATCCCTGGTTGGGGAAGTAAGATCCCACAAGCTACGAGGTGCAGCCAAAAAAAAGCAAAAACAAAACAAAAAACCAAAAATGATGAAGAGAATTTGAATGGGGCAAATCTTAGGAAAGGAGAGAAAATAGTGTGAGAAAACGTATACGTGGGAAAGTACCAGGAAAATGGGAAGTAATTTAGTTTGCTTAGAATGTACGGTATATGAGCAGGGAATTGTTTAGTTCAGTCAGTCATTCCTTCAATCATCCATCTAATGTTTTTTGAGCACCTATCTTGTTTCAGGCTCAATACTACGCGCTGGGGATACAACAGTGACCTATACAGACACTGCCCCAGCAAAGTTCACAGTTATGAGTGATGAGATTTGGATAAGACTCCGTGGAAGGCACTAAAAACTACCCTAAAGAGTTTGTACTTTGTTCCTCAGGCCCTCACACTCAAAGTGTGGACTTTAGACCAGCAGCATGGGCTGGGCACGAACTGGGAGTTTGTCAGAAATGCAGAATCTGAGGTACCGCCCTAGCCTCAGGCTCATTGAATCAGAATTTGCATTTTAGCAAGATTCCCAGGTAATTCTTAAGCACATTAGTGTTTGTGGAGCATTGTTTTTGACCAGGTGAGCCAATAAGAGAATATGTAAGTGAATGAGTTAGAGTAAGTAAGGGAGTAAGAAAGAAGCAAGTAAGCAAGCATAAAAGTAAGGAAGTAAGGTAGAGTATTCTAATCAGGATTGGATTGGATGCAAAAGAAACTGGACATAGGACTATTATTGCAGCTTAGATGAGAAGTAGGAAGGGTTGGATGTGACAGATTGAATCTTTCGTATAAAGATATAGCTTCAGTTCCATTAACTGATACTGGAAATATCGTATGTTATTCAAAGTAAGAAAAAAAATCAGCAAATTCAGTAACATAACATTTGAGATGTCTCAGTAGGTACCAGCTATTCATTTCGGATAAGGCTTATTGATATGTCTAGTTCCTGTTGACACCACAGTCCACAGTCTTCTCCTGAGTATCAAAGTATCAAGCCCTTAATCATATAAGTTCATAGAATATTGATAAGGATTTCAGAAATTAAGTCATTATACCTCAGTTCACAAGAAGTTGATTTGTATATGAGAAATTCAATCTATTAATTTATAATGGAGTAATTACCTTTCTAATAACCAGAGATTTTTTCTTTTATTACCAGCATTAAATTTTTTATTACAACTTTTTATTTTGAAATAGTTTAGAACTTACAAGAAGTTGCAAAAATAATACAGAGAATTCCATGTACCCTTCACACAGCTTTTCCCAACGATAACAGCTTACATAACCATAGTACGATGTCAAACCCAGGAAATCGACACTGATACAATAGTATTAACTCAAGTACAGACATTATTTGGATTTCACCATTTTTTTCATATAGTCGTGTGTGTGTGTGTGTGTCTGTGTGTGTGTGTAGTTCAATAAAATTATTATTTTTTGGGCTATGCTGCGGGTCATGTGAGATCTTAGTTCCCCAACCAGGGATCGAACCCGCCCCCCTGCATTGGAAGTGAGGAGTATTAACCACTGGACTTCAGAGAAGTCCCAAGTTCTATAAAATTTTATCACATGTGTAGATTTAAGTTAACATCACCACAATCAGGATACACAACTGTTCCATCACTACAAAGAAACTCTCTCCCATTACTCCTTAATAGTTACACCCTTTCCCCAACCCTAACCATTGGAAACCATTAATCTGTTCTCCATCACTATCATTTTATCATTCTGAGAATTTATATAGTGGAATCATATTGTGTGGCTCTTTGAGATTGGCTTTTTCCACTAAGCATAATGCCCTTGAGGTCCATCCCAGTTGTTGCATGTATCAATAGCTCCTTTTCATTGTTGAGTCGTATTCCATGGTATAAATGTACCATAGTTTGTTTAGCCATTTACCAGTTTATAGACATTTGGGTTATTTCTTGATTTGGGCCATTTAAAGTACATTTGCCATGAGCATTTATGTACAGGTTTTTGTGTAAACATAAGTTTTCATTTCTCTGGGATAAATGGTCAGGAGTAAGATTGCTGGTCATAGGGTAAGTGTATGTTTATTTTTTTTTAATTAATTAATTAATTTATGGCTGAGTTGGGTCTTTGTTGCTGCGCACAGGCTTTCTCTAGTTGCCGCAAGCGGGGGCTACGCTTCGTTGCGGTGCGCGGGCTTCTCATTGCAGTGGCTTCTCTTGTTGTGGAGCATGGGCTCTTAGGTGTGCGGGCTTCAGTAGTTGTGGCCCCCGGGCTCTAGAGAGCAGCCTCCGCAGCTGTGGCGCATGGGCTTAGTTTGCTCGGCGGCATGTGGGATCTTCCTGGACCAGGGCTCGAACCCATGTCCCCTGCATTGGCAGGCGGATTCTTAACCACTGAGCCACCAGGGAAGCCCTGTATGTTTCACTTTATAAGAAACTGCCAAACTGTCTTCTGGAGTAACGAGTACAAGATCGTAAAAATTACCTAAGTAATACATGCTCACTTAAAAAAAAAAAAAATTAACATAACAATGTATAAAGTGAAAAGTTAACTTACAAGCCCTGGAACCCTGTACCACCTATTTCCTGAGAGGTATTGCTAACCTGTTAGGTTTCCTGTATGTTCTTCAGGAATGTTTTATGCCTATACAAGCACATATATATGTTTGTAAATATACATATTCACAAATGGGATCATACTATACAAGCTATTTCCAATTGATTTTTTTTTTCACTTAACCCATCCTAGACATATTTGTGTATCAGTAGATAAATACATACTTAATTGCCTTAATGGTGGGCATAAAACCCTATTGTATGGATGTATCACAATTTCCTTAACCAGTCCCCTAATGACGCCATTTCTATCATTGTCAGTTTCTCTTTATTACAAAGCTATAATGAAAATCTTCTATATAATCTCTGTATAATTGCATGAGCATCTCTGTATGATAGATTCCTAGAAATGGAAATGCTAGGTCAATTTTTCATGTTATGACATGACTTCATTTTTTAAACAATTTACACTCCCACCAATGGTATATAAGAATTCTTAGTTCTTCACCAACATTGAGTATTATCAGAATTTAAGGGCTTCCCTGGTGGTGCAGTGGTTAAGAATCTGCCTTCTAATGCAGGGGACACGGGTTCGAGTCCTGGTCCAAGAAGATCCCACATGCCGCGGAGCAACTAAGCCCGTGCACCACAATTACTGAGCCTGCGTTCTAGAGCCCGTGCACCCACAACTACTGAAGCCCGTGTGACACAACTACTGACGTCTGCGCGCCTACAGCCCGTGCTTCGCAACAAGAGAAGCCACTGCAATGAGAAGCTTGCACACCGCAACAAACAGTGGTCCCTGATCACAACTAGAGAAAGCCCGCGTGCAGCAATGAAGACCCAACACAGCCAAAAATAAATAAATAAATAAATTAAAGAAAAAAAATTAAAATCTCTTGCCAATATGGTAAAAGTGGTATTTAATTTGCATGTCTTAGTGGTGAATGAAGTTGAGCACTATTTTATATATTTACTAGCCATGTGCATTTCTTGTCCAATAAGTTGACAGTTTATATCCTTTGTTCAGTTTTCTACTGGAGTATTTTTATCTTATTGGTTTGTGAGAGTTCTTTGTATATAAGGAAATGAGCCTCTTTCATTCGTGTAGCAAATATTTCCTCACAACTTATAGTTTACCTTTTGACCTTGTTTATGGTATTTTGATACACATAATTTTAAATTTCTGTGGACTCAAACATATTCATCTTTAGGCTTCTGGATTTTAGGTAACATATAGAATGGTGTTAGAAAATAAAAAATATATATGTATGCTGTGTAAAGTAAGAGACTATCTGGAAAACCTAATTATAATCAGAAGCTTGCTCCATTTACATGGAGTCGGAGCAAAGAGAATTGTGGTATGCTTTATTCTGACTGTGG
The DNA here is from genome assembly GCF_003676395.1 of Aethalodelphis obliquidens. NCBI lineage: Eukaryota > Metazoa > Chordata > Mammalia > Artiodactyla > Delphinidae > Aethalodelphis > Aethalodelphis obliquidens. The sequence goes on along the minus strand of NW_020838021.1, from coordinate 5,257,515 downwards.
TAAGACTGGAGGATCATCTCTGCTACACAGTGGGGTACGCATTTCTAAAGAACAAAATATTTTTGCATCAAATACTGTCTTGCCCCTTACACAGTATCAAATATTCTAACTATTCAACTTTACTTTCTCAGTATTTCTTATCAGGCACCAAAAGCTTCTGCCATTACAATATTATCTCATGAAGGACATGCTACAAATAATTAAGATTAAAGCTTATTTTACATCAGTTACATATTTCATTTGATGACATTTTCTCACTTTGTCCTCAAATTCTAAGGATGTACTCTTGGTCTTTCAGTACCCTAGGAAATAAATTCCACTTCTCAGATAGGACTGGGGCACACAGCACTCTGGTCTGAACATATTGAAGGTTTAAAAAATATTTTTTGAATGAACTCTAGAAAGAAAGAGGAGCTACTGTGAAACATTCTCAAATATTGGTATATATTTGCTATAAAATTTCTGATGTTACACCAGTTACACTTATTTTCTTCAGTGGTAATTTTTACAAAATGAAAGTAAGTTTACTAAACAGAGGAAGTTTTCAATTTTGTTCAAAGTATAAAATTGTTTAAAGAAGTCTCAGTTGCTACATAGACAATCAGCTGATAATGTTAATTTATAAAATAAAAAACTATTTGTACCATGTACTTTCAATGTGATGTTTGGACCAGAAAACCAGTAATTTTCAGCTAATACTAAAAAGGAAATCATTTAATATCAATTGATATTAAATTGGCACAATTGAACTAAATTAATGTAAAATGATTTGGTACAGAGCCCAATTTTTCTATTACTTTAAGTGGAATTTTGCATTAACTTATATAACTGTAAAATTTCCACTACTCCCTATTTAATGTTCTAGCTGCATCATTCTGTGACTTGAATCTGTTAAAAACTGAATAACATTCTACCAAAGATGGTCTATAAAAGAAACGGAAATTTATTTTGAACAGTATTCCACTCTCCAAAGTTTTTGAGGTAAGTAAAAATGTCTCAGATTTTATTTCTTGTTATTGATATTTAGATGATTCTGTTTAACTTTTATTTTTCAGTTGAATAAATATACCATAACTTTTTTAAAGTTGCAGGAAAAAATTTAAAAACCAGTGAACAGAGTTTCTCTCCTATCCTAAGACACAGGCGTGATAAGGATATAATTTAAGGATTGAAAATAATCATTATATTGCTTTAGGAATGTTTTAGAAGCGATATCGGGTGAATTCTCCACGACTTAACACGGGGCTTGCATTATTTCTCATTTGGAAAATTTGTCTTGTTATTAAATACATTTTTTCCTTCTAATTTAAATCTAATTTAATATTAAAAGAATAGCTTAACCAAAAATTAAAGAAAAAGAAACAGCTCTTATTAACTAAACACTATTGTATAAATTTGTAACAGCAAGGGAAACACTGTAATAGGTCACTTCTCCCCGTCCTAGGAAAAGCGGCGCTTCGGAGGACAAGCCGTCCCCGAGTTGATCCTTTCCCCCCCCCCGCCCCCCGTCCCCCCCCGTAGAGAGCTTTCGGCGGTCAAAGGTCCGGGACGCTGGATTCGAAACAAACAAAAAAATAAATAAAAAGGATAAAGACTTAAGAGTTTGGGGTCGAAGGAGCGATAGGGTATCCTTTCGCATTTCAAACATCTTGAGCGGGGGTGAGGAGGCAGGATAAGAAGGAACCAAAATTCTTAACTAAGTAGCGAGGCCGCCTCCACCCACGCTTCCAGGAAGACTGTGGATAAGCGGGGGAGGCGGGGAACACCGGGTAGGTGCTCCTCGACTCCTTCTGCCCGATTTTCGATTTCCCTCCACTTCGCTCCGTCCTGTTCCTCCCCTCCGCCCCAAGAGTGGAGAATCAACTGTTCCAGCGCCCGGCCTAGCCTAGTAGCCCAGTTCCCTAAGTCTCCTAGACCCTGGAGAGAGGCAGACCACGTTTTCTGGGAGACGGGACTAGTGTTATAAAGAAAAAAAAAAATTTTTTTTTCTCCAGTGCCAGGTCTTCCCGGTAGAGAATCAGCTCGCTTTCTCTCCACACCCGAAGCAAAAAAAACAAGCAAAACAAAACAAAACAACTCAAAAAACAACCCCCCTAAATCACTTAGGATCAGGTGCCGGAGTCACGCGAGTTGAGTTCTTTCGGTGGGAAGGAGTAGGCAGTGCGGTGAAGCGAGGGTCCGGGATCTAGGGCCAAAGGCCCTCTCGCTGGGGCCTGTCACAGAAGTGGACGTCGGAGGGTGATGCCCGACTAGGCTGCCACCTCGGGCTGCGCGGGGGGCGGAGAGGCCCGGAGCACGAGTCCCCAGCGAGCCCAGTTTCCGATTTCCCACAGCACGGGGGCTCCTCCGGACATTCCTACCGCCCTCCCCTCGACCCCCCCCCCCCCCAATAAAGAAAGAGGAAACGCGGCGCGCCCGGCTGCGCGGCGGAAGCGCTGCTAAACGAATGAGTAAGTCAGGCGCGGGCACGCCACCTTGTTTACCCCACTCGGCGGCGCGCCCCTGCGGGCGCCTCGTTGGGAGGCGGCGTCGGAGACGCTGAACCCGGGAGGCAGTCGGCCCCGATTGGCTGGAGATTGGGAGGAGGATGCTGGGTGGGAGGGCAGGGGGCCAGGCGTTGCAGTGGCGACTCTTTGCCGCTAGATGACGCTCCCTCCCAACGGGAGCCGGGCGCGGGTTCGCGGCCGACAGATGGCGCCTGCGCGTTCCATTCGCCTCCAAGTCGCCGAAGAGCGAACACCCCAAACAATCCCGAAGCGCCACCAAAAAAAAAACCCGCCGGATCCGACCGCCACTTTCAAAACCCCCCACCGCTCTAGAACCGCGGGAGCTTCCGTCCCTGAGTAGAATTCGAGGGTGTAAAGAAGAGGAAGGGAAAAATATCTTGTACCAGCCCAGGGGTGAAGAAGCCCCCGGCCTGAGAAAGAAGGAAGGAGGAGTGGGGGAGGCGAACAGTCTCGTTGCTGCCTCTGTATACGCTGAGGGGGGAGGTAAGTTATAAAATGGCGGAGGCGAAGCTTCTAGAAGTTTGGAGGGGCACCCGGAGGGCGCGGGGCCCACCGTGAGGCGCGTGTGGTTGAAACAGGGCGCGAGAGAGGAGTTGGGAGGGAAAGACACTGGGCACTCTTGCCGTTTAATTTCCTCTCTTCTTCCTTTGCCTCCAGCGGGGCCCGCCGTGGAGCGGGCGGTCAAGTGAAGGCGGGGAGAAGCCTCCTCGTCCCCGCGTAACCCCCAGCCCTTCTTTCTCCCCTCTTCCCCCAAGTGGCTCCCTCAGCACTACCAAGAACTTCCAGCCCCCCTTCCTCCCTACCTCCTACTCCTAGAGTGGCTTTCTACCGCAGGACTCTTCTTTTCGACTACCCTCGCTGAAGGTTTTCTCTTCCTTCCCTCGCCCCACTCTCCCTCGGGGCCTCTACGGAGACCCCCCCCCATGGGTGGCCCAAAATGGAGAACGCGGAGCAGCGCAAGATGGAGGCTCTGCTTCTTGGTGTAGTGTTAGATTTAGGTGCCTTTTCTCCGGCAGGCTCTTAAGCCTGGGAGAGCCCGAACTGGAGGTGGGGTGGGGTGCGAGCCGTAGTGGGGAAGGCCGGGCGGCCGCGGTTGGGGTGGGGGAGAGCGCGGCATCGCGGCGAGGGGAAGGAAGAGAGCAAAATGGTGGTGCTGGGAACCTAGGGGGGAGGGGAGGCGAGGAGGCTCGCTTGTGTATATTTGGGCCTCGGACCGAGGGAGGCGAGGGAAAATCTACTCTGATCACACCCCTCCCTCGTGCCCCCTCCCTTCTCCCTTCCCCTCCTTCCTTTCCTCCCTCCCTCCTCTCCCTCCCTCTCTTCCTCCCTTCCTAGAGAGGGAACAACATTCATGTGACGGGCCCCTCTGCTTCTCCCCCGCCCCATCATCTCCAGCGCGTGGTGGGGGAACTGCCGGGGAAAGCGATTGGCATCGATCTCTCCATCCCTTCCGAGGCCCGACTTCGGTCAGTTTTCTTCGGGCAACAATTTTCTGAATAGGTTGGGGTCTGGCGGTGTTGGCCCCCGCGTGCAGACCTTGCCCCGAAGGGGGCCCTGCCTGCCTGGCATGGGAGGAGGGGGGAAGGGCGGGAGTGGAAGGCTGTTTGTTGGGGGGTTTTGGCGCCACTTTTGTTTTAGTTTTAGTGCTGCTTTTCGTTCCCACCCCCACCCGCACTGTCTTTCTCAAGGCACGAACTGAGCTGATCCTTGCCCCAGGTAGGCAGCTTCTGCTTTTTCCCTCCACACTTTTATTCTTGCTTGGGGTCGACTTTCTTTTTTCTTCTCTCACGTACCCGGTGATCTGTGGACGGCGATTTTAGGACGGAAAGGGTCGGATGGGCCATGGGAGAGAGAAGGTGTGGGAAACAGCATCAAGTAGTTCCGCAAAACTTTGAGCCCCGTTCTCATTTTCTTCTGGCCTACATTCGTAAACGTATTGTTGATTTCTGCCCTTTTTTTCCCCCGTCGCGAGAATGTCTTGTTTTGCCTTTAGTTTTTTTATAAACCGCTGTACTTTCGACATTTAGTTTCCGCTCCCCCTTGGTGTATATGCCATTTTATTTTTAATCATGAACTGTAATGGGTTTTATCGTGTGATTTTTCGTGCTGCAGTGTTCAGCTTTAATTTTTAATATTGCATTAGTAGTTTCATCTGGTTTGTGAGACTTTCTCTTCTGTGGCCTAGAAATGTTTTATATGTTGTTGCCTACCGCCCCCCCCTCCTTTCTCTTGGATGTAGTTTGTTAATTGAGGGTCATGGTGTTTGATTAAATGGTTATTTACAGTTTACGTGATATATCTATTAGAAACTTTTGATGTGTAGGATTAGATTTAAGTAAACGAAGAGCTCGTGTTGGTTTGAAATGGTTCCTTAAAATGCGCGGGCCGCCCCCCCCCCCCACCGTAGAGCCCCATCTTCCCCTCACACTGGAGTGTAAATTCCATACCCCTTTTCTCCCACGGACCGCCGTATTTCACGGCAGCCACACCCTGTATTTGTCTCTGTGGATTGGGCTCATTATCAGCTTAATTTAGTGACTCTTAAACCACCATGATGGGACTTGCTTAAGCACGAAGCTTCTTTTCCTGTTTAGTCCTAGTGGTTAGTGTCGAAAGAGGAATAATCGAGGTTTCTTGATGAAACCTGGTGCGGTCCAACCTCTGCCTTTTTTCTGTTGTCTTTTTTCCTACTCCGGGCTGTTGGCGGTGTCAGCACCGCTGCTGGGGGCGGGGGTGGAGGGGAGAAAGAGTCGGGTTACCGAAGTGCGTCATTCCTGGCTCTAGCAGGGCCTGCTCGGGAGCTGCTGGTGTTTGTTACTGTCCTCGCAGCACTTTCCTGCCAACCTTCTCTCTCTGCGTATTGGTTAGGAGCAAAAGCAGGAGGCGGTCTCCTAATTCTATCTGTAGCCTAGCGCGTTGCGTTTAAGGGTATATGTGAACTTATTAAAAAAAATCGGCCTGGAAAGTGGATACATTTCTCTTTAATGACATACAATTCAGGTAGTTTAGACTTGATTTCATATATTTTCCAGTGAACGGTGGGGTAATTTTGAACATTTTAAACCACTTACGTTAAAATGCCTGTTTTTTTTCCTACATTGATATCAATCTATAATTAGGAATCAGAAGGACCAGTTAAGGCGTAAGTGTTCAGCGGTCTTTCAAGTGCTTGAACTGTAATTTTATGACACATTATGTTAAATAGTCTTTTTTTTTAGTTTTGAGCCAAGGTGCTACGTGAATGCAAGCTAATTGTAAATGTTTAAGTTCATTTTCATCACATTCTTATTTACCCTTTTAGACGTAATTTTAAATATGTCCTTGGGATCTTATTGGCTTTATCAGATTCTTAAAGATGGGTATTTCCCTGTTTAAAAAAAATCCGAATTCTTAAAAAAAATTTACCACCTAACAAGTAATTGTATAGGGTGGCTGTACAGTTACATTGTTAGATTCTTGACTTCTTGCTAGTCTTTGATACTTTTTTATCTTTGGATTTTTCTCTGTACATACTGAGCACAGTGTCTTCCTTTTAATTCTTTTCTGAAGATAATTGGGGGAGAGGTGGGAGGTAGAGATGAAACAAAAGTGGCCTTGAGTTGATGATTGTAGCTGGGTGATGAGTACAGGAGAGCTCATTGTACTATTCTCTCTACTTTAGCGTGTACTTGAATGTTTCCATACTTAAACAAAAAATTTGGAAGAAAAAAATTCAGATTGTCTTGCAATTTTGGTGTAATGACTTAAGTTTATATTTACATATTATTTGCCTGGGAAACTTGGCCTTGTGTATAAGTAATTACACAATGTCTGAATTACAAACTCAAAAAATATTTAAATTGAACCAGTATAGAATAAGCAAGATAAATGGTTATAAATTGGTTGAACTTTAAATGTTTGTAACTTAGTCTGAACGTGCTCTACTTTTAGTTTCTTTTTTAATCCTTTGAAAATAGGAAAATTCCATTAGCAAATTTTGTAAATTCTGCTTGGTGTCTATTTCATTAAGTTGGAGTTCCAGTGAGTCAGTATGAAAGGGATTTACTATTAATAGGAGGGGCTTTGGCAGTTGGAATAAATGACAGTGGAAGGGATTCGGGTGCCCTAGGGAGCATTCCTGGTAAGAAGATCGAGGTAGGAGTTGAATTCAGTTTCAGTATTTGGTGTTTAATGAATGGGTAGAGAAGAGGATTGGAAAAGAAATCTACTTCTTACCTGTTCTTTCCCACTGTGAAATAACTATAGCATCCTAAGGTATCAGAGACGGGCAGTGGGGGTGGGGTGGTTTTTTAAAAAATTGATCTGAAAATGAATGTTTACATACAAAATGAGTTAAAGCTCCCCTCCCCCCACTTTTAACCATCTGATGCCATAAATAGTTAAAGGTTGATATGTAAAATATTTTAATGTTTTATATTAAGAACATCTGACCATTACCCATCAACAGTAAAGTAAAAATGCGTTGCCATTAAAACCTTCAGTCTCCTTAATTAGTGTATTTGTAAATTGCTCCTACAAAGAATTTGTAGATCATTTGAAGTTAAGTGCCTTATTTTCTGCAATTTTGTGTTGTTCAGTGGCAGGTTTTTTCACCCTATAAGATGTATTTCTGAACATACGTCAAAGTTTTAAAGGGAACCGAAAATAATGGATATTTAACTTCTGTATTTGGCGAAGTGTGATCCCTAATCATTATTAAAGCAAAAATTCCACCCTAGGCTGGGGACAGACATTTCGTAATTGTTAATATTAGTCTGTTTGTATATTTCGTATTCATCACTTTAGCTTTAGAAGGATGTTAAGAGAAGACAGATTATGTATTTTGAACTCTTATATGCGAATAATCTTAAATGTTGAGGATTGTGACTTCAGATTTATTTTATTGTGAGGCAAGAGCTAAACTACTAAAGGAACAAACTATGAGTTTGGTAACTTTGAAGTCTATTTAGTTAGGTTTTTTTTTTTTAAAGCCCAAGTACTCAAGATTTTAATGAAATTAAATTATACATTATTTTTTCATTGTTTTCTTTTTGAACCTTAATGACGTTGGTGGTCTCCTGAGAACCTGTGAATTAAAATGGGTGGGTTGGGGTGGGGGACAGGCTCAGGCTCAAACTACCCTTTGGGAATATAGGGTTAGATGTGAATATACACCTTGGACAATTTAGTAATGCTTAATACTCTGCATGTTTAACTGATGCCACCCACAATTATGTGTGGGAAGGGAGTAAACAGTGAATAGCATATTCTTCTTTGGGTTCTTTATAGTAGATGGAAGACTTCAGTTTTTGCTGCTGCAAGTTAACTTTCGAGCTTAAAATTTACAGTAGATGGACGCAATGATCTATTACACCTCAATGGGATAAGGTTCATATCTTTAATGTGACTTTTTTGTCTCACATGTTAAAAAAACACTGGTCTTGTGTTAGTACTTTGACTTCGCTATTAGATTATTCGAAGACTTGAACCCAACAGTTTACTGTGTAGTGGAGCTCTATCCTATACCTATTTTGGGAGTTGGGGAGCATAGCAAAGGCAAGGGATAGTCCCAGTTATCTATGGGTGTCAGTATATATTGAAACACCGTTAATTATCAGAGAGTAAAGAAGAAACTTTAAAGATACAGATTATTTTAAGAGTTCTTTACACGTATTTTATTTGTGTAATTTCTACATTTGATACATATTTAGGACTTTTAATTTGTGGTTCAGTACTGCTCCTGTATAATAATTTTCTGATATCTCTGGATATCATGAGTGGTGGTTATTGCGTGTTCTCTTTGCCAAAGATACATGAGAAAACAAAATTGTCAGCTTGATATTTTTCAGTCTCCTGAGTTGCCTGCTTTGTATTTAATTTAACCAAATTTTATATTTTGTCAGTGTGAGTGGTGTTGCTTGGTGGAGTCTTAATTTTTGTATATGTGCATTTAAAAAAAAAACTACATCTCTTTAGCAGCTATGGTAATCTGCTACCTGAACTGTATTTTTTTTTCTGAACTGTATTTTTAATGTATGCTTGCTATAGTTCTATCTTTGCTACTAGCCAGAAGAAAACAAATCTTTACATATGGTTGGTCTAGTCTAGAGATTATTGAAATTGTTTTAAGCCCCATCCTCTCCCCCAAATGAGGGGAGGGTGAATAATGTTGATGATCTGTTCTTTTTTATTTTAATTGGAAAATACACGACTAGGCTTGATGAGACAAACTAGAGCGATTTCTGTAAACTCTGGATAATCTAATGTACACCTCAAAGGTAAAATTCCTTTATAAAAATATATTGTTCAATCTTTGCGATTGGCTCCCTACTGTATCCCTTTAAATTCTTCAGGAACACCCAAACACTGGTAAATATAAACAGCTTGTGATCGCAATAAATATATATATATTGTTTAAATTCTGTTGAATGTTGTTGGGGGGGAAAAAGCAGGTCCTATTTACACTTTTGCATGAATAACATTTGTTTTAATGGGATTTGACCTATAACTTGTTGAATCCTGAGATATTCTAAGAAACTCTTAATTTAGTTGCCATTTGAGTGACTTTTAAATGCCAATAACTGTACACTGTGTTTTAACATGTATTGTTTAAACTTCTCTGCTACCTTGCAAGATAGATGGTTGTCATTTTACAGATGGGGAAATTGAGGCTCTCAGAGAATAAATGACTTGTCACATGATAATAATTGACAGTCTGAATTCACACGCATATTAGCCTGGCCTCAAAACCTTTGTACTTTTTTGTTAAACTCAGTAGTTTCTCTTAACTGTGTTAGGTCTTGGGATATCTATCATTGAAAGCATGTATCTTTTCAGTGTTACAAAATGAAGATTTTTTTCACGTATAGTACAGGGTTAATGCAGATTTTTAATGTAGGGTTAGATGAGTTGCTGCCTGATGAACGGTCTAATTGTGTTTTATACTAATAGTTGAAATAAATCTGAGCTTTAGGTTTGTTTGAGTATGCTCATTATACAAAAATTTGTGGAATAATATATATATTTTTTTGTTTTAGATGGGATAATATGTTGAATTGTATTCTTAATTTTTGGGGGGTCATACTATGGTAGATAGAGTGGTTTCACTGATTTTTTTTTCTTTTGTCATTTAAGCTCTATATAGAATGGAGCTAAATGTGTCTGAGAATAGTTCCCCAATCATTCAGCATGTTTATCGAGTGATTTGAAAAGAGAATTTAGGTGACTCTTATAATTCACTGCTCTGATTGGTTCTGTAGGGTTTTTTTGGTTATTTAATGGTACCTTAAAAATATTTTCTTCTAAGTGTTAGTACCTTATCTGTTTCTACTTTCTATTCTAGTTCATCTTTTCACTTAATTAAAATTTCTTGTTCTTATTTTTTATCAGGTAATAGTTAATATTGCTGCCCTGGATTATTTGGTTCATTAGTGATCAGAATCTTGGTCTCAGCTTTCTTTGCTTTTCCTCTTTCTCCTTCCTGCTTTTCATAAACTATAACTAGAACTTTTCTAATCTGAAGGAATGCTAGATATCGTGTAGCTGGCCTAAGATAAATTAGTGGAAATGGGGTAAAACCAAAAATATTAGTGCTTTTCACAGCCATGAGTCAAATTTATATATTTTATGTTAATCATTTCCTTAACCTTTATTCTGTAGGAAATATTTTTTCCAGGTGATACTGTCTTCTACCCAGAGTCAATATTGAGTCTTTTCATCCATATTTTCCCCTTTGTAGTCCAAGAATACCACTGGTGTTCTACCACAGAATTATGCCCCAAGGCATCCATTGTATATAATAAATTAGTTTCTCTCCAGTGCATCTAGAAAGATACTAGCTATGTACTGTTCTTGGGAGAATTCAGGAAATTGTCACTCAAATCATTTTCTGAGTTCTGTGGTTAATAACATGAGGAACACTGGTTGAGAAAGGTTGCTAGAATATTAAGGGACTTGGTTTGATGTCAAACAAGGTTTTACTTTTCATGGTTTCTTTCCTGTCAGTAACCCTAATATAGCCTCTACTTAAAACTTAACGTTTGATAAAAAGTGAATGCAGTTGCTGATACTGCCATTTCTGTGGGATAAATTGGTCAGTGTTGATTTCAAGCAGTTAGTGCTACTTAGTTGTTTTAAATAATTGAATATTGAATTTGGGAAGTTAAATGCATAATTTCATTTGTAAAAAAGAATATTGTAGGAGCTCTGTTCATTATATTATTCAAAGCCTTTTATAAGAAGCCTTTGACAGTGACTAACATTAACAATAGGTAACACTAACTGTACTCTTACTGTGTGCTGGACACTATTACAAATGCTTTATGTGTATTAGCTCACTTAGTCTTCATAACCCTCTGAAGTAGGATGACCATATGATTTTTTGTTCAAACCAGGATACTGTTGAGAGTGAAAGGGGGCACTAAGTGGATGGCATGCTAGGATAACAGTATAAACTAGGACTGTCCCAGAGTAACTAGGATGTATGATGACCCTAATTAACAACTCCCACCCCTTTTTTAGAAGAGAAAACCAAAGCATAGGAGGCCAAGTAACTTGCCCAGTTAGTAAGTGGTAGGAAGAGATTCGAAACCCCTATGGAGATTTCTTTGGGCATGAACGTGATTTAAATTACTTTACACTGCCATATTCTTAGAGTTTGTTTTTACTCTTTGGAGGAGTTTTTATTGGTATGGGGTCGACAGTAAAAGACAAGATACAGTGTTTTTAAAAACCCAGTAGAATTTCCAGTTGGCTTTTTTCAAGTGACTCTTAAGACTTCAGTGATGATGTCTTAATGTTGAAAAGCAACTTCTCTGAGTGAGGTCCTCCTAAATAAAAACAGAAAACTCCATGATAACTACTTTTACTGTTTACATCTGTATTTGTTTTCCTTACATTGTTTAGACTCCCTTTACGGGTTTCTTAGGAGGAAATGTGAATTGTATGATATTTCATGGGGGCTCTTAGATGGAAAATTTCTTCTGAGAAGAAAGCTGAAAGAGACAGTTTTGTGACTAAGGAGAAGTAGTATTAGAAAAGAAAGAAAAAGGTCTAGTTTAGAGACTTATTCGAAGTTAAACTGATTCTGTACCATAATTTGAAAATTAAGTCTTTTGGAGATTGATGTGTCATTTCATAAAATTAATAGTTGTCTTTTATTTTTGGTGACTTTTGCAACTGCTTTGTATTCCCAGCCTGTTTGTTTGTGGTACACACACCCCCCCCAAATGATTTAAACATTTGGTGAAATGATTTCAGCATAATCACAGATTTTACTATTTTGTAAAATAAGATTTTTTTCCCTCTTTTTTCTTTTAGTGAGGGTGAGTAGTAGAGAGCTGATCTTAAGAGGACTTCATACTTAGCTATTCTAATATTTCATTGAGGAATTTGTTTTTTTTTCCGCTAGCTAGTTCACTTTTATAAGTTTTGTTGGCATCACTATCTTATAAACAACTGAGAGGCTATTAAGTAGGTCTATTCAATTCTTAAAGTCATTTGTTTAGTTCATTAAAGCCATCGTGAAGTTGGAAGGTGGGGACTGCATATCTGACCAGAGGAAGGAATTTGTGGGCCGCATAATGACTGGTAAACAAAAGGTTATTTTGTGGATTTGATTTATTATAGAAATTAATGCAGTTGGTATTTTTAAAAAGCTATTGCTGGGTTTTAATATGGGGCCCATGGATAGGGTGGAGGTGTGAGAACCCTGTGAAATTAATGTACAACATGTATAACTGCATTTATTCAAGTTTTCAAAAGAGTTCATTCGTTGTTTTTTCAGCTGGTACTTAAAGTGCCTTCAGGGATGGGATATACAGTGGTAAACTACATAGTCTCTGCCCTCAGTCAATGTTGTCAGTTGAGTTTTATCACCCCAAAAGGGTTAAAACTAACCCATTTTGGAAACATTATGTACTGGGATTACTGTATATTAAAGAATACTAAGCTAAAACCAATAGCCATCAATGCAGTTTTTTTATTATTTTTTATTTTTTTTGCGGTACGCGGGCCTCTCACTGTTGTGGCCTCTCCCGTTGCAGAGCACAGGCTCCGGACGCGCAGGCTCAGCGGCCATGGCTCACGGGCCCAGCCGCTCCGCGGCATGCGGTATCTTCCCGGACCGGGGCACGAACCTGCGCTGCCTGCATCAGCAGGCGAACTCTCAACCACTGCGCCACCAGGGAAGCCCAATGCAGTTTTGATAGTGTCCTTAATTTAAGATTAGTGACAAGTATTTAAAAATAAGGAGTACTCTGAAAAGCTTTGGGGAAAAATAACAATTAAGGACTGTTGATGTAGCATTGCAATGCTTCAGTTCAGTCTTCGGTGGTTGTTAATAAACTAAGTTAAAGAAGCCCATGATCATTCCCTGTAACCAGTTACTGTTATCCAAAGGTTGAGACCTTCTAAGTGATATTGTGCTTCTGTGTAAAAGAAAAAGAGGCAATCAACAATCACTCTGTTATATAGGACTCTTGTGTGTCTTTCTCTACCTCAAGTTGTAAATGCTTGCGTTTAAATAGGAACTTAAATTTATCCCTGCTTGTGTTTTGCTTTTTGACTTTGGATTCTTTGTTGGAGTGTTAGCTTGAAATGTCTTTGTAGCAGTATATGATATTCATTAAATTCATTCTCTACATACATATGATGATGTAGGTTTGGTATATTTAAAGTAGTATTTCCATTTCAGGACTGGGATGTATGATACTCTCTTTTCTTGGGTTTCTAACGTTTTTCTCTTTTCAAAAGCAAGAATATTTCCACACTCACCCATGTATCTCCTGCCTTGTAACTAATTTGCAAACTTTATGGTGGTTAGAATGTTACTACAAAGAACACATTTAATATTCTCTTACTAAAAAAGGCCTTTTTTGTGATTTAAAGAAATAGTATTAAAGATAGTTGGACATGAACCTTTGAGAATTTCCCTTCTATGCTAAAGAAGTAGAGAAAATGTAGGAAATATTAGCAAAGCCATAATATTTTTCCTTTGGGATATGTCCCTCCCTGTTTCCACCACTCATTCAGGCCAAAAGACATTCCTCAGACTTTATTCCTGGCAGGAGAATTGAGGAAGTGGTGGTAGCCATGGCTGGCAGGGAAGTAGAAGCTTGAAGGTATGTTTTTGAAAAGCAAATTTGTCAATGACAAATGGATTTTTCCAGTTTGAGTATATGTACTTTTTTGAGTTTTGGTTACATGTCAATGCATAAAGTGCTACTATTCATTGAGGAATATTCAGTGGTTGGATTCATATTTGGGTGTTCTAAATATACTTGAAAAATTTCAGAGGGATTATCTGGACAATACAGGATTATATTAGAAAAGATCGTTTAGTAGGGAATTAGTTCCTAAACCTTTGAAGTTAGACTGAAACAGTTATCCAGGTTGCTGCAGAAAAAATAGCAAACCTAACATGAGAGATAATTATTTGTGTGTATAAATATGTAATGTTTATATGTACAATATTGGTGAATATCCAAACTTATGTCTTATAACTAGTTTACCTTTTTCAGACAAGGGATTACGTTTTTATCTGATTTTGAATTCTTGTCTCATTGTGTAATATGTATCATGCAGATTCTGAAATGGTAATTAAAACCTTAGGTTTTCTAGGAAAGTAACCCTACATTATAATTACATTATTAATATCTCATCTTCAAGACCTGTATGTTGGAAGAGAAGTAGTCAATTAGTTTCCTCTAGTTGGCTTTGCATTAATGATAAACTTTGTGTATCTACAGGATATCATTTATAGGATCTACTACACAGCAAGGCTCCCTAACATTTAATTTTTATTTCTTAAAACAACCATGTGAGATAATTGGTGGTATTTTCATTTACTGAGGTTCAAAATAGTTAAGTGACTTGCTCACGTTCACTCAGCTAGTTAGTGGCAGAGCCTACTTTTGAATCCAGTTCTGCCTAATTCCAGCACACTTCTTTACACAGTGATACATTGCCTTCCAGTGGGATATTTATAGACTTGTGTAGTGATAACTTTTGGCGGGGGGGGAAGAGTAAGAGGGGGCAAGCATACTAACTTGATGAGACTGAGGAAGTTAGACTTCTCAAAGTAGAAAACTTTTGGAAATTAGGTAGGGGAAAGGCTTATTTTCTACCAAGAGCTGATAGGGAATAAATTATTCTCAGTCTGAAGTTAGATGTGATATGTTTCGTATTTTATAATAAGCATCAAATAACACCTAGAAGAGGGTTGGGTGGGGGAAGATGATAAAGTTTGTTACATTGAATTTGTTTTAATCCCCAGTAAAGTGACATCTGAATTAATTTTAAGGAATTAAACTTCTTATAAAATAAACTATGAAACAAAATGTTATCCAAAGCATTGTTGGCATATGTCTCACTAGTAGTGTTCCTACTAAAGGACAGTAATACTAACGGGAGCAAAATCTGATCAGGTAAATTGGTCTAAATCCAGATAACATCATGATGCTACTTTTATGTTCTTCTGTTCTGTTTTGATTTTCATTTTTCTCCAGCACCCTTTTCTGTTGCTTTTCCATCTCCACTATCTGTACAATTTCTAAAATTCTCCATGTAAAGTAGAACTGTTTTGATGATGATTTCCTTTTTTTTTACTTTTATACTTTTACTAATAATACTATATAACTCCATGTGCTAGGCACTGAAATAGAAGTGATTTCAAAAATAAAGCCATTTTATCCTCCCAGCAACTCTCTGAGGTAGGTACTGCTATTGTTTTCTGTTTACAGGTGAGGAAACAGGTGCAAAACAAAAAGGTAAAATTGCACAAGGACACATACCTAGGAAAGCGGTGGAGACTTGATGTGAACCCAGGCAATCTGATTAGTGTCCCATGTTCTTAGCACTACAGTACCATACTGCTGATTGTTGACATTAATATGAATGGTTTCCTCATCTTGGCAGTGTATTTATTTTAAGTCTTCTCTTTAATCATGAAGTATGTTTGCTCATCCTAATAGGAATTTTAGAGGTCAGCAGAGGATTGGGAAATTTTCTGATCCTCAGGTTTCCTAGCTATAAAATGGGTAATCCTGCATGCCTTATGTTATTATGGGGATTAGGTAACAATACTTTTCTGAGTGTTTTCTGTATGCCAGACAATATGCCTAGGGTTTTGCTGGCATGATAGACCCCCAGATAACTGTAATATTTTCATTTATTGAGTACATTCTGTATGTCAGATACTTGATGTAATATACTACTTTTACATCTTACATTGTATAGGGGATATTGTACTCATTTTACAGAAAACTGAGGCCTAAAGAAATTTAGTAATTTGCCCAAATATGTTCTCACCTCTCGGCCGTTGTATTTACTGTTCCCTCTGTCTGGTGCGGTTGCTTATTTCTTTAGGACATTTTGCTCACTCAAGTAATCAGCCTTTCAGTGAAGTATTCCTTGGCCATATCATGTAAAATATCTTTTGCCCCCAACACTTCCTTTTCTCCTTACTGTATTTCTCTGCATGGCTCTTTTCATTATCAAACATAGTTTTATGTGGGTTATCTCTTTCCCCGCCTTAGAATGTAAACCCATTGAGGGCAAGAATATTTGTCTTGTTCATTGCCTTAACCCCAGCACCTAGAACAGTGGTTGGGACATAGTAGGTTGTATAATATTTGTTGAGTGGATGCATTATGTGGTATCCTGAGACTCACTAGGCTTACTTGCAAGCTGATCCTGAATTAGATTGATTTAATCTTAATGGACCAAGATGGGCATTTTCCGAAACAGAGTTGTGATGAGGATTGTGCTTGGGGCTGTTTTGGGGTGGGAGTGGGGAGGCAGTGCAGTCTCCTGTTGTAGTTTTTAGAAGTCTGTTCTCATGAATTGCCTTGAATTCCGGGAGGAGTATGTGCCCTCAGGTCAGCTTCTAGGTTCTGTGAAGCCTTTTATCTCTTAGTAGAGGTCTGCTTTCCAGCTTCTTACTGTCTTAACTTTCAACCCCTCATTTTGCCTAAAGATTTGTTCATTGACCATTTATAGTGTATTTGTGATGTGCGCAGTGTGGAGCTGTGAAGCAGGGAGTTGGCTTCATACAGGAAGATTCCTAGCTTTGCCATGATATGTACATAAACATGTATGTATGGTAAAAAAAAAGAACTGCCATGTACTGAAACTTTAAATAATTGTTTTAGTTTTAATATTTTGATAGCACATAAAATCATTATTTTCTCATGTCTTGGAATTCATACCTCTTTCTTTCTGCTTCTCATAAAATTTGTTGCAATAATGTATGTAGTTGGAACATGGTAGTGATAATACTGAACCATGCTCTTGCACTTAAATGGTAGCTGATTTTTGAGAGAAAGACAAAATTGTATTTTTAGATATTTCAATCTTAAGCTGATATTAGCGCAACTGGAGTTCAGCAGATATAAGAGTAGGAGATAGACCTTAGGGATCCCTGTGCATACTGTACATTGGTCTTTAGAGGGGAGAAGTTATAAATAAAGAGGAGTAGAAGGCCAGGAGTGAAAACCTTATTATTAACTGGGTAGGAGGAAGAAGTAGGAACATTGATAGACTGGTCAGGGATATAGGAGAAAATCTAGGAAAATGTAGCATAAAATCCATAAGCATCTAAAATTTGAAAAGAATCCAGATGGCATGTTCTCCCATCTGTGAGATGATTTTAAATTGTATACAGTATAAAAACTGTTGTTTCAATTATGTCAAGATGAAATTATCTTTAAAGCTGATATAATCAATGGTTATCCTTATGTAGATTGTTTTCTTTGTGGCATCTCTTGGGAGTTGGGTTCTTCTTCCACCCTGGGTCCCAGGTTACCAGACTAAGCTGGGAAGTGGTCTGGGACAAGAAGGGAGGGCATATCTGGCTTATTGCATTCTGAAAAGTCAATGAAAATTTTACTGGAATTACTTTGTATGGAGCTGTGGATAATCAAAGAATTGATTGTACTTAAATATGAGTGGTATTAGATAATATACTGCAATTTGATGTCCTCTTCAAAATAGCTGTGAAAATTATGGTTGGATTTGCTGGAGTCTATTTTGAAAAGGAAAACCTTTTCTTTTTTTCCCTGTTCTTTTATATGAGATAAGTGTGTAGGCAACCACTTCACTTTTCTTCAAATTTTGTGGAAAAACTATCTTGGGTAGAAATAATGCCAGACGTGACTATCTTACAAAATTTTCTCACTTTTCTGCTTCTTGGGATAATATTTCAAAGGGAAATTATTGTTATCAGTCTAAAAAACTACTTATAATTCTACTTGCTTCAATCCAAAACTATTTTTTTCAAAACTATTTATTTTTTAAAATTTTGGTAAAATGTAAAATTTTACCATTTTAAGTATACAGTTTAATGGCATTAGTTACATTCACATAGTGGTCCAAACATCACCACCATCTATCTCCAGAACTTTTTCATCATTCCATAATAAAACTCTCTACCCATTAAACAGTTCCCTATCTCCCCTCTGCCCTCAAACAGTTCCTGGTAACCAGCGTTCTGCTTCGTGTTCCTATGTATTTGACTAGGTACCTCAGGTAGGAGGAAGCATAGAGATATTTATCCTTTTGTGACTGGCTTATTTTACTTAGCACATTTTCAAGGTTCATCCTTGTTGTAGCATGTGTCAGAATTTTCTTCCCTTTTAAGGATATATAATATTCCATTTCTGTATATACCACATTTTGTTCATTCATCCGTGATGGACACTTGGATTGCTTCCACCTTTTGGCTGTTGTGAATAATGCTGCCATGGACATGGTATACAAATATCTGTTTGAGTCTCTAGTTTCAGTTCTTCTGTGTGTATACCGAGAAGTAGAATTGCTCCACAAATATTTGAGTGTCTATAAGTGGCAGGCACTGTGCTAAGCACTGGGGATATCAGTGAACAAGGCAGGCCTGGTTCCTGCCCTCAGAATTTACAGTCTAGTAGGGAAAAAAGATATTAAATAAGCAGTTACAATTAAGTATGGTAAGTGTTACAAAAGGGCAAGTACAGAGTGCCATGTGTATATTTTATATGGTCGTAATAATGTATATATTGTTAAAGTAAAAAGAATACAAAACATCAAATGCTTTTTCATATTCTGATATCCCCTGCAGCACCTCACTCGCCAACCTACCACCACCCGGAAACTTTTTTGTCCCCCCCCACACACATTTAAAAATTTAATGCATCTGGAATATATTTTTGACTCTGATGTGACGTAGGGCTATTGTGCTGTTGTAGTCTATAAGCAGTATATATTTGGTCTTCTCTATTTCTGGCACAGAGCTCCCCAAACCCTTCGAATTTCCTCAGTGTTCGGAGTGATAGAGGTATCTTTTGTTGTATCAATAAGGTGACTTTTAGAAAGCACCTTAGGGTGGGGACTGGTTGGTTGCTAGTGAAGTCAGCTGTGGTTAGAGGGTTAGAACTTTCAGTCCCCACCCCACCCCCACTTCTGGGGGCATGGAATGCAATCACCAGTGGCCAATGATTTAATCAATCCCGAAGCCTCCATAAAAACCCTACAGGAAAGGGTTCAGAGAGCTTCTGGTTTGGTGAACTTATGGAAGTTTGGGGAGAATGGCGAGCTCCAAGAGGACTTGGAAGCTTCCTCGCCTTTTCCCGGTACCTTGCCCTGTATCTCTTTCATCTGGCTGTTCCTGAGTTCCTTTTACAATAAACTGGTGATCTGCTAAGTAAAATGTTTCTGAGTTTTGCGAGCCACTATAGCAAATTAATTGAACCCAAGGAGGGGTTCTTAGTGTCAAAAAAAAATGCACAACCTAAAAGTTGA
This sequence comes from Aethalodelphis obliquidens, assembly GCF_003676395.1. NCBI lineage: Eukaryota > Metazoa > Chordata > Mammalia > Artiodactyla > Delphinidae > Aethalodelphis > Aethalodelphis obliquidens. The sequence continues at coordinate 5,238,256 of NW_020838021.1, read as the reverse complement.
GAATTATGTTTTATTTGGAGGAATTTCTGAGGACTTCAACCCGCAAGACAGCCTCTGAGATAGCTCTGAGGGACTGCTCCAAAGAGGTAAGGGAGGGGCCAGGATAAATAGGAGTTTTGCAACAGAAAACAGGTAGTTAGAACATCAAAAGACTACTGTTAAAGAAAACCAGACATTTCAAGTTAATGAATTTAGCACTTTTCTTGTATGGGAAGATGCAAGAGTCTGGGCTCATTGAAGTCATTCCTTTGATAGGCACCTTAACTATCTAGGGCCAGTATCCTGTTCTTTCCTGTCCTCAGTCCCCTCAGGGTGCACCGTTGCAGGGTGGCTGCTGTGGCTAAGGGTTTGGCAGCGGGAAGCCCCTTTGTCTCCATCCTGAGTTCCCTCAGGGCTCACCATCGGGGCAGCAGGTAGTGGCTGATGGCTTGATGGCCATAGATAGCATCCTTTGTTTGCTGATATGGCAGGCAACGTTTTTCATTCGCATTAAGAACCTCTAATTTATAGCCAGTTGGTCAGAAGTACCGGTAACAACCTGGACTTGCGACTGCCCTCTGAAGTGGGGTTGGGCTGGGGCAGTCCTGTAGGACTGAACCCTTAAACCTGTGGAATCTGATGCAGTCTCTGGGTAGACAGTGTCAGAACTGAGGTGAATTGTAGAACTCCCAGCTGATGTCTGGAGAATTACTTGGTGCTGTATGAGATATCCCCCCACCCCCTCACCCCTGCCCGCAACACAACATTGGAATTGGGTCTCAGAACCAGTTTAGCTCTACACATTTTTGTCTTTTTGTGTGTGTGCCATACCATCAACTACCTAATTATTTTCCTTGCTGTACATTTGTCTCTTTCCTCCTCTGTTTTAGAAGGCACAGCTTCTATGAGTAACTTTGTCTTTTCCCCTTATCTAGTTATGTCCAGCAGTGGGATCATGCTGTCATTGAGTATGAACTTTTTGAAGCTCCTTGTAACTGAAGGTGTGTTGTTTTCCAGTAGGGTCGTACCTACCTTACAGTCCCACCGTTGCTGTCGTGTATGGTAACCACATTATCCCTGCTTTGGAGATGTTATTTTATTTTATTTTTTTGCGGTACTCGGGCCTCTCACTGTGTGGCCTCTCCCCTTGCGGAGCACAGGCTCCG